>NC_081531.1:28457314-28773083 GCF_030273125.1 Centropristis striata | reverse complement strand
ATTCTATGTGGCCACATGGTTGCATTCCCATGCATTTTCCTCGGTGTGTGTCTCACCTGTATGCACTGGTTGTTGCTGTCAGCCACTACCACTCTGCCGTTACAAGATGCTGAGATTCCCTGCAAATTTGTGAACTCTCCTTTTTCTCTGCCCCGGGAACCTGACAAATAATTAATAACACTCTTAGTAAATGTGACAATTCATATATTGATCTTCATGTGTAATACTTAAAGACTCTTTGTTTTTAGTAAGAATTGCTTTTAGGCATATGCAGGTTTCGGTTCATGTTAAACTTGCAAAGACTTGAAAGACCTGCTTGAGAAACGTAATCCTTCACAGTGAGAATGCTGCACCTCCTTTTTTTTTAACGCAATGTTACATTATCTTTGGATGGCAGGGACAATTCCACAGCCAAAACCTAAGAGTCCACAGTTTAAATAAGTGACTGCCAAATTCTGCATTTAACCGTGTTTGTTTTCTGCATTTGATCTTCTGTCAACACACAGTAGCTTGTTTTTTTGGGTGTCACCTCTTCTATCAAGTCAGAGCAAGTTGACTTTCATTCTGTAGTCTATTGGCATGAAGTACATTCAGAAGCTGCCTTAAGGGAGGATGTCAATCTAAAAACTTGTTTGGCTGACAAAATAATTTGCAGTTAGGTCTAATATCTTTGTCCTCCTGGATACGTTTGTCTTACCCACTCTGTAGATGAGCTCATCCTCGATGGGGTTCTCCTTTTTCTTGGTGGTGCTGTACATGCTGGAAGGCCGACGCACCGCTTTCTGACGAATGTGACCTCCTGTCCCACTGGGGGACTTCACCCTCCTCTTCACGTCATCTGGAGACTGTGGCACATCTGAGGGCTTGACCACCCGCAGGCGGAACGGGCTGCCACGTACCGGCTGGCCGTACAGCAGCAAAGCGAAAGAGTACTCTCCCTCAGATCGTAACGTGTAGCCCACCTCATAAGTACCATTCTTATTGTCTGTTATCTCTGCCTCTGCAACGCGGCTCCCGTCAGCAGATGTTATCTCTGCTTTTAAAACAGCGTTTCCTGTCCGCACCAACTCCCCATCCTGCAGAGGGAGATTCAATATCAGAACAATGAAAATATCTTGTTCAGCATTAAGCACACCTTCTCAGGCAGCACTTTCTACAGACACATGACAAGCCACTCACAGATTTATTTTTTCAATAAAAATATTTCCTGTGAATTGCTTTGTTCAGCACAGAGGCCACCATAAAGTAACTAACAAGAGAACAAGATGAAAATAGAATAATAAAGCAAATAAATAAGTTAGTCAACATATTAAAATGTAAATCTGCAATCTTTATCCAGGTGTAGCAAATGGCTCTAAAGCAAAATAATGAAGACAGTACTTTGTCTTTTGTTGTCACAGTAACGGTGTGGTGCTGCCCAGTAGCTGCATGGCGGAGGCCCTCTCCCGTGGCGACGGAGGTGTGAGCCACAGCGGCCGTGGTGAGCAGAACACCCAGGTTCTGGATGGAACGCCGCAGACCTTCAGTCTCCACCTGCAACAAGATGTAGACTACAGTATTTTCCACTGCAGAATCCATCTCTTATTGCTCTAAGAAGCTACATTTGTATGGATGGTTTCATGTGATGCATTGGGACAGATAATGATAGAGTAGTCCAATAAATAATCAGTAAGAGGAGATATTTATTTCCTCAGGATTGAGTGAGTGAAAAACAACTCTTAACTCTTAACCAGGGGTTAAAAAGAAAGGGAATACTGGATTTAAACTATTAGAAATAATAACTATGGAACAGAATGGCTGCAGTTCTAAATTTATTTTCATCTTTTAGAAAAAAAACTTTCAAAAGAGTTTAAGAAAATGTCTTTAGCCAGCTTTAATGCTCTGCAAAGTATTTTTTTCTTACAGCTAAAGTGAGAAAGTGTTTTAAACACCCACATATTTCAACATATTGAAGAAACATATTTCAACTTGAGGTTTTAAATGACAACAAGCTAAAACTTAAAAATATCACACTACCTTAATGACAATTGAAAACATAGAAACAGTTAGAATGAAATTAACATCAGGTGATACCTGACAATCCAGGTGTGCGTTCTGATGTGGTCTCTCTGGGAAGTCATGTCTGGCCAGAGCTATCACACGCTCACTCATCTGCTTCTGAACTAGGAGCACCTACACTTGCAAACGACACAGATTTTATGTATTATTTTTTCAATGCAAAAGCTCACATCCTGCTACATGGTTGCAACACATTTGATTCCCATTTCGTTGTAACTGGTTTGTAATTACAATCTGCTAGCCCACCTCAGTAGCACTCCCATGGCTGAGAGCCTGCTCCGTAAAGCTGCAACTGCTCTGGATGTGTTCCTTCCCCTGGAGGAGAGATGAAAGCTGCGTCTGCAGAACCTGCACTCAGGTAAGTGGAAGATAATAGGAAAAAAGTGACACAAAAGACCAAGAAGAGTAGTGCAAAAAGTCAGCAGGCTGGAGTATTTTTGACAGGAATGTGAGACATTTGGCAGCTCATGCTTGTTTGTAAAATGCCTTTGTGTGTTCTGACAGTAATCATGCAAAAATTCAAGTGCAGCACATAACAAACCTTCTGCTTAGTGGTGCAGATGTTCTCCAGGTCTGTGATGAGGGCCGTCTTGCGCTGATGCAGCGCCCGCTCTAGCTCTTCAAACGTACTGGTAATCTCTGCCACCGCCTCATTCTTCCTTTCATTGAGCTGGCGAGAAATCTCACTCACCACCTCGATGGATGCTGTTAGCTGAGGGAGCCTGGAAGATGACACAGTGTGAAATGTTATTCCAAAAATTGTAAAATGAAAAATCTGATGATGAAATTAATTATTCCTTGATGAAAATGTATGCAACTTCATACTATTACTCCACTACATTTAGAGTCAAATATTGCGCTTTTTACTCCACTTTTCAGGTTAAGATTTGACATGAAAAAAAAAAAGATTATGCATTTTTATGAATTAACCACATAACAGTATATTAAGCAGTTAACATTTAACCGCTGTCAAAGGGACAGATATAAAAAATCTTTCCTGCCACATGCCATCACACTGTACAATAACAAATAATAGTCTGGTTCATTACATACAGTCGCTATGCACTTTATGTGTTTTTTATGCACACTGTTCATTGCACCTTATTTGTTTCATGGCACCAACATTTTTATACTGCATATTCATATTTATTCTGCACTGGAATTCTACTCCTATATACATACTCCCTCTTTAGACACTTTATTTTTTATTGTATTTTATATTTTATCGCTTGAAGTATGCCTAAGTTGTTCTTTTTATATAATTGTGTTGTTATTGTCTCTGTGTGTAATGCTGCTGCTACACTGTCTATCTATCTATCTATCTATCTATCTATCTATCTATCTATCTATCTATCTATCTATCTATCTATCTATCTATCTATCTATCTATCTATCTACACTACATCTACAACACTACATCTACAACATTTGCCAACTTTTACATAAGTACAGTTTTAAATGCAGGACTTTTACTTGTAAAGTGGTATTAGTACTTTTACTGGAACAAGAGATCTGAAAACCTCTTGCACTTCTGCATACCAGGGACAGCAGAGCAGTGGTGATCTTAGTTGGCAGACGCTGGATCTGGGCCAAATGCTTAAGCTTCCAAACACCTGATGTGAAGCAAATATTGTAAAAGCTTTATCGAATCCCCACCTGCTCAGTATGGCATCCAGCTGTGTCTTCAGCGCAGCCTTGTGCTGCTCCACGACGTCCCGCAGAGGAACGGTCACATGCTCCCTGTGCTCGCCCTCTGTGCAGTCCAGACACATGGCTGTCTCACACGACTCGCAGTAAAACTCCATCACCTGCAGAGGGAGACAGACTGCATAAAAAAAGAAGCTCCTTCTCTCTTGCATGGCTTTGCAGTAAGTAAGGGACTTCATTTCTTTAGGTAGGTGAGGTGATGGCTGGGCTGAGACATCAAATAAAAGGCCGTCCCACCTTTCCTTCGTGGTTTGGGCAGCAGAGGGGTTTCCCTGCAGCTGCAGCGCTGACCGACTCCAGGACACTGCAGGCCTCCGGCCGCGAGCACTCTGGGTCTCGTTGAAGAACCTGTTTGAAGCATTTTTAAACTTCCTTATGATGCTTTTCAACAGTCATAATTCTATATTTTCTTATGCATTGTAGAACTGATGCTTTTTTCTGTCTAAGTCTTTTTTTTGGCATTTTTTCCCATATTTGGTGCTGGATAATTGTGAGGAGACTGGAAACAAAGCAAGGGAGAGAAAGGTAATGATATGGAACAAAGATCACTGGCCTGAATTAGACACAACAGTACATGGTACATCAATCACCTATACAACCTACAGCTCCCCGGATAGTTTCTTGTGTCTGAATTTCCTTGCAGTCGGTTGCTGACTTCATTCTCTCCAGGACACAAACACACATACTTCTATCCAGTCCGTCTCTCAATTCAATACAATAATCCCCTATACCCCACTGCTAAACTTAAATCATCACATATACTGTGGATGCCCAGTGGAAACCCTATATTTAAACCAAACCATAAAAAGAGCCCAATGAAAAGGAAAGGACTGCAGAATGACCTCAGTCTGCAAAAATGTCCTCCCTTTGTTGAACACATAGAGTGGATCTCACAAAAGCAGCAGTACAGGAACACACACAGGGCCTCCTACCCATTTCTGAGCAGTTTGATTTATTTTAAATAATCTTACCTAATGACCTCATAATTAATTTCACTCTTACTTTTCCTTTTCTGTGTAATCCTGTTTGGCCTACACATTTGTGTCTGACTTTAAGAGATTAAGAGTCAAACCTCCATGAGATTAGTGATGAAGAAGTTGTTCTGTAGCGCACAAACTCCTTTCTCTGGGAGGATGGACGTCTGCCGACACACTGGACACGAGAGCGTCAGAGACTCTGGGGGAATGTAGTTCTGGAGACAACTGGAGGAAGGGAGTCAACAAATAAAGAAAAGCAAGAATTAGAATGTAAAATCTAAGTCCTGTGTATAATCATAAGGCATATTCAAGTTGCCAATACATTACAGAGAGAAGGAGTGGAAGAGCTGTCTCCTTATCACAGTAATTAAGAGACAGAGCTAAATAGTGCTGCTGTCACAACAAATAATGGAAAAGTGAGAATCAGAGTCAATCCACAGAACCCACAGCCTCAGGTGAAGACATGCATACTTCCTCTCTGAGCGAGTGAATCTCTGGCAAATCAATCTGCCAAACAGAGACGCAAAATGCTTGAGTTTTTACTTCTGCATGTTTCTACATGCATGTGTTTTGGATTCAGCCATACATCTATCCCACCGTCCCCTGAAGGCAGAGGATGTTGTGCAGGTTTATTTGACCATAGGAGGAGACAACCTTCAAGCCAAAACCAAACGCACGGTCAGCAAAGTTCAGCTGCAATATGCAGATTATCAGGCTGCATTCCTGGCCTACAGCCAAACAGCCACCCAGCATGTGATGTGTGGTTGTTTTCCTTTAGCTTCTGTTGTCACTAAATTGGCGGTTGACGCTGCAAGAAATCTGAGGTCAGTGTCGAGGATAATTCTCTGTTGTCGTACACAAGGATGTCTGGCAGCTGCTCGGGCTGCATGCTAACACTTTAATTTATGACACCAGGCTGGCTCGTTTTCACCAAGTCTCAGTAAACTGCATGTAAACAACAGAGAGCATTAACAAAAGTCTGTCTATGGCTCTGTCCAAACTCTCTGGAGCCTGGATACATTGCAGTTACTTTGTCAGACACAAAACCAGCTGGACTGCAACAATTATGTGCTGAAAAGTTCTGTGATGGCATAATACCAACTTGTATTTTGGATTTATCTGTCAATTTGTGTTACAATGGCAGAAAATCCAAGATCCCTCTTTTTTTCCCTTCTTGTTTCGTCTGATGATGATTTAAAACAGAAAATAATTCTAAATGAATAAATGGTTAATCGACAGACCAAACCGCTGCTGATTTATTTCTGTCAATTGCTAAATTCAGTGGCCACTCTGTTGTCACTGAGTAATCTGAGGACCCCTAAATGGCACATTTTATGAATCTATAGGATATTCAAATCACAACAACAAAAGTAAAGAGTACAGTAGTGTTCAATATAATAGCAGTCCCATGTGACTAACCAGATTAATCCAGGTTTTTAGTGTATTTTTATTGCTACATGGCAAACAAGGTACCAGTAGGTGCAGTAGATTCTCAGAAAACCAACAAGACCCAGCATTCTTAATATGCACGCGCATCCAGTGGAATCCAGGCGTAGGCTGTGCAATTGGGCAATTAGTTGAAAGGGGTGTGCTCAAAAAATAGCAGTGTCTGCCATTGACTTTACAAACTCAAAACTTTTTTGTACAAACTTTTTTGTTTCTAGGATTTAGCAATCCTTTAAATCACTAAACTAATATTTAGTTGTATGACCACAGTTTTCTTTATAACTGCTTCACATCTGTGTAGCATGGAGTCAACCAACTTGTGGCACCTTTCAGCTGTTATTCCACTCCAACATTCTTTAACAACATTCCACAATTCATTTACATTTCTTGGTTTTGCTTCAGAAACAGCATTTTTGATGTCACCCCACAAATTCTTAGTTGGGTTAAGGTCTGGGGATTGGGCTGGGCACTCCATAACATCAATGTTGTTGGTTTGGAACCAAGCTTTTGCTCGTTTACTGGTGTGTTTCGGAGTCATTGTCTTGTTGAAACACCCATTTCAAGGTCATGTCCTCTTCAGCATAAGGCAACATGACCCCTTCAAGTATTTTGACATGTGGAAACTGATCCATGGTCCCTCATATGTGATAAATAGGCCCAACACCATAGTAGGAGAAACATGCCCATATCATGATGCTTGCACCATCATGCTTCACTGTCTTCACTGTGTACTGTGGCTTGAATTCAGAGTTTGGGGGTCGTGTCACAAACTGTCTGCGGCCCTTGGACCCCAAAAGAACAATTTTACCCTCATCAGTCCATAAAATGATCCTCCAGTTCTCTTTAGGCCAGTTGATGTGTTCTTTGGCAAATTGTAACCTCTTCTGCACATGCCTTTTTTTTAACAGAGGGACTTTGCGGGGGATTCTTGTAAATAGATTAGCTTCACACAGACGTCTTCTAACCGTCACAGCACTTACAGGTAACTCCAGACTGTCTTTGGTCATCCCTTTCAACTAATTGCCCAATTGCACAGCCTTAAGAGCGTGCATATCACGAATGCTGGGTCTTGTTGGTTTTCTGAGAATCTACTACACATACTGGTACCTTGTTTGCCATGTAGCAATAAAAAATATACTAAAAACCTGGATTAATCTGGTTAGTCACATTGGACTGCTATTATTTTGAACACTATTGTATCTGTTAAACTGTATGATTAACCCATTTATTGAGCGCAAAAACTGCAAGAGCTTTGGGCTGAAAAGTGCAGGTGAAAGTGTAAAACGCTGCACTTTCATATTCAAGGAATTGAATGGCCACTTCAGGCTGACAATCCCCATAAATGCCAAAATATGTTAAAATCCAGGACTTTACAGAAGAAATAAACATGTTACAAAACAGTTTTGGTCTCCATAACAAATTCTCCTCTTCATGACAAACATGAGGGGGGCATTTTTATACAACTCACCTGTGAAATGTAAAAGTTTTGCATAATTAACGGTGTGGCTGTAACCCAATTTATACATTATTAATAAATTCTAATTCTCCAATTCTCAAGTCTTAATCATACACATACACACAAATTTAGTATTTTCCTCTGACTGTTCTTGGCCATTGTTCTACCAGCTCTCTGGCTCTTATCGGCATACTTTTCTGATGTTCAGCAGAGGGGCACGGCTCTGTGAATATAGCTTGTGTGTTCAGGTCAGATCAGGTAAAATCCTGCAATCATGAGCACGAGTAGAAGGGAACACATGACCCTACAGTATGAAGATGTCATTTATTCTGGCATCATTTCAAACTGTTGCACAACGCAATGCATAGCAAACTCCTGATCCTGATCTCTGAATAATGAGCACACATTGAGGATAATCACAGAAAGACTAAAAGGGGAGCAGAATTAAAAGCAATACAATATTATATTAAACCGGCGAGGCCCAGCATGGGTTTTGCCAGCTCAGCCCTAAAACCCCTAAAACTACATCAACCCATGCAGTATTAAAACATCTGTCTGGCAACATCATGCATAGCTCCAGACAAAAAATCTGTTCACCTCAGCAGGGCTCCAGATCACATGCCATCCAGTTAAACCGGGGATTAAACTAGCCCTCCAGTGGGCCAATACCCCTCACACTGCCTGGAAAAAGGATTTGCCCCGTACATTGTGTGGCTTTTTCAAACTATTCTATAAATAATTGTTTGATCATAGGTTTAGATGTAAACCAGTTTGAAACCTAATCCCGGTTATTCTCTGTATCTAACATCATTACCCACTCTTCATTCTCCATCCTGACCCACAACAAGCTTTCCTCCTCTGCTTTGCTCGGCACGGAAAGGCCCCAGTAAGTATCGCCAGAGGGGGTGTCATCTTTCTGAGGAACTGTATATTGAGGAATTGTAATTGTGTCTTCCAACAATGAGCCTTTTCTCAGACGTTGACGGTCACTGGTGCAGAGGAATGCACTTATCCCAGTGGATTCAGCGCTCCGAGCCATAATTGTGGCCAGGGATTTGCAATAGATGAGGTTCCTCTATTAGGAGACATGTAAATATGACAAGAATTCTTCATTAAAAGCATAGGAGGAGTAGAAGTACTTGCAGGGAAAAGGCTACACTGTGTTACCGCCTTGTTTTCAAGGCCAGAAAAAGCAGAGAGTGTGAGTAGAGAGTTGGGTTTTTGTCAGCTTGGGGGTGGGGGGTTTGGGAGGGGGGTTGTCATTGAAACAGAGAGCACAAATGTTAGTTACCTTTCACAGAACGTGTGCAGGCAGGGCAGGACCTTGGGGTTGCGGTAGTGATCCAGGCAGATGCTGCAGACCAGAAACTGCTTGTCTATCTGACGCACCACAGGGCTGGGGCTCCCAGCCTCACGCTTTGCCATGGCAGAGGACATTTAAAGCCACGGACAAGGACAGCAGTTAACCTGAAGAGATAGACAAACATAAATGTAAAAAAAGCTTTTCTAGAGTGTCACTTTCAGCGCTAAAACTAAGCTCAGCAAACTTAGCACAGCAAGTACCAGGAACCAAAGTTAACAAAGCTTCTTAATTCCGTCATTAATACAAAAATGTGTCCATTGTTACCGTGTTATTTCTAGGTTAATGCCAAACAAAAGCCAGCTGAAAGAGAACTGTGTGAAATAGAAGCGAGCGCCAGGCCTGAGTGTACAGACAGCAGCAGATGGAGACAAACCAGTATGGCCGTGTTCCTGGCTTTTGATTAACATCTCAGATAACACCAAAACAGGAAAATAAAAGAAACGAGAGGATTTGTGACCAAACAATAAATACAGCTCGAGTTAAATCCACAATCATGCATTAACACAAGCTTCCCTGGCCACTCAGGTACATGAAAGCATCCTGAAAATACACACTCATGGCCTGTTTGTCACATTTACACACACACACACACACACACATGGCTGAAAACAGGATGTGCTGAGTAGAGTCTGTGTTTCCTTCAGTCAGTCTATATTTAGTTACTATATAAAGTCACTAGTGAGGTCTCACTGCTAAACTTTGTTCACACAGTAATCCACCACAGCCAGATTGCCTTCAGATCAAACCATATGTTTTTCTATAACATACACATTTAATTTTGAATAAAACTTGTATATGTTGTTTTACACAGGTATGGATTGAAACATGAGAATATATATAATGAAACTTGAGAATATATATTGAATTCTGACAATATATATTAAAAGTCTGATAATTTATATAGAAATATGAGAATATATATACAAACCTGAGAATATATATTGGAGGTTTTAACCGAAGGTTTCAATATATATTCTCAGATGTTTAATATATATTTTCAGGTTTTAACATATATTCTCAGGTTTTGAATCCATATATATATAATAATAATTTCCTGAACGGCATGCCATAATATAGAACCATCACTAATAACAAATTTGAATCCATTACAATCCAGAAATATTGTACTGTTTTACCCCACTACAATCAACTTTAGTTGCAAATTACTTTACAAAAACACTGTAGCGATTAGTTGATTTTGATTAATTCATCTTTTAATAATGGTCTAGTAATAAAAAAAAATGCAATGAAAGAAAGCAAAGCAAAACAAAACAAAACAAACAACAACAATAAAACATAAAAACATTGTACTTCCAGCTTCAGAAATATGAAGATAAACTCATTTTACTTTTATTTTTTTAATTAACTTTTAATAATATGAAGGTTTGGATTATTTGTTCATTGTGCAGGTGTTACTTTGGGCTCTGAGTGATTGTGATGCCTCTTTTTTTTCTAAATTCTTACAAACCGAAAAATCAATCTATTAATCGGAAAATAATCAGCAGATTAATCCATAATTCAAATAATAATTAATTGCATCAATCAAACAATCATTGGTTCCTATACAAAATAGCTAAAAATGATCTCAATCACAAAAAATTGTATACAATCCTGCTTTTATATCCATGAATAAATAACAACAAATCTAATTATATAACACATATAAGTATATTTTCCTGATTAAACTTACACACTTTTACTTAAGTAACATTTTCAACACAAGACTTACTTTCTTTCAAATAAATATATTTATTCATCCAGCAATGAGATTTTAATGGCTGGGAACCATTTTGCTTAGATTTGAAAAAGAAATGAAGCTGCCCTTCACACAGCATTCTGTCAGTGTATTGTAATTGTGTAATTCTTTTAAATTACATTAACTATTACAAAATATGTCAAACTGACACTGATATAACTTACATCTGGAAAACAATGTGCATTTTAAAAAACACCCTAAATAAAACACCATGTATGTATGTAGGTGAAAATTTGAAATAGCAGCAAAACTCTGTGGTGCCCCATGCCTTACATAATCTCATTAATTATAGAAATACAGCTGCAAGGTTTGGATATTCTGCCTGGCAACACAAACGAGTGCCATCTCCAACTTGGCCTGTGTTCACATTTATCAGCACAAGCCCCAACACATATGGCGTAATAATTACAGAGGTATGTTTAGGATGCTACTGCAGCATGTTGTCATTGCTATGCACTTAGTGTGTGAATGAAGCGAGAAACTCAGGCGTTAATTAAATAGAAAAAGGCGTTAATTACATAGAAAAAGTACACATGCTGTTTGCAACAATGGCAAGTAGCCACAACAACATATATTTGTTACAAAACAGCTTCACCTCACCTTACCTGACCTGACTGTTTGCTTAAAATTGCCACCTTTGATAAATACTGAGCATGCCATTTTTCTCTCTGAGTTACTAACCGGCAATGTAGTTCAGCCACATTCTCTCAGTGGGTCAACACGTGTATTATTAATGCATTAGACACAGTGTCTCAGCACGTGTCTAAAAAAGATCATTCCTAGTCTTAAAATACATAGTTATGAAGATTACACACTCAATGAAAAGGACACACACAATCAATGCACAAAAAAACACACTGATAATCATCATCCCTCCTCCAGACTTGCCCCCTGACTGCACATCTGTCACTGCTGGATCTAATGCACCACACACACACACACACACACACACACACACACACACAAACACACACACACACACACACACACACACACACACACACACAGGATCCGATGACACACAGTCTGTAGACAGGGAGGGCAAAGGTCACTTCTTAATCTGCCATCCATGAGAACAACATGGCATATTCACACTCCGGTTCGGGACAGGCACGGTGTCTGACGGAAATGATTACCAGTAAGTAGCTTATGTTTTTGTCTAGATCTAAATATGCATTGTTCTCTATAAATCCTGCGCTTTAAACTGGCACTTCAAGAGTATCCAGTTGTCTCTGTTTGATTCCAAGGAACCAAGAGCAGGATGTACTGTATACTTCAGTGCCGTTCTCACACTTCTCTGTCATTCTCTCTCTGTGCTTAAACACACTGATACTAATAACATCGGTTATGACGTCTGTCTAAATTTAGAAACATGTATTAGTGGGAAGGCGAGGAAGCAATGACGGTGAAACTAAAATAAGATTGAGGGTCTAAGGGCTTAGGACTGGTGTCTATTTGTTTACTGTTGATTATATAATAAATACAGCTTTATTGGGTGGACAGAAGCAAAAGAAGAATCCACTAAATAAGAGTTCTGTCTCAAAAAGTAGAACAAATGCTCATACTATCCGATAGACTATAAGATGCATGAAAGGCAGGAGTCTTTTACAAAGCTTTTTCCAGATAAATCTGATGGACACATGACATGCATGGTGCAACAGCAGACACATGTGACAGTCGAGCATGCCCATGTGCATTTATATAGTCAACAGACTGGCCACAACTTCATTTATGCCCACTTTAACTCCAAAGTAGGCCACAATGCTTAGATTTGATGCTCTAAAGTAACCATGACCAGCTAAGTGACAGGCTCTGGAAAGTTAAAAAACTAAGTGAAGACACGCAGATTCAAGGCTCTGCAGTTACAGGCAGCAGGATGGGATAAAGCCAAGCCCAGGCAGGACTGCAGGAAGCTTCAAAAAATGATGCATGAGAAGACACATCCTGCAGAGAGCTGTCAACTAATACCATCAAACTGAAATGTGTTGTGATTCTCCTGGCCATTATACGCACAGTAATAACAGCAGTAATGTTGCCGGTGACCTTAGCCTGACTAATTCCCTAAACTAAAGGATTACAGCTTTTGCATGTGTAAATAATTGTTTGTGCGTGTGTGTGTTTAAGTGCATTTGTGCAGCATGTTTGTGTGTGACAACACCCGCAGAGTTAACACACAATGAGTCTATTCACTGCTGGCTTTACAGAACACAAAAGTAACAGTTTTCTTTGTCTCATTCAGCACTGAAACCTCTGCTGGGGCTTTTACAGAATCCTCACAGCTCATGTGTATCTCTTATAACACACACGTGTAAATGAAGTGGAGGGAAAATGGATGAGAAAGGAAATTAAATGTCTTCTTCAGAGTTTATCAAGAGGACAGGGAAAGGGACAGACAGAGGGACGGTTTAATAAGTAAAGGAGCTTTTCTGCTCACTGTCACACACCTGTGCAGCACCAATGAATATGTGCTGACAGCTTGGACAAATATACAAACTTCCATGCTGCCCTGGGGTAACAGCTGAGCTGATAATGTAAAGTCATACATGCATGTAGACGAGGACAAACACGCAGAGTTGACAAAAAACACTACCTACTGTCAGGATTGTGGGGTAGATCAGTCTAGAAGGCTCCATTTCAGCTCCGTGTAACACTGAAGAATCAGCACACGCCCTGACTCTCACACACACACACACACACCCACTCCCACCCCTCTGCCCTGCTGACCACTCTTCCTTTTCCTTTTTCCTTCTCTCGCTTTTGCCTTTTCCCCCCACAACACACACACTCACACACACACTGAAAGAGGCTGAACGAGGATGACAACAGAGGGTGGGACTGTAAATTGAAAGTCCCTCCTACTGTCAGTGGTGTTTACAAGCATGAGCTGACTGGATACCCTCCTACTGCCACGCTCTGATTGGCTGGGAAACTTAAACTAGCAAGGACGAGGCATTGCATCATGGGCCAACAATTCATGCTGGCCAGAGGGAGCGAGAGGCAAAGCTTGAAACAGAGAAAAAGAAGAAAAGTCCAACTGTCAAGACAACAGTCTTGAATCCAGGAGCATATATAGTCAAAATCTGCTGCATAATGTAAAACATGCACGCTGAAAAACAGAAGCAGCCTCGGTTCTTGAATGTTCCTAATAAAAAACGGATACAGCAGTTGACTGGTGACGATCAAATAAACACTTGGATCATCTGGCCTCCAGTTACAGTTATGAAGAAATATATCATTACGTAGCCAGCTCACACACGCAAACTCACTCACACGCACATACACACATGGAGCAGCCAAACAAATCATAGAGTTACATAACGTGTGATGTCACCTTGAAAAAAATTTGGAACATATGCCTTGCCGCCGAGCATTATAGTATCAAATTACACATATGCAGGGATTAAGAAAAGACCCTTAATACTGAAAAGGGGATTATCATTTTGAATTTTCAAGTAAAATATCTTGTCACAGGATAATTTTGCACCCAATCCTTTAAATGCCCCGTCCTTGTGAAGTGGTCAGAGTTTAATCTGGAGCGAGAGGTGACGATTCTCTGACAAAAACATCAATCTGCAGTTAATCTGCTGCGGATTGAGTCCAGTCATCTCCCCTCCCTCGCTTCCGGCTCTGCTTCCTCCACGCCCACGCACACCTTTCCAAAATCCCATCATCCTAAACTCATAGGCCGCACTGCTGTGTTGGGTGTAACAGGAGGTAGAGGATAAGAGGATGAAAATACCACTCAGAAAATTATATATATAAACCACTATTGTGGCATAGTTATACATGTTTTTATATTCCTGCGAAGCCATGGAGGATCACTGAACAGGCCTAACAGCCCAAAGTGTCTGGCTTTCACCTACAAATCTCACTCACAGAGACAAGTATCAACCAGAAAGAGACACAAAGTGACCACAAAAAAATACAAGATTACTAAGAGGAGACTACAAAGAAATATCCTGGAATCTGCCAAGCTCATTTCTATTTGCTCTGGTCGATGAGTCTTGTCACTTCCATTCAGACTGATTTCCAGCCAATAAGGATCAATTACTGACTGGTCCAACGTAACTCATGAAACTCAGCTCAAACTGTCAAACCATGCCACGCTGATCAAATATGAGTCAAGACTGTGTTACTGTGTATTGTATTTCTCACTTCAAATGCTTTCAGAAAAACATTTTAGTGACTGTTTAGCTGTGATTGGAAAAAATGGGTGACCCGACCGCCAAGTTTGTCCTTCTTCAAAACACAAATCAAGCACCGCGAAACCTGCGTGTTTCACTCAGCCCTATGCATAGTACTATAAATGTACTAAGAAGTTCAGACACTTTTGCTGAAAAGCAACACAAAAGGCGCTTTCACAACCCAAAGTTTAGTCTGTTTCAATCTAACTCCTGTGCGGTGAAATCCTTTTTTACGGTTCGTTTGGTCACTTGTGAATGATCCACTCGTACTCTGGTGCAGACCAAAACAACCTGGCAAGAGGGGTCTCGGACCGTTTCTAAACAAACTCGATTGCACTGTGTAGCCAATCCAGCCCAATTACAGGAAATAAACCAAAACGCAGCGGAATATGGGCTATTTTATGAGGTGTAAACAGATGCAGATGGACAGATGCAACATGACTGGGAGAGGACTGAATTGGACTTCTGCTGAAGTTCACTGTTTGCTTGACATTGTGGTCGTTGTTTGGTCGGAACACCAGAGCAGAATTACAGCCAGTAGAATCAAAGGTGCGTTCGGCTCTATGTTGCTTTGTTTATTCCCATGTTTACATTTTTTATCTCCAACTTTCCAGCCAATATTAAAATAATACTGTGAGTATATTTCCAGCATCCCGCCTCTTTGCAAATGTTTTTACTTTTTGTCTGCTTACATTTATGCATTGTGAACTCAAAACCAGACTAAATACAATACAACTGCAAAGAGACACAAAATAACAATAGAGAGATGCGTGACAACTACAAAGAGACACAAAACAAGAACAAAAAGAGGCTATGTGCATCTTACTCCTATGTGGAGGGGTGATGGGGCCTTTTGCACGCCTGTGCCCAGGGGCCCAGTGTTTCATAACCTGCCTGTGTGCAAAGCTCGCTCAACTTGACAGTAGTTACAAGATCTGATGCTTCATTCAAAACCAAAACAACTCCCACAAGAGCAATCTAAGAGGATGTCTCCACAGTAATTAGAGAGAGGGTATCTGACATGACCAGCATGCCAAATGCAGCTCTCCACCGTGGGCAGCCTTTTAAAAAAGCCTGTTGTCATCCCTGCAGTGAGCACTCCACAGCATTATTGGTTTACTGCTGCGCTTTCTGCTGAAACGACAGTTTTATCAGAATATACGACTCCTGCGGTTATTAAACGAGAGGAAGATGAACCACCAGTGGCACCCACAGTGAGTCTCCTGAAGTTTGTAATATAATGGGAGTACTGTATGTATGAAGGCTATAGATTTTCAGGAAATAAAAACTGAATTGTATGTGTGTTTTATCAAGCAGAAACTCCTATTTCATAGGAACTTTATTTGTGAGCTTGAAGGTAAAAAAAAACAAACAAATCAACTGCTGTAGTTAAATCTGTGCCTTGTGCAATATCAACAGCCAAAAGAAACCGTTGTGCCCCAGGGTTGATAAGAGGCGGAACAATAACAGTAATGATGGTGATGTTTTCCAACAAGAAAATCCACACCCACTTCAGGCAGTGTTTAAAAGAATTATATTTTTTCCACATAAATCTTTCATGTTGTATTTGGTTTTTTGAGTGCCTGTTGTTTTATATTTTGTATTCTGTGTGCATTATGGCAACGGTTCTGTAAGAGTGAGTTAGCAGGGTTAAGGGTGCTGCTTTGCTTGCTTGCAGCCCATACTCAGTGCTACACACCTGATGCCTTGTTATGTTTTCTGCTTGATGTTGGGTTTCATGTGCTGTTTCCCTGCACAGTGTGGGCTACTGTCATATCCTCCTGCCTCTGCATGCTGCACTCTGAAACCTCAGGACAGCCATGTTTAGAAAAGGTTAACTTGGAGAGACATGGAGGAGGAAGAAGAGGAAAAAGAGAAAAGTGATGATAAAGAGGAGTAAAGGAACACACAGATACTGCACACACACACGCACGCACGCACACACACACACACACACGCACACACATTGAATAACGAGAAGATTCTTGTGTAACAGAGCATAATCCTGATGTATCAGGGCAACCACGATGGTGTTGGAGTCTGACAGCTCCAGGCCTGACACCATGCCTTACACACACACACACACACACACACACACACACACACACCACACACACAGTCAGCTGTTTCAGCCTTCGTCATGCTATAGCCCAGTGAGTCTCACTGTGGGATCAGGGGACACCCAGAGGTCCATGGCCTTGACAATCTGCCAAAAGGTCCTTGAACAGTTTTTTGATTCATTAATATAAATGATCATGATATACATTATTATTAATTCATTGTCCTTATCCACTTATCCACACTCGGGTCGCGGGGGGCTGAAGACAATCCCAGCTGACATTGGGCGAGAGGCGGGGTACACCCTGGACAGATCGCCAGACTATCACAGGGCTGACACATAGTTACAGACAACCACGCTCTCATTCACTCATTCACACCTACACACAAATTAGAGTCACCAATAAAACCTAAGTGCATGTTTTTGGATTGTGGGAGGAAGCCGGTGAGGACCCACGCTGACACCGGGAGGCGAACTGAGGACCCTCTTGCTGTGATGCGACAGTGCCGTGTAGCCCATTATTATTATTGTTATTAAAATGTATGTATTACTTTTTAATAAATTATTCTATTTTATTGTATTTACAATAAATTAATTTAAAATACAATACATTTTATTTACAAGTTTCAAAGTTTAACAAAAAATATTTAATTAGAAAAATAAATCTATTGCTGACCAACAAATCTGTAACTCCCAGACAAATATGTTTAATAGACGCTGCTCTTTTTAAACCAATCACATACAAGCATGCATGCACACACGCACACGCAGACACACTCGCACACACACACACACACTCCGACGGCTTTTTAAACCTACATTTGGTGCTCACAAAGATAGAAGTGCAGGAATAGCAGAGATAATAGATGGTGTGCACGGACCAGCCTGTGTCACCCTCACTAGTATGCTCTGCAAGCCTCCGTTCTCCTGCACAGTCCACTCGTAAGCCTCCACATACATATACGTCTATATATAGAGCTATCAGTTCTCATCCCCTTCACACCACTGGCAGGCACGTGCTCCAAGCTGCACACACACTGTGAGAAAGGCGCAGGGATCCTCGGATGACCAGCATAATAATGACTCAGAAACACTCAAGAAGGATGCACATGCTAAGCATTTACATGGGCCCCATTCCATAACGGTCCAATGCATGCAATATATATTACATATCTCATTAATCGTGCATGATGTCACACATTCATGTATGCTTACTATAGCATGAACATCTCACAGCACTGTACATGTGTGATTATATGCCAATTTAAGAATTTAGAGCAAAATAAAAGTTTCTAAATATGCAAATACATCATAAGTGCATCATTCATACAGAATATAACCTTATGTAGACATCTGAGAGAATGCACACACTATTGTCAGAAAGAGGCTTGTTATTGGCAGCTTAGTAAACACACAGGTCTGTTGTGTATGCAAATCACTGATTGATTGATGGGTTGAGAAGAAAATACTGACGCTTCCTTTCAAAAGCTGCTGAAGCCACCCAGCTGTCTTTACATCACAGCTGGCTTCAGGGAAAACAGGTGTGTGGGCTTGAATTGTGTGCTGAGTGCTCGATTTCACAAAAATAACCTTTAATTTACATCCATACAAAACAGACCAGCAGAGAAAAAATCGACTGTGTTGTTTAAAATGTTTAAAGTAGCAAGATCACAACAGATGTTGCCTAAAATGTCACTAAGGTTACTCCTGTTCTTATGGTTTTTATTGTCAGACACTTGAAATTACTTACTGCATGCATAATTTATCCATAAATGTGGCCTGAGCTTCATTAAAGTAACTACAATACAAAATACAATCGTTTAAAAAAAAAAAAAAACTCAAAACTAATAATATACTAATGGATAGAAAGTGAGATTTTGAGTTGACATTAGTGGTTAGTTTTGTAAAATAAATAATAATAATAAAGTTACTGACACTCATCCCTTTACAAGCTGATGTGAACCAAACCTCATTCACATTTATTTTCAGAATACTTCAGTGAAGCAAGGTGATAAAAGAAGGTTTTTAAAAAGAGTAAGAGGACCCTTAGGATACCATTAAGAACCTGTTTAAATATCTCAAAGTCACTGAGGTTGTGATTTGTGTCTCAGTAATAAGAAAATTACAGGATGACCATTGTGCTCATTGAAGGGTACCATGGAGGAGAGCACAGCTCTCCTTTTTAACAAAACTGATGACATTGTAATTCTCAGATTTGTGACCTGAATGTTCATTATGATACTGGGACAATTTTCTTACACACAAAAGAACAATAAAGGTATATCCTTAACGTTATCTTCGAAGTGAAACATGAAGGCCTGAACAATCAACCACATCTCAAAGGTATTTAAATAATTCTTACACGTTTAGGTTTCAGAGTAACTTAATGCTGTGGCAAATCAACGACAAAATGTCTCACACAGAGAAAACAAATGTTTTAAAATGGCTAAAGTCAATCTGACATCAAATCAATTCAGATTCTTTGACATGAACTAAAGAGAGCCATTCACGATGAACACATTATATTGATATATCAATATATCCTCCTGGCCAGTGTGCAAATTACTTTTTTGGCAACTTTTGGTTGATGTCAATGCTACAAAATAGGGCTTAACTAGTTGCTCGGGTTCACTTTCTTTTAAAAAAAAAATCGAAATTGGTTCATGCTATTTTCATGTTCAAGCTAAACATTCAATAAATATGCCAAACAAAGTTATTCTCTTAATGTTACTTTTTCAGGCCGATGTAGCTTGTTCATTAGTGTGACTTTGAATAATATGAGACCACAGTTTGTGACTAAATTATGCAAAAAATGCATTGAAATCCACAGTGTTTACTCATTTTTGCCACTGTAAAGACTAAAGACAGTGAAGGCATCATATAATTAGGAAGCTTCAGCCTTCCAAGTATAAAGATGTTTGAGTCAAAATGTCTCACAAAAGAAATAACTGAGTCAATATTTTAATTCCTACTGAAATAAACCACAATCTGTGACCACTGCAGCCACGAAACCATTATCTACTCTCATATTCACTCTGTTGCAACAGAACTTCATCAAGACATTCTTGACACAAATAACATCAAGGCAGACATCAGAACGGCAGCTCAACTCCACGGAGCATTGAGAAACCGATACATGAGCAGCTCAGATAGGAAAATACAGGCTCCGTCTTCACATCTCTGAGACTACAGGATGCAGAGCCAGCGTGCGCTCACTCTCACACAGACTCAACCTCTTGATATCGGACGAAATTTGTGCTGAATTATGAATATCAAACAAACTCACTTGACATTGACATTCATTATTCTTGCATGTTTCACACTGAACATCAACAGAATTAGCAGGGGCAGTTATAAGCCTGTAAAACAACAGTGTAAGGACAAGAATTAATCAGGTTATAATCCACAATTCAAAGTGTAAATTCAAATGTTTGGAAGTAAAATATATTCAAAGGGAATACTACATGATGCACAGATTTTTCACACTCTTTCTTATCTCACCAAACCCTCTCCCTCGCCCAGCAGAGAATTATTTCAGTGAGAGAGGAGCATGTGCCACAGGGTAGAGGAGCTGATCCTGAAATAATTTGTTTCTTTAAATAACTGAGGGAATAGAAGCCCTGAGCTAAACATATATTAACATAAACAGCCAGTTCCGTGTCACATGACGAAATAAAGCCCGAGACCACAATGGTGATTTAAGCATTTTAACAGACCTTCAGTGTTTATTTATCCAGGTACGTGGGATGTTTAGAGGTTTGACATCATCTGGGTGCTTTTAGAAAAAAACAAAAGGTCAGAAATGTGGTTTATGTAAGAGCCAAATACCCAGAACGCCGATCACAACAGGAGAAAAGCACTTAGCCATGGGTGCTTTACTCACATGCCCTTCACATCAGAGAGACGCATGAGAAATCCAACACGGTAGAGAATGTGAGATGAAAGAAAGAAAAATGCATGCAACATGAGGTGGAGTTTTGTTTTTTCTTAGCTATTTTTTCACAATGCTCATTATAAACACCGTGAAAAAGCCGTGTCATTGAATCATAAATGTGCATTACAGCTTTGATTCCTAACAGGGTGGAAATTCATTTACTTAAGGGGATTAGAAATTCCATTATTTGTTCGTCATGCTGATAGGTCAGCGGATTTATGATTTGCATGTCTGTCAAACCTCTAAGCATGAACCAGGAGAGCTATGAGTGTGGCCTAAAGCACACAATAACAGAAGCTCCTTTAATATGATGCAATCCAGTCAGACAAGGCCTCAAAATGACCAATCAACACGTCTCTGATGCCATATGGACACAAACTGGCTTCACATAGATAGTGTTTTCAGCAGGACTGTATTAAAATGCATTGTAAAAGTGCTGTTTTTACCTAAAAAAAAAACATACTGACCGCCAATTTGTGATGCCAAATTCATCGCTGCTCGTCCAGTCTGCTTGAAACTGCTGCTATGACAGCAGAGCAGAAAAACAGGAAGGCCTGTCTGCTGACTAACAACACACACATTTATCACATATATCCTTTGGCAAGGATGATGTAGAGGATGACAAACGTCGAGGAGTGGTACCTACTCTTCGCTGTCAGCACACAGGACTGACGGACATAAGCTTTGCTAAAATTATCAGCTTGCCTGATCTGAGCCAAGCCGGGCAGGAATGTGTCACAGGAACCGCCTGTATCAGCATATTAACACACGGCTCACACTCCAGCACGCAAGCACACGTGAACACACACAGACACACACAGGTGCACACACGGAAAAAACACGGAAAAAACACACGGGCGACAAATCAGGATTTTCCAAAACACAGATACTGAAAGGCTTCAGATAACAAATCTTTCTCTTTTGCATAACTTCACTTACAGTTCAGTGATGGGTTTTATTTTTACTTAAGCTCACAGAGGTTTGACTTCAATCACCAAGCTATTTGTTTCACTACCACAGACATCATCACAGCCTTGTTTCTATTCTTAGGAGAGAGAAGCTTACAGTACAGAAAGGCTGGTTATCATATTTTTATACAAACAGAAACATTTAGTGCAAATGCTGACTTACAAACCGGCCTGCTTCACATGCGTACAATGCATATGAGGAAGAGTGTTTGTCCTTCAAGATGTAATGAACCGACACATGACTGCTACGAGGACCGCTATGGAGACGATGAACACAGGAACATCAATAGAACATTGTTCCAACAGATCAGTGAGTGCAACTAATCTATCCTTTAGTTGTGTCTATGTAGAACAAAAGCCGATTTCCACCATCACAGACAGGGAAATGATAGTGCTTAAGGATATCAAT
The DNA here is from genome assembly GCF_030273125.1 of Centropristis striata. Taxonomy (NCBI): domain Eukaryota; kingdom Metazoa; phylum Chordata; class Actinopteri; order Perciformes; family Serranidae; genus Centropristis; species Centropristis striata. The sequence goes on along the minus strand of NC_081531.1, from coordinate 28,750,766 downwards.
TGGTATGCTGAATATATATATGCTTTGGACCTTTAGATCATAGCTTATGATTAATGAAGCATCAATACAGCAATCTCTGTATTACTATTAAAGTTCAGAATTCAAATATAGACAGGTGTTTGTCTGATCGATGTATATGCAGTTTCCAAATGACCAAAGCCTTTCTGTTTTTTGCTAATTAGAATTTGTCTGCAAAACTAATGTAAAAGAGTAGGAAAGCATGCCATATAATGATTACTGTACAATTCGTCTCCAAAGACTGAACTTAGAAATGGACAAACAAACAAAAACAAGTGTTTTATTCCTGATGTTACATGAAATACTCAAGAAACGGCACAATATGGCCAGGGCTATTACTGAGCGTCCCTGAGGGATCCATCTAAAAATATATCCAACATGACATGACTGCATCTCTCAGTTCAGTCACTAAGCTTTCACCACATGCCCCCCCCCCCCCCCCCCCCCCACAATGCAAAGTAAATATGGTTGAACTACATAGCCTGAATGCCCACAGCCAATACACAAACGTGCACTCATATTTTTATTGCACACATAAATACCACACAGTCATGTGCACATATCAGACACATTTATGTCACAACCAAACAAGAGACAAGAGTGATGTTGCTGTCAGACAACAACTGTGCCGCAGGATCTATTGTGATCAGCCAATGATGTATCTTCAGCTTAAACATCAGATTTTTTTGTCCCAGAGGGAAGAAAATGCCTCACATGAAGTACATAAAATATAAACTGTATACAAAAACCCGTGACTCAGAAGGTCCAATAGAATAAAAAGTTTTATTTCCATTTTTTTGGAGATGTGCACAGGATGCCTTTAGAAACTGTGCCTTTACATGAGCTGTCAGGATTTCTGTAATGCTGTGATGTCACAAGTATACCAGATAAAGTGCCGCCGTCCTCTATAACAGTTATATTCCAGCTCCAAAGACAATGCAGAGATGCCAAAAGCACAAATGTGGAAGACTTAAACACACTGACCAATCAGAGCAGACTGGACTTTTTGGGAAGGGTACTTAAAGAGACAGGTGCTTAAATGGATCATTCCAGACAGAGTGTGAATACAGGTATATTCAGACAGACAATAATAGAAAATAATGCGTTTTGTAAACGCGTTCTAGCACAAACAGTATATACATGTTCACATGGAAACTAAGAATGTTGACACTGTAAGAGGACAAATAAACTCTCAAAGATCTTATTGGCTACTTTAACTATGTAGTCTGACTTTAGCATCTTTAGATTAACTGACTAAATGAGTAATGTGATAGCTGTGTCTGGCCTGGGGCTGGAAACACTGGAGCTAGAAGAAGAAAATCAATGAAGACTGAAATAAAATAAAAAGTCATTATATTAGCCATTACAGTTTTTACAGCAGAGGGTGATAACAATTAACCTGAGCAGACTCCGCTGATGCTCTCTCAGAGGAGCTCCTCTCACTTCTAGACTTAACTTCACAAAGTGAAAACTTTTGAATTAATGATTTGTTCGATATTGTGTGCAAGTGTGCCCTCTCTGATGGGCACATATCAAAAGCAGCATTAAAAAAAATTAAAGCATTTACAGACGTGTAGAAAAATTGGCTTGACCATGCAGAGTGGAGGAGGATTTCTGTTGCTGTTACCCATGGCAACACAATCACCTAAGAGAGCTGATCTGCAAGAAGGACTGAGAGAGTGGCACACCTTTCCACACACAGGTTAAAACTGTCACACTAACATGGTTATTACTGCTGGTGTCATCTAGCATTCATGTACAGAAATATGTTATATAAACCCATGCACGATGCAAAATCAAAGCAGAAAATGCACTAATAAAACACAAAATTGTCTCTCTCCTTTTATCAATAGCCGCACTGGTTGTTGGTTAATTCAGAATGTGCATCCCTGACAACTACAACGTTAACACCTATGGCGGTTGGCATAAATGGAGCAGAAAATCCAGTAGTTACAGTATTGGTGAACGCAGTTAATCATTCAGTGCGCGGGTAGGTTTACATCTCTCCTCGCCTGACTCTCACCCCTCCCATGCAGCTCTGGTGACATTCCTCCCATGCCAGCTGGACATTCCAGTCTCCACTTCCCCCCACAGTAAGCAGAGGTGTTCCTGGACCACTGGATCAACCTTTTTACATGTGTAACATGCCTGCATACTTTTGCTGTTGTCATCTATTGAGTTCTTCAACATCCTGTCTTGTTGGAGTTATATTCAAATCATATGGCTGAGGAAAGTTTCTGCTCACAACATCAGCTATATAAGACATGACTGTGAGCACCGTTTTACTGTAAGGCAAACTTTACTAAGTAAAAACTGTTGGTTTTTAAGTCAATGCATTATTGATTATATTTAAGAAGTTTTTTTGTTTTTCTGGGACTGACGGCTGGCAGGTTGTAATTGCTTAATCCAAATCATCCATGTGACCTGAAATTTCTACAAAAAAAACAAAGCTGTTTGTAGTCATCACATGAACTATATATAACATGACTTTGAACACTGGTTTACTGACTGATTAAACTTTACAAAGTAAAAACTGCATTTTTAGTCAGATGTCAATTTTTTTTTTTCAATTGTATCAAAGGAGTTTTTCTGTGTGTGACAGGTTGTAGAAACTGCTTAATCCATCTTGTAAAATTTCTTTAAGAAATGCACAATGCACAAAAAAATGTGGTGTTAAATTTCTTCAGTAAAAACAAGCTCTCATCACAGTTAATTCAGACTTAATGCAAACAATTAAAGAAAAAAAAAGATTTCAAAACCTCCACAAATTTGTCATCACAAAAACTACATAACCTGCACAGATAACTGCATCCACAATCTCCACTCATCTGTAATCAGGCAGGTCAGCCTCACAGAGGGTGTCTGACATACACAAGCAGGAAATATTTTCAGGTTATGCTGCACGGTACAAAGCCATCATAGGCCAGCAAATGGCCTGCGGCATTAGTTTGCATACAGACAACATTGGGTGTATGCGTCCACCAGTGGGAGGGAGGGAAAACATGTGAGAGGGAGACATGAGAGGAGGAAAGGCTTGCACCCTCTGCCAAGGGGAGAAGGGTGTGAGGATGGGAAATAGTACAGGATGAAGGAATGAGTGCTGGCACACACACGGCATGAAAGAGCAAGTGATGGAGAGAAAGATGTACTTACAGCAGGTTGACAGATGAAGGAGAGGTACAAGGAAGTTTCAGCACGCTCTCCTCCACAGGGAGCGATATCCGTCCACGAAACCCGACATCGCCAGAGCAAAAAAGCACCTCACACAGAGAGTCTAAGGAGGGAGGCAGGAACAGGGCGTGCATGTGTGTGTGTATATGAGTGTGATCTGGATCTGGCATGTATGTGTGCAAGCAGGAGGGAAAGCGACTGAGAGAGAGAGAGAGAGAGAGAGAAAGAGAGAGAGGCTCTTAGGAGGCAAGAGATACAGAGAGATTGTATGAGCTGACTGGCTGGTGTGAAAATGGGAGGGGGCTGGATTGACCAATAGTGTGAGAGATGAGCAGAGTGAAGAAGAGATGGCAACAAAGAGATAGAGATTTTATTTAATTCCTGCCCTCACTCGTCTTTACCTCTCTGTCTCTCTTTTTGATTGCATGAGAAAAGCCCAAACTATCAAACAGAAAACTGGTGATGCTTCATATGAGAGAACTGGAGTTAGTCAGTTTAGGAAACAGAAAGGCAACCAGTCTATCACACTTTCTCTCCACACAGAGGAGTGTAGGGTAGCACAACAGTGTTTAACTACCAAATACTGCTGGGATTGTTTTTTTTTTTAAATCAACGGCTGTGATGCAAAATGTGGAATTCAGTTTAAAAGCAAGATGCAGTGACTGATAGAGTTGTGTTAAAAGAAAAGAGAGAGACAGAGAGGCAAAGTGATGAAGAGAGTAAGCTGACAATGATGTTAAGTTTGGCAGTAGTAAAGTGAAGCAATAAAGAAAGATGTAACAGGGAAGTGAAGGGCTGAAACACTGTGATAGTCGGGTTTGTAATATCTGTGTGTGTATGAACAGCAGAGGCATGATGAGCACCGTCCTCCTCACGTGTGCCTATGTGCATGCGCAAGGGGGTGGGGCCCAAACCGTCTTCCCAGGATTTTTTACTGCGGGAGCACCATGTTGCCATGGAGACTGCATCCAGTGCAGCAGAACACGCAGATGGCCTCTCTCTCTCTCTCTCTCTCTCTCTCTCTCTCTCTCTCTCTCCCTCTCCAGTTAGCTTCTCATCCCTGACCAGCAAATCATAAAAGCTGGTTTCTGTGCAGGTTTGGAAAACCCTCCAGGTATAGACGAGCTTTTAACTCAGCGTGCAGGCAACTATTTTTTGACAGACGAGTATAGGCTACATTCTGCAAAAGGATTATTTGACCAAAAAGTGTAATTTAATATATTTAATGTGTATGTTTATAGCAAAACATCTACTTTATTAAAGGCACATTATGCTGTTGGTGTACAGACCAATCTGTATGTGCTTCTTCACTGCAGCCTATGTAAAGTCTACATGGTGTGCGTTTGAATGCGGACAGTGTGGAAATAACAATGTGATGCCTGGAGCACAAAAGGGGACATAAAGGTGCTGTGTTGTATTCTTTACTTGTGATCCTACCACTCGAAAATTGACTTGTCTATTTCAAGAAAAACATTAACTGTGAAACTATTATATTTTTTTAACCATAAGCTTAACACCTACAGATTCAGCGGATTTGAATATGAAGGGTTTATAGACATTATTTATATATATTTTTAACGTATCTCATTGTATTTATGTTGTAAAACATAACATTATCTCTTATCTGTCATTTTATCCCTCTTTTTGATTTTATTAACGTTGACTTTTTTTTGTCTAATTTTTTGTCTTTTCTTGTATTTTATTAATAACATGATTTTATTTTTGAAGTTTTACATTTTTTAGCGAATTTGTAAACACATTTTTATATCACTTTATCTCACTATAATAACTTCTAAAAGCTCTTCAATGTTTCATTTTTAATTACAGCTTTTATAAGTTTTTATTGCTTTTGTCTTTTGTTCCATGGTTTTTCTGGTCTTCACTTGCTCTGTTTTGGTTTTGGCTGGTCAAACATCTGAAGAACTTTGAACTGCATCAACCTTTATTAAAGGTGCTTTACAAATAAAATTTGATCAGTTGATGGACTGATAAGGTTGTGCCAGCATTAATAAAGTGGCAGTAACAGTTTGCTTTCTGCCCTAAAATCTCTTCTCAAAAATCTTTCATAAGCTGACTTTCAGGCTAACTGCTGGATCATGTCGTAGATGGATTACAGAATCCGGCTAAACTCTTGTGAATGTGGTCAGATGGGAATTAGTTGTGGAAGAGTCGCCTGAGAATCAGGCAGTAATGGAGATTTGACTGCTACAGCAGTGAAGTGTGGGGGGAGCTGTGTAAGCCACATGTATTAGACTTCTTATTCTGTTTCAAGAAAGCAAGAAAAATAACTCTGACTCATTTAAAATGAGAAAATTAGAAGCTGGAAACACAGATTGTGGTCGCAAAGGCAATAAAAACTGCAACGCACATTTGAGGAACCACATTTACTTGTTAAACATGGGGTTTGTGGTGTTTTTCAGTTACAAAACAAATGCACACTGACTGGCACACACATCTTCCTGTTTAGTTCGTGTCAAGCTCCTATGACCTCAAACAGTTGACTTAAAAAACAAACCCCAGGTGACAAACCACAATCAACACAGTCCGACCCTTGTAAACTCAGACATCCAGAACCATGTGAAACCACATGTTCATATCCTTCTGTCTGGATCACATGCTAAATACTTCATTATTCATCCAGTTTTGGTGTAATAGAGGCAATAGAAAATACATACATTTTGACAGCATTGCCATTGGTTCACCTTGTTGGCAACAATGTGACATTTACCCAGCTAATTAATGTGCCCTGTGCTGCTCCAACTCCCTGACGTTTAAGCCCGTCTCATCAGCGTATGAAGAAAACAGCATGCATCCTAATCAGAGCAGCTGCAGCCGGAGCAGGAAGGACATTAATACCATCACTAAGCAGTCCCATTTTAAGGTGACTGATGAATATAATTACTGTTTTATTTAGAGAGAGCTAAGGAATATTGCAAGTTATGGCAGGTACCTTATACAGTATGACCAGGGTCAAACAACAGACACATATAGCATCTCTTGTGTGCACTTACCCAGCCATTGTGTTATGAGCAGTCTGGTCACTAATGAAGGTTAGTTTAGTGTCCTAGATTCTCCAGATGCTCCTCTTCCTTCCTGTGCAGAAAACAGCTGTGATTAACAGACAGGCCTGAAAGCAACTCAATTAGAAACAAATAGCAAATATTTATAACACAAGGAACACCCAAGGGTTCTCTAGATTGTGATTTGTTAAAATTTTATTTTAACAGTTATTCTTTGATTGCAGTCGATGTCACATGTGTTCTTCTATAACTTTTACTTTAGCTCAGATTGAATATCCTGTTGCTATACTTACGTACTGCTCACATCTTTCAGACGATTATTTTGTGGAGGGACCTTCTTGTTTTCTGTGCTGGGTTATTGTATGTGGATGGACTAAACTGATATCTGTTTAATTGCACCATCTAGTGACTGACTGGGAACTAAACCACCTACAGCATCCGAGTATTTTACTGGACACTTTCATGGCATGGAGATAAAATGATGAAGTGGCGCCGTGTTGTCACCTTTTTCTATTTATTTAATCTGAAAATCAAGACACAGATAAACAAAAAATAACATAACAGCAGTGAGAAAAACCTCACTTTGGTTGCGAACTGAGCTCACGAATGAATTATTTATTTAGACTTTACATCAGTTGCCTGAGATACACACCGAGAAGCGGCTTTAAATGTTTAAATTAAGAGCTAATTTAATGCGGATGAAGATATAACATTTCCGCCAAATATCCAAAACGACAACAATGGATAAAAATAACTTCCACCACAGGCAGCTGATGAGTTGATTTCTAATTACGAAGTGTGACCTCGTGGCGCAACGGTAGCGCGTCTGACTCCAGATCAGAAGGTTGCGTGTTCAAATCACGTCGGGGTCAAATCTTTATGGTGTTGGGGAAACGAACTATTCAGAAATTGTCTGCTACTATCACGATTTGCTGCTCCATATTTCAAAAATAAAAGTAAAGTTAACAGAGCTATAAAATATAATAAAGTCATTTTAATAAATATAATTCTATATATTTTTCTTCATTTCAAAATACAAAATACAGAGTTTTCGTCTTCAAAATACAATACAAAAATCAATATATATATATATATACACACATACCACACAAGTTAGAAGGACCAACATCACATGAGTCTGTAAAATTGACAGACTTGCATTCATGTGACTTAAAAGGATTCACTGATTCACTGATGAAGAAAATTATTATTTGTATTACTTTATGGTGTTGGGGATTGTCATTAGAAAAAAACTGCTGCTTGATATTACAAAATAAAAATGAAATTAACAGACCTATATAAAATATAATTAAATAATTATTATATATTTTCCTATATTTTTTAAATACAAAATATAGATTTTTTCATCCAAAATAATCAAATTACCTGGATGTAAAAAAATAGGTTGTTATGCCTTGTATTTTGATCTTATCATTGCTATTAATATTATTTCATCTTATTTTCAATCAAGCCTATTTCCCAGTGTGTATGTTCATTATATGCCAATAATTATGTGCTATTCTTTTAATTTAATATTTATTTTATTTTTATGATCTTTCTAGTATTTTTGTCTTACCTTGATTGTTGTAAACTACTTTGTGCTCTGTGTCTTGAATTAAGCATCCAAGAAATGCATTTGCAAAGTTGTTTATTATTATAATAACAATTAGTACTAAAAAAGTCTAGAATTTTTGTTTTTGTTTGTTTGATTTAATCTCCACACCAGTTTAGGGACAGATTTCTTGAAACCTGATTCTCTAATACAGGTTCAAATCAAGAGTGCTGGCAACAGAATGTATGGCATGCACAGAGGTTGGGGAATTATTGTCAATCAAAAACATAGAGTGTACACTTCAACTGAGTAAAGATTTTCACCTACAAACCCAAAATATGATTGATGCATCTCTGAAAACACATCTCAGTGCATCACGAGTGGATTCTTCATGGTTTCCCTTTTCCAACCTCAAATCTGATTACGACACTTATAACAGTCTAATGCTCGTGGCTGCTACGGTGGATTAAGTTTCCACACAGTGTGATCTTCTGTCATGTTACCACAGAGCAGGGAAGTGAATTTATTTTTTTTAATGCGATACAATTTGCTTCAGCGCTTCATGCTTTAGGCCTACACGGATTAAAAACATGGAAATGTTTCACTTAAAGCAATAATTTTACTAGCGAAAATACCTTACAGCTAATCTGTTAATATGTATTCTTGAAACATATTCAATATTTAATCTACCTTTTTGGTCCAACTGCCAGGTCCCACATTAAAAAACAACAACATCCAGGTTTGTCACTTTTCAGGCTTTTTCTTTCATCTGCAAGTCCTCGTGACCTTAGTTCTCTCTCCTGTGCATTTCCTTTTTGTGTTTTCTCCGTCTTTAAGGTCCTCCCGTCTCTTCTCACATGCTCTTCTCTGCCTAAATGCTTTCTTACAATACAACTTGCAAGTCTCCCTCACTCCCTCTCTCACTTGGTCCAAGTTTCCCCCCCTGCCCCACCTCCTTTCTCTTCTCTATTCAAGCCTCTTTCTCATCTTTCACTGCAACACACATACACACACAGTTGGCGAGCATGGCCCTGGTGAGAGACAGGTCACCTCAAGTCCTCAGGAGTCGACTCACATGAGATGGTCTTTAGAAGCACACAACATTTTATCACAATGGCCCAATTGTACTCTGGAGCTCTCATTTTACATCAAACAGGTCAGTCGCTGCTGACGTCGCACTCAGTTCACACTGTTATCTCTGCTTGTGTACAAGGCTATGCTTTCAGCTTTTGTTTGACTAAAAACCAACCTTGAAGGAGAGTTTGCATGCTCATAGCCATGAGAAAAGTCTCCCATTATCAGAGTAGTGAAATTTCTATAAAAACGACCCATATATTCTGTTTTATTCTATTCATTGTGCCCCCTAGTTTGAAATGCCAGACGACTAAAAATGTCCCCATTGAGCGCTCGCCAGTGGGAGGGATGGATGTGGATGAGAACAACAGAACAGTCAGAAAGGAGCCTGTATTGAGCAGTTTGTTCAAGAGAGTATTATAACACTGAGAGCTCAAATGAAATGGCTGTAAACAAACTGTGTTGCCCAAGTAACACAGCTGAATGTCTCTTTCTTCGCTTTCTGTCCAAAAACTCTGCCACTGCTGAGCAGAGACACCAGGGCGGCTCAGTGGTGGTAGCACAGATCATCTGGATGCCAGCGTGGGTTCATCAGCAACAATGTGTGTTATTCAGATTTGTCTGATGTGATGACTGCCTCAGCGAGGAGTTTGACATTTATATGAATATACCTACGGTCTGAATTTATAATCTGGTTGCTTTTGTGTTTGGGGTTGTTTCAGGGTTTATATCCTACAAGTTAAAAAAACTCCCTTTGCTACCTGAACAAGTGCCTTCCAGCCACACAGACAAAGAGAAGAAATAATAGATGAAGTGAAAGGCAAGCACTGGAAACTGAGCAGGTGTCACTAAGGAGACAGTAGCAACAGTCAGACTTTGAAGGATTTTTATAAAAAAGGGTAAAAGATGAGACATTTTCTTCCTGAAAAGGAGTTTATAATGTACGCCGTTAAGTGCATAATCTGTATACAAGTAAGATTATAAAAAGGTAGAAAGACACCCTTTATTGCGCACAAAAAGACAAAAAAAGAAAACGATTTTTGAGTGTGGTTTATCTCCCACAAAATCAAAACCTTCAAAGCAAGTCCTCATTTGCCTTGGGTCCAGGGTAAAACCATAACAACAATAATAATAATAGTAGGAAAAAAAAAAAATAGGACAAACACATTTAAATCTAAAACACACAAAGACAAAGTTTGGCCTTTGTCTCTAAATAAAAATCTGGATCAAGTAGATCCCTTGAAGTTTTGTTCTTCTACATCACCAGGCTTACTCCTGCCTCCAATGCGTCTGAAGAAGGATATGAACCCAGATGAGCTCACTTGACCATCTACATGATCCCCTGCCTTCCTGCCGAGCAACGAACACAATCCTTCACTGTCACCGCCCATGTTCTCTGTCCGTGATCCAGTAGAGTACGACCTTTGAGACGCGCCTTTCTGGAACAAGTCAATGAGCCGGAAGTTGGATGCTGGAGATCGTCTGGTTTCGTCTACGGAGACAGACCTGTGGATCGGAACCTGCGACACAGCTCTCTGACTGGGGCACTCGGGGAGAGACGCAGAACCCCCAGCTGGAGATGTTAGAGTGTCCTGACTGGAGGAACTGGGGAGGTCACTGCCGTCTCCGGTCTCCCAGACTCCATCATCAAGCTCATTGCTACCTGGCGTTGATGATAGTCTGCGTCTGTGTGCTTGTCTGTTTCGGTTGAAGGCGTCTCTTTGGGAGCAAGTAAAAGGGCTCAGGATAGTCCATGGAGAGCCCACATCCCCATTATTGGAGAAGATGAAGTCTCTCTCTCTTTTAGGCTTGGGGGTACTTGGGGTATCTGGTGTGTCCTTTCCTCTCTCCGACCGAGGAGGAGTGGCTGAAACTCTGTCTCCATTGAGGGAGCCTTTGCTGTTTTGGTAGCGAAGCACCTTCCGAGTTATCTCACGCATCTTCTCAGCTTCTTCTTTGTTTTCTGGTTCTGCCATTTTCTCAACCTCTTTCTGTATTTTAGGCTGTTTCTTCTCAGGTTTCTCTTGTCCAGTAGGGGGCAAAACCTGAGTTTTTTCTTTTGATGGAAAAGTCCGAGAGCTACGCTCAGAGGGGGATCCTTTGATTGGTGGCATTGTGTTCTTCCTGCATCTGGTAAATCCCTCTGGCGTGGTGGAGAGGAAGCTGTGTAAGGCTGACTCCAAGCTGGAGGAGTCCCCAATAGGTTCAATTCCTGGGCAAAAAGCTGTGGAGTGGCGTTTGGCTGCAATACGCATACTCTCCTTTCTCTTGTGCCTCTGCTCTGCTGCCTCTCGCTCTCGGTTCTCCTACAGCCGTGTCAAGAAAGAATAAATTCAAGAAGGATACAACACAGAGCCAAAAAATTACAAAGGTTGAGTTTTGAGTTTTAGTGTCAATTCTTTCTATTCTTACCCGTACAGCTGTGACAAACCGCTTGCAAAATGAATCAAAGATGGAGCAGCACTCCTCCAGTTTGAAGGTAGCTGGGTCTTCACAGAAGTACTCAGCGACAGCACTGCTCAGAGTCTTCAGCTCCTGAAGAGAGGACTCCACATCGGCCAGCTTCACCTCAGCTCTCTGAGAAATGAAAGCATAATAGAGTAATCAGAGGGAGAGAGAACGCAGACTCTTATCTTGGTGCTTTGACACAATAAAGGTCAAACAACAACTGGAAACGTTACCACGAGAAATGTCTCCATTTGCTGTAAGAGTCCAGGATGTCTGCTGCTGTACAATTTCACTTCCTTCACCTTCTTGACTTCCCTCTCAAAGTCTGTAATCACCTCCTCTTTACAAATTCTGCAAAAAAAGAAACATTTACACGATGCAAAGATGCAAAAATGTGCATCACAGCAACTGGATTCAATATCAGTTTATGACAGATTTGACAACATTTGATGAACAAACCAAGTTCTGTTAAATCACCAAATGGTAATGATAATAATGATTACTCCCACCTTGCTCCCATCGCAATGTTCTCAAGCTGGGTGGGAAACGTCAGCAATGCAGTGTCGATGTCCTCTGCTTGCTGTGGGTGGAAGATAATGGGGGCAGGACAAAACACCAGTTACATAACTGTTGAGCGACAAAGCATCATAACAGGCTTTTTCATGACTTTACGGATATTTTGTTAATTTGTCCATTAGGGCTGTGCATTTACATTATACAGGGGTTACAATTCAATATATTACAATATACATCAATATCGTAGAAAAGTTTATTCGTCAGTAATTGAATTAAAAAAGTGGAAATAACACATTATATAGATCCATTATACATAGAATGAAACATTTCATGTCTTGATTAATTTAATTTCTTGTAATTATAATGATTATGGCTTACATTTAATGAAGACCTAAAATTCAGTGTCTCAAAAAAATTGTAATAATACAAATGACTAATATGGAAATGTTGGCCTCTATGATGGCCTATATGCACTCAATACTTAGTTGGTGCCATTTGACTTGAACTACTGGAAATGGACTTTTCCGTCATATTCTAATGTATTGAGATGCATCTGTATATCGATTAAAAAAGAAAATTAAATTAAATTAAAAAATAAAATTTTAGAGTAACTAAAACTGTATAAATAACACAACACCATGCAGCAGGATCTGAATTTGCTGAAATTTACTACTTTTTGTGCAATCTTTCTCAAATTAAAATGCATGTTACCTATTGATTTACACTATTAAGATGCTACAGGGCCCTAAGATGCTGCGTCTCCAGACTGAGGAACATTTTTTACCCTTCAGCCATACACAAAGTGACCTCTCATCCCCTTATCCCCCTCCTTCTCCCACCACCTCCACAACAACAATTTTAATTACCATGGGCTGATGTGCAAAAACTGCATATGCACTTTATATTATCCTTTAGTAAATTATTCTTTTAACGTGCGTGTATGTGATGCATGTTTGAGCAGGTTTCCTTCTTTTTTCTTTCTTGTATGTGAACATGCAGAGAAAAAAGGCTAATCTAGTTTTTGTGAATCAATTCATAACCTTGTGATACTCAAGTGTGTTTTCTTACAATCCTTATGTCAAGTCAAGGGCTCCTCCTCACCTTGGCAACATAGTGCATGAGGTTCATTCCGGGCTTGTTGGCCTTGGTGTCTGCCAGCTTCAGCAGAGAGGTCATTCTGAAGCCAATGACATTGTCGCTGTAACCACCCTGAATAATAAGATATTTGAATTAATTAGTAAACTAAATACAGAGTAAAAAAAACAACATAAAAGGTGCAGCTTGAATGCATTAGAGAGAATACATGAAACAATAAGTGATCAAAACATAATGCTTAAAGAAAATACCAACAGCGTTCATGTAATTCCCGGCTTTTAAGACCAGCCGAATGACCGAGTGGAGGTCATCACAGTCCAACAGCTCTAAGGGGAGAGAAGAAAAAGAGATGGAGACAAAGGACCGTAATAAAAACCTCACATGACAATTGGTAGGTGTGAAATAGATATTAACGAAGCAGCTGTGGTGGATGTGTGTGAAATGTTACCATTAGCTGCTTTGGTCATGACAGCAATAGAGTTCTTCACCTCCTCCATAAGAGGAAAAAATTCCTCCCTCAGCACCATCGCTTTCAGCCGTTCCTCATAGCTAAAGGCAAGACACATTAACAAAACTGCATGATCAGTTTTATTACCGATTATTAAGCCAAGAGATAGGCATTTGAAATGACAATCCAGATGTGCTTTAAATGCAGGCTTCCAGCTTTTATTTGAGGGTATTTACATCCAATTTAAAATCCACTGTGGTGGTGTACAGAGCCAAAATGCTGAAAATTGTGTCAATGTCCAAATATTTATGGACCTGACTGTATATATGATTTTTAAAAATGCATATTGCGATATTGGCAACATTCCTACTTCTTGATGTAGTGACGTCAAATCATTGTATTCAAAACTTACTGAAGATAAAATACAAAAGCACCAGCAACAACATGTATTAAAGTAACAAAAGTAAAAGCACTCGTTTTGCAGAATGGACCCGCTCAGATTGTTTCATGTATTCTATATATACTATATATTGTTCGATAATTATTTTTGATGCATTTACGTAAAAAGCGTTTTACTGTCACCAAGGTAGGTTAATTTAAACTATATAATATACTTTTATGTGGTTTCATTTATAAAAATGTTCAATCACAGTTAAATCTTGATAAAGAGTTACTAAAGCTGGCAGCTAAATGTAGTGGATATTTGCCTTTAAAATGTAGTGACGTAGATTTATAAAGTTACATAAATGAAAGTACGTAAGTTAAGTAGATGTGCCTCAAAATTACTTGAGTAAATGTACTTAGTTACATTCCATTACTGAGTTTTGGAGCATTATTTCAATTATTTTAAAATAGGTCAGGAGTAAAAAAATTTAGCAACTTTTGAGATTTTCACTTTACACTACATTTTGGATTTATGGTTTTGATTTTGATTTTGTTGTACTAAATGTATTTATACAGACTCAATTTTTTTTTTTTTAATGAGATTTTCTATATATTTTGCAGTATTTTGCATTATCGTCAAGAATATCGTTATTGCAAAATACCCTGAAATATCGTGATATTCTTTTAGGGCCATGTCGTCCACCCCTAGATGAGACAAACATTTCAAAAAAAACCACCAAAATAATAGCACAGGATTGTAATCGTCTGTAGTTCTTGATTGTTGGCTTGAGATGACCAAATATTTCTCAAATGTTTGAGTTAGCCTAAAACATTAAAAAAAAAACAGTTTAGACTCACCCCGGCAGTTTGACCAGCTGCACCATGAACTGGTCCGCCTCAGGTAACACAGAGAGGTTCCCAGTGAATGACAGCAGCTGCTTCACCTGTACATACACACAAGTTTCATTTTCAACAGTTAAAATAAATCCCACTTATATATTACAATCTTAAATTGAAGAAATAAGGGGATTGGAGTGTGCAAGTATCAGGCAGTTATCAGGTCAGGTAGCATGATTGACCAACATTTGCACGATTGACATATTTTACAAGTGTACTTTCAAAATGATGACTGACAATAAATAGTAAAATATTCGAATTCATATTCATATTTAACCCGAAGGATACTTGGCCTTAGAGTAATCTTTATTTCAAGGAACTTCAATGAGTATTGGGCTTATTATATACACACAGGACCAAAGTGGAAAGATGGGAAGGAACAAAAATGAAAAAAAAAAAATAGATAAATGAATTATTATAGGGCAAATAAATGCATCAAAAAAGTATTAAAAATACATATAGGAATGAATAAATTGATAAAATGTGATATAAATATATAATTCTGTTTTATTTTCTTCTTTATTCATTTACTTTAATATTATTTCCAGCATTTTTTTTATATATTTATTTTTTAATGTATTCATCTTTGTTAACATGTATTTTTATTTATTTTAAACTATTCATTTTTTTTTACTATAATTCATTTCATTATTAACTATACTATTGCATCATTTTCTTTTAATTTTTCACTCCCTCCATAGAGTGGAGCTGTTACCTCACTTTCTTCTGGCAGGAGTTTACAAAGCTCTTTCAGTTTGCCTGATCCAAATCTGAGCCAGTTCCCTTGTCGAATGTCGTGCACCATTTCTGCCACTGGCCTGCAGAGGGAGACAAAACACAACTGCATAAAAACAGCGCTGCCACTCTCAACAGGGCTTATCAAACATGATTAGTCCTGCAAATCAAACAAATTAGACGGACATAAAACCGGTTTGAGTGAGGTTTATCCATAATATGAGCATCATGCTCTGCATTTAAGCTTTCTATGTTGCTGTTGCAGACCATTGCCTGATTTGAGTGAGTCCCCAAGGTGTTGCAGTGCTGTGAAACCCCTACAGTGCACCAAACATTAGAGATGTGAAACAGTCACAAAGTCAAACCCTGAAGACAAACAATGACCAAACATGGCTGTCATCAATAATAATGTTAATTTAGTAGCTTGTTGCATTCATAAAGTTGTTAGTCAGCAGCACTTTTAGATATTGGACGTTGCAGCTTACAGGGTTGACCTCTGCTGCCGCCAGATACAAACAGCATGCAACTGTGTATATAAAAACCTTTAGTTCTACTAAGAAAAACAAACAACTCGCACTTTACTTTGCAATTTAACTGATCATTTTTGTGTCATTTTAAATGCATTAAAACAGAATTATCAAGTTCACTTCTGTTACTACCTCACAGAAGCAGAAGCTATTCATATTTGATTAACAAGCTAAAGCAGACGTCATTACAGCTTCTCACACACATTCACAGTGTGTTTGGTATTCAAAGTGAGGGCCGAGTAAATGTTGGACTGAAAGTGACATCATATTGATGATCTTCAGACCCAGAAACGTGACCCAGACTACATAAACTGTTTGCAGGCAATGCAGTACTACACTTTGAATTTGAATGTCAAAAACAAAAAAAAATTGAAACAATTTGATCATCAATCACAAGTGTTTTTTAAAATCTTTTCTTTATATATATATATATATATATATATATATATATATTCCAAAAAAAAGATTTTATATATTATAATATTTGCTAGCTTGATAAAATGCATATAGATTCAAGAAATAGCACTTCTCTTTCTTTCTATTTAAGAACACATGCCTTTATATTTAAACCAAGCCTACATACATGGTGGGGCTGCACAATTCTGAAAAACATATTATTGTGATTATTATGACTGACATTGCGATAGGATTCATGATATTCGGGGGAATCTTTTTCCATAATTTTTCTAATTGTCCTTGAAAATTATCATAGTGTGATCTCTATTAACAAACGCATATTCAATTATTTGTAGGCCAGAACATCTTGCAGCACAACAATACTTTCTTTTGCCTTTAACACACCTGCGATTTAGATTTTGCACTAGTCCATACAGCGATTGACAATCTAGTCATGCTGAAAGTCCTTCATCAATCAGATCATAACAAGTCACACATATCTCTGTGTTTTCCACATTCAAAATCATTAGACAAAAGTGAAGAAGTAAAGGGAAAAAAAGGCCATAACTGGTTCAAGGGCACCAACAGGTGCAGTTAGCTGTGTTAGTTGGTAAAAAGTAACTCCACAAGGGACAGTCATGTTTCAACTACATATGAAACAATACATGAAATAATTAGCCAAGCAGCTACATTACAGCTGTAGTCCAACATGCCTGCTGGGTGTATCCTCCCTCTCCCTCACCCACTGGGTCAGCACTTTGTTTTCCTATCATTTAGTAAATTGAGTCATAATTGTCATAACTGAGTGCTTTCAAATTGTGTTTAAAAAGGCATTTCCATGTATTTGAATATGGTCGGCTCAGATAAAGAGCCTGCTGGTTGGGTAATGATTAGCACAGTGGAAGTGACTAGCGTGTCCATGTTTGACATGAAGGCACCCAGCTACTGCAGTTCTTGCATTTTAAGTTCCTTTGGTTCTTGCTGTGTTGAGCTCATTTCATTTCCTTATTGTAGACTGACATTCTGCAATCCTTACCTCTTGAATTGTCTCAGGAAGATCCCGATATTCATACTCTTTTTAGAGTCAAGGATTGTGACCTAAAGAAAAAAATAACTACAGTCATTAATAAAAAATAAATAAATAAATAAAAAAGTCGCCTCTGTACGGCAATATCCAGATGAGAAGACAAATCTATACACAATGTTAAATTCCACATAATGTTTGAGGAAGCATTGTCCCAAACATGGTTTTACATAAGCAGCAGTTCCTCATCGATGAAATGATTGGTGTGGAACTTTTAAAAAACAGTTCCTATTTGAGTGCTCATTACTTCCCTAGTGTGTGCATTCTGATGGTCTGCATCAGTTACTGGAAATTAACCTGTTATGTTGAACAAAATTTTCCAATCTAGTGCAACCCTAGATATTTACCTGAGGCTCCGGTAGAAAGAGGTCCATGCCATCGAAGGTCTTCAGACCCATGACCCTTGAGTTGCGCAGCGAGGCCCCTTTGTCTACATGACTGAACAGCTCCTCCATGCTCCGGATGTCCAGCACCAGGTTCCTTTGGGGACGCTGAGACGTCCAGACATTCAGTTTTCCCAGGACACGCTGGCTGGGGATGGTGTCCCAGTTCAGCTTTTTCATGGAACGTCGATTGACATTACGAGAGCCAAAAGATGGAAGAGGAGGTGGAGGTGGAGGTGGAGGTGGTGGTGGTGGTGCAGTAGTAACACACATGGGGGGAGGCACAGGAGAAGATGGCTGGAGAGCATCTTCCAGAGCATTGGGTGAAAGAGGAGGACAAGAGTTTTGAGAGGAACAGTTGGGAGGAGAAGCGGGTTTCAAAAACAGCACTCCCTCCATCTGGAGATCTCAAGTCCAAAGATGGCAGAAGGAGGAATTATCCTGCTGTTAGCCTCTCAGATCTGAGGAGATACTGAAACAAAAAATGAATTAGGAACATAAAACTGTGTGTACCCAACTTACAAAATATCATACACATCACATATTTGAAACTGCGGCTGTAATGATATTGACCGGCTGCCCAAAGCAATATTTAAGCAAAATTCTTGGTTAAAAAACAACCTTAAAAGTTAATAAAATAATACAGCAGCCTTAAGAAGCTGTTGTTCTATAAGTGACTGATGAAATGCTCATTTGACAGTTTATCAACATAATTCCCAAATGCACAGAAAGACATTTTCATTACTGTGTTGTCCTGTACTTCTTTTCCTTGCACTATAACACAACAGGTTAACATTTGCTCCATAAATACCCTCAACATGGTTCTTCCGCATGCACATACAAAACATCATTGAGAAAATCGGACTTTTTAAATTCATCCTTCATTACAGAATAGGTAAATGCTTCACATAACTTGAATTATTGCTTACACTACTCATTAAAGCCGAGTGGTTTATTCGGCATACATACATCCATAAAGCAAGCAAACTTAAAAATGTGGTTCTACGCCAGTTTGCTACCCATATCCACTGGTCATCTCTCCAAACTGTTGAAAATAGGACACTAACAATGTAGAACTGATTAAATAAGACCTATTTAGTGGGACATTTGTACGCCGAATACAAAACCTGACACCAGTGACTCTGAAAGTGTTGCTAAAACATGTCTGTGCGTTTTCTGCAAACAAGGCATCATTAATTTGACAATTTCCTAACCGAGTTTTGCTGTCAGCGGCTCACATCCTTACAGAGCATGTTCCTACCTTAGTAAATCCGTCAACAAACACAATAAAACATACGGTGGCACTTTAAATTTTCAGATTATATTTACTCACCGTGCTTTTGAAAATGAAGCTGTCAAATTAATTCACAATCTGCTCTCGCCTCGTGCTCATGCAGACTACTACAAGCCAGACAGTCCGTCTCACAAACAGCAGCCACAGGTGCAGGGCACGCCTCCACCAATCACATTCAAGTTAGTTTCCAGGTACGGGAACGCCCTTTTAGAGAGAGGCAAGAAAGATGATGGGTAGCACTTCCACTCGCCTACCCACAGACATATAGATACATATAGACATGTATACGCTATATGTCTATGGTCAGGCAGCTTAATATTAGGAAACACAATTAATTATGGTTAAATTATATATGATTGCACATGTGCATCTTACCAAATTCTAAATAATTGTAAAACATTTTGGGAAAATCATTAGTCAAATTAATCTTTGTTTTTATTGTGCATTTTGTTTATTTTATTTTATAGCAAATATAATATAATCACAATTTATATACTATAAAAGCAATAATTTATATGATTATATTTGTAGAATTATGTTTTTTACTACATAGCAAAGCAAACATGGAAAGAAACAGAAATTATTTAAGAGGCTCTGGATTATTAACATGATACAATCATATGTATTATATTTCTTTTTTTAAATTATCTCAGTTATCGTCAATATCGGTATATCACAAAACCTCTAAACTAAGTAAAGTATTATATATTTATATCATCATTTTCCTTGCTATTAAAAAAAGAGCACAGGGAACAGCACAACCGCACAATAAACAAAATAGTACTGCTAAAGTTGACACTATTATCCAAAAAAATGCAACTTGTGTGTAAAAATAAGTGAATTGCTGGTGCCGATTCAGAAATGTATTAGTGATACTGGAAGAGGTAATTTTGTTAAAGTTCTAGTTATCTTGATAATCAATCAGGATCATTTAATTACAAGAGAAAGTGATAAATGTTTGATCAACATTAATTCTTAAATACCTACGTATGGTTTTAATAACAAGATTAAAAGTTTTACTTGACTGAATCCAGGTTGTTTCTCTGTTTGCATGCAAGAAAAAGCACATTGGGCCAGAGTGTGATGCAAATGAGATGAAAGAGCAAGCAGAAAATACAGCCAGAGCATTTGAAAATGTGTACTTTTAATTTTGTTCCCTCTGGGTGGGGCTGGGACTTTTCAGGTCTGAGTGAGGAATGAAGGCAGAGTATCACATAAATCCATGACACAACTTCATTTATCATCTTAAATACCATCATGTGCAATCATTCATACAGTACAATACACCAGCTCAGCCTAGAAAATATTGATTGTACACAAATAAAATATCTCATTTTTTATAAATCTTGGTTCTCTCTCAACAACAATCTAAAGACTGCTAGTAAGAGTGACTTTAAATGGTTTGTCACAATTTTTTAATTTACTGGAAGTTTCACAACTACGAAACAAACTATTGCCACTCATTTTGGTGTTGGGTTTCGGAATTTCAAAAGGAGCAGGTTTGGGGTGGGGGGAGTCACATTTTTAGTTTATATTGCTGTGTGACAGTAGGACAAACCAGGAGCTGGCCGGTGAATCTGCAATTTTAGCCCCAAGTGAGGCCAAGGTCTTACTGTGTGACTTTTCCAGCCAGAATAAAACACACCCATTTAACACACTGACACATATGACTTCAGAAAACACAAGCCAAACAAATCATAGAATCAATTCTTGATATCTTTTCTTTAACAAAATTCCGATCCTCTTCCTTTCATAATTGTCCTCAAGAGTGCAACATCGAAAGGAAATCTCACCTTTTGGATTCTGCTTGAGCCAGTTCTTAAAAAACTAAAATCAACAACAGGAAGCATGGTGTCATTATGCCAGTCCATGCAAGCTGGCGCGCAGAAGGCCAAGAGAAGAGCATCAGTGCATTCACACATATCTGCACTTGTACTTTGGATCGCTGCTGCCATGCAAATACAGAGGAGACGAGAAGCTGGAGGACTGACCCGGTAACTGATCACAAGTTCAACTCAGCATGGAAAACACATTCATTATACTGGATTATCTTCATTTGACGTCACAGAGGGTTTGACACTAGGAAACGAAACAACTTTCTATCAGTTAGTTTAGAGCGTCATCTTTAGGGGTGTCTGGATCAGAAATTATTCCAAACAAGCTTTCAATTTCAATACACAAAATCAAAAAGAGGATTAAAAAAAACATCTGACCATATGGCCTTAGCGTGGCACTTTCCAGAAAAACATGGCAGCTATACCACACTTGATATCACATGTGATAAAGAGTTTGAAAATGTAAATGTCAGAACATTAAAGCAATGACATGTTGATCTTTAAGAATCAGTATTCAATAGTTTAACATGGCATAGACTTCAGCGCTGTTAAATCAAACATGAATTTAATAAATTGTGACTACAAAAAATCCAGTCTAATCAAATCTTAAATTTGGAGAATGGTGACACCCCTAGTCCATGAATGTCATACTCATAAATCAAGTAATTTGCACAAACCAGGAGTTTCAGGGTACAAACATGTTGATTCCAACAGATTTAAACATACATTGATCATAATAAATACAGTGATGCATAAAGATTCAACATAATATACAACCCCGATTCCAAAAAAGTTGTGAAGCTGTGAAAAGAAAAAAAATGCATCCAAACAAAAATTTAAACATTAACCTCTTAAAACCCACCTGCCTGGGTAGGTTTAGGCTTAGGGGAAGGGTTAGGATTAGACCAAATATAATTTGGAATAGAAGAACTGTAATGCCCAAATGCATGTCTTAGGCTTCAACATCTTATAGTTTCTGCAGCTTTTTTGGAATAAGGGTTGTACAGTGTGTAGTACCATGCCATTATAGTACAACCGTCTTTTAATTGTCAACAATTAATGATTGTTTACTACCATTATGCCAAGACATTTCACTGAAAGTATATGAAACAAATGATTAGTGTTGTTGTCCCATTCCCCATCTACTAATTTACAAGATTTTATGTTGAATTATTAGGATTAGTATTATTAGACCGCTACAATAATCTTCAGTGTGAAGAAAGGTTACCATAAACAAATATATTCTGCTTCACGGAGACTGTAAGGTGTGACCGTAGATGTCAATGACAAGTCCTCGTTAACTTTAAAAAGATAAACAAACTTAAGACAAAAACACATTTACAATGAATCAATGCATCAACAAACAAAATGTAATAAATTCCTTCTGAATACAGTCCGTTAAACGATTAAATAATGGAATGAATCCATTCAAGTTTGCTGGATTTTAACTGACTGATGGAACCATCTTACACAGTTCAACTGTCCCTTAAAAAGCCTCTTCAGTCGACAGTGAGAATGAACCAATCAGCGACCAATGAAAACAGTGAACATCTCTCTTGATTCTCTTTGGGTAAATAAAATACAATTAGACCCCAACCGGTATAACGTTGGGAAGCTGTGGCAGTGTTTCTTAAAATGATTGTTGCATATATGAGTTGAAGTCAAAAGAACTTTCAGGTTACGACTGAAATCTGAAGCGTTTCTGATAGTTACAGACTAAGCACTGCAGTATTTGCAGTCTAAAGCACCAGCACATGTTGCCCAAACAGTATACTGTCCTTCATTATCAAGCATGTGACATACAAGCTGACTACAACTAAAATAATTACAAAATAAACAGTCAAATTAGGCAAAATCTAATCCAAACACAGCATTGTGTTTTTTTTATAAGCTACAAACAATCATATACTATTTATTTCAAAAGTGAAACAGTACTTTTAATTTGAAATGTACATTGATTTGAAATGTCTGGACATTCCTTTCCAGTGTACCATACAAATCCCCTTCATGTGTGAGAGTAGTTTGAAATCTTTTCCTGAACTTATCTTTCTTCCTGCAGGCCACGTGTTCGTTAGTTAGCTCGTACATAAGGAGGCACATGAGGAGAGTGATAAGGTCTGGAAGAGTTTTGATGTACTGTTTGGTTACATCGGAGTGTGTTATCATTTTTCCTTGTCGTCTGTCTCCATTAACAAGATGGTGTAGGGTTGAAGAGGGTTGAAGTTTAACTCTGCGATCACTGGGAGCACTTGAGGAGTACAATAATGGCTATGAACATGACTAACACAGGCCCACACAGCAAAAACAGCGTCGAGATAGGAGGAGGTTAAGTTGAGTAGGAAGGGAGAGACGGACAGTTCCTCTGGGAGCAAAGCACAAAGAGAAGGTTAAAGTGAAAAAAAGGGAAGTTGGGGAGAGGCACTGAAAGCCCCGACTGTTCATGAAACTGGCCACTTGGTTTTCTTGCTGCATTTAGCCCACTCATCAATAATACCCTGCAATCCATCTGTCCAATCATCCAGTCACACGCTCGTCTCAAGTATTTGTATGCGTTTCCCTCTGTAGTGGTCCTCTATAAGTTGGGGGTTTCAACAGGTAACAGGTGGAGGTGTACAAGAAAGAAGCCCACAGCAGACCCTTCTCACTGCTCCTCTAACCAGGAGGGCTTGTCAGCCCCTGGAGGCCTCAACTTTATGTTGAACTGCTTCAGCGTCTGCTCCAGCTGCTGCTGGTTGCCAGCAAAGTACGCCGAGATGGCATTATGGAAGAGGAGGAGCTGCTTATGCATCACCTTCACCTGAGGCAGAGGAACAAGGGAGCTTAGTGCATATTATCACAGAGACAACATGCTGAGTGAAACCTGGCTGACTTTTTCACTTTGAAGGCTTATATTATGTCCACTAACCTTATTCTCCTCCAGGAACTTGAGTTTAATGATGACGTCCGAGCGGAGGCGTTCATACTTGTCCTTCTGGAATTGGTACTGTTGCTGAGCAGCGTCTATGCGGGCCATGGCTACGGCGTCCCTCGGACCCAGACTCAGTTCCTCCAGGTCTGACCGGTAAGCATCAAACTCCAGTCTGTTCACAAAAAGAGGAAAGAAAATAAGAGTTTAAAAAAGCCCTAAAAACTTCACTCTATACTGTTGGAGATTGGGTCCTACATGAGCACAACATCCAATACATATTATAGATTACTGTATTTGCGTTTGTTTGTGTTTCTTTGAGCCAATCAGAATTTAGTCGGATCTGAATAAGAGTGAGAGAATGAGAGTTGATGCTTGGTCACTGTCAATCAAAACTGATCGAACAGCAAATTAGCTGAAGTGTTAAACTCTAACACGTTCAGGCACATTAATAAACAGGTGGATGTCATTACAGGATATATTTCAAAGATCCTGTCTAAATAGATATTTTAAATGTCATAATAGAAGCTGCTCACAAAGAAGCATTCCATGCGGGCATTAAATGTCATCTTGTAGAGAAGGAACAGTTTCCTTGCCTTGCATTTAATTCAATGAATATAGTTATTAACTCTGTCAGTGTGCAGATTCAATCAGCCTGGCACAACCGCTGCTCAAACCTGATCTGTATGTTCCTCGCAATTATAATAATATTAGTTTCACTTATTCCCATCCACTCAGCATGATTTTTGTTCTGCTTGTTTAGTCTCACATTAATGTGTAAATATATGTCATTCTTTTTGTTACAATACAGATATTTAATTTAAACGTATCACAGGGTACATCATGACAACATCAGCATGTATGTGCTTGCTGAATACTTAAGGTGCTGCATATTCTTACCTGGCATTTTCATACATCTTGATTGTCATCAGGGTGTCCTCCATGGTCTTGTTGACCAATGTGTTGATGCTGGACACAAAGAAGTTAACGGCACCAAGTAGAGTCTCTCCATTCTTACACAGCAACTTCTGAGTCTCTGCATTGTAGCCAAACTCATCCTGTAAAGGCAAACACAGCAGAACACCAATGGTATTAGTACTTTTCAATGTTGCCTACATTAACATATTATCCTACTTGAAATATGTATACCTTAGATTTGAGACCATTAAAGCTACATGAATAGATTTAGATTAGATAGAATAGATTTTTGAAGCCTCACCCGCAGCTCTGGAGATTTCTGACTGAGGTCAGCAAAGGTGTCACCCAGCGCATGCTGCGTCTGCACCATGTTGTAGAAGTGGTTGGTCAGCGCTCTGGCCAATCGCAGCACATTCTCATATTTCCTTTTAGTGTCTCTCAGCACCTCAATCTGGGCCTCCAGCTCCAGGTCCACGGTCCGGGAACCCCGACCGAAACGCTCTGAGATCATCTGCTTTGTACACTGAAACAAAGAGGGAAGAAACAGAGATTAGTAACTGAATGCAGGACATGGACGGAGGGGTTCCTAAAAGAGGATCCTCGGGCACACACTTTATATCATGGAGCTCAACATTTCAGAACTTCAGATACCTTGTAAGTGTTGAGACCCCACTTCTTCACTGTTTCTAGTTTTTCCACAGCCACACCACGGCTCGCTTCATCTGCCGTCATGGACGAGCTGCTGCTGCTGTGGTGCATGTTGGAACCTGAGAGATGAGACCCAAATGTAGAAACACAGGGACATGGTAAACAACAAACACAAGCAAACAAAAACACTTTAAGGGTAGATGAAAACATTTAGCTCAGCAAAAAACAGACGATGTAAAGAATCTTAAACTACTTTACCCTTGTGCATCACTAGGGACATTTCTGGCTTATCAAAATTGTTATCATTTTGGCTGTGTTAATGCATATGCCATATATATATATGGCAGGGTGTGAGTTCAGTCCTTAAGGACAAAAATTAAAAACCCATCAAAAACCCCAATTCCACATAGCCTTTCGTATACATAATATAATTATGTTTTTGTGAAAGTGGGAAATATTATTAATAGAGTATTTGAGTATTTTATAATTAATTTAGGAAAGGGACATTTTGTAGGGCCCCCTAGCATTTAGTATGAAAGTATTTTTTTCCTATAAAAAACAATATGTATTTTGTAAACACACTGCTATTTTAAAGGGTTAAATTCTAAAATAAATATGATTGGTAGTTATGATCAGCACTGAAGTTGGTTGAGATATTTAACTCAGTGAAAGTGAAAAAATATATATATGCATGTAATTGTTCTCTAAGAACATCAGAACAACTTTTTCAAAAGGATGCACAAGGGTTAAAGTACATTTAAACTGTGCTGCATTTAATGAAGACTGAGAAAAGTTTCTGAAATCTGTTTGCAAACTTCCAACCCATATCCATCACCATTACTCATAAAACTGCTGTAAAACATGCAAGAGTGAGCAAGAGTTAATGAGTGAGTAAACAGTGGGAAAATGCAGAGAATTAAGCTGTGAGAAAACATTGGACTAAGGAAAAAACATTAATATTATACCCACTAAGTTATTTTTACTGAGCTGAAAATACTTTAGATTTCAGGGATATTTGGGGTGACTGCTAGAAATCTGACTAATCAACAAAGCCTGTAGCATCCAACTTCAGCTCTCCCTCTCCCCAGTACCTTGGTATTCATTTGATTGGCTGGCTATGTGGCAGACCAAAGAACTGCTTGGGGGAACGCTACTTCGCCTGGCCTTCGTACGCAGGTCTGTGAGAGTGGGTGGGTGGTCGGGTATGGATGAAGGATTGGGTCAGGGTGAGTATGAATCAGGGTAGGGTGTTGGAGTGGGATTTAACATTGTTGTTTTTTTATTTTTTAATATGGGAAAGGTTTTTTTTTTCAGGATCAGGATTTAAAATAATAGTTAGATATTTAGGGGTTTGGACGTGAAGTAGTTATTGAGGTTGAACAAGCATGCCACAAAATGGAATGATAACGTGGGAGGAAGATTGTAGGGAGGAGCAGGGAGACGCAGAAAAGACAGACAAGTAAGACGACAAAGCGGAGAAGAGGAGGATGATGAATATGGAGGAGGAGATGGTGAAAGGGAGGTGGAGGACAAAGATAGACATGCATAAAGATGAAAAGACAACATTTAGTGCATGACAATGCAGACAAATGAGTGATGATGAAGACGGGGGCACTTTGAATTTCAGCAGCACTAAATTAAATAAACTGTATCAGCTTTTCATTTCAATGCAATAAATGGGAAAAAAAAATATTATGAGAAAATTGAGCAGAAAGTGCAGACCCCCAAATGGATGAGCTTAAGACTGCAAGAGAAACAGACCACAAACAAGAATATTATGTAAAAGAAAGAAAAGCCATGTGTGTGTGAGGAGCAGGCAGATTTGAAGGTACTGCTCCTCTTTCCACTGAAAAGGAGAAAATGTTATGAAGATAAAAGGGATAGTGAAGCTGGTGCCCAGCTATCATAGGCCCTGTCACACGTATACAGATATTTTTTTTAAACAGAGGATCATTTTCTAGAACTAGAACGTAACTCTAAATGCTTGCTGGGCCAGTAGGTGGCAGAAGAGTCAAAATACCAGAAAAGAAGATTCTGAGCAAGCAAAGTGAACTTTTATTCTTTACATTAACAAATAAGACACTAAAACAACAGTTGGCTATGTAATTATGTCATTATTTTTAACATTTGATTCCTATTTAATATCGAAATTCAACTTTTATATGTGGATGGACAACAAGGTACTTAATAAATGTGAACAAACTAGAAGTCCATCATTGCCGTTTCTGGTGCATGCACATAATAACAAAAATGCAGCAATGGGCACGTGGACAAGAGGCAAAAATGTAGATGATAATATTTGTTTTCAAAAATATCTGTATAGGTTGAAACATGGCTTAAAACAAGACACCCTCATTTAAAAAAAGCAACTTTCCAAAATGAGACAGCCATCATGTGAGAAAATCTAAATCACATCATGTGTATTGTAGTTAACACAGAACATTTTGCATTTACAGAATGCATTTTCTAGATCCTTTGAACACCTCCCCAAATAAATTACTATCACATTTTGGAAATAAGCTCTTGATCATTTATAATTATTAGGTCTAAGGAGCAACCTATAGCTGTAACTGGGATCCTTTTGTTAAACTCTGCATTGTAGTGCACAGCCGGGCCTAAGAGAGAGAGAGAGAGAGAGTGGGACAAAGATGCAAAAATATTAATACGCATTACATAAGAAGCAAAGACGGTGCCATTTCCTTTTGACACAGCTTATTCAGCTACACTGCCAAGGTCAATGTCTTGAACAAGAAAATTACATTAATCCCTTAGTGGAACTTCAGTATCACAACATGAGAAGAAAAATCCAAGACAAAGTGTAATAGATTGTAAGTTTAACAGCAAAACCTGATCTCCTTATCAGCCAAAAGAATACAGGGTTAAACTATGGAAATGTTGATGAACTAGCTCCAAACTATTGCCAGATACATTTGATAATAAACTTGACTTTCAGTAGTGTTACAGTACGGTTAGAGCATATCTAGAAATGTGTGATGATCTTTAGTTTTTGCAAATTTCTCAGTCACTACTGAGAGTGTTCAGTCTGTTTAAACAGTGCAAGGGGCTGCATTGATGTTGGAGAGCTTTCAGGTATCTTTTTAAGGCTTTTAATAATATATACAGTACTGTGCAAAAGTTTTAGGCAGGCGTGAAGAAATGATGTAAAATAAGAATGCTTTTATGAAATAGAAATGTTAATAATTTATTTTGATCAATTTACAAAATGTGAGTGAACAGAAGAAACATCTAAATTGAAGTCAATATTTGGTGTGACCACCTGTTGCCTTTTAAACCAGCATCAATTCTTTAAGGCAGTTTTTCACACCTGCCTTTTTCACAGTACTGTGAATATATTAATATTCATTAATATAACAATATGGTTTTTCCACCAAGTCTGGTGATTATGTTAGTTGTTATAGTTGCATTTTTTAAACACTGACTCCAGTAAATATATTGCTTATTACATTAGAATATATACTTTGGTGCTCCCATGTGGTTGTAGAAATCAATATAGTTCATCATTCACTCCCTGCTTACTTTCATTGCTGTACAGAGAAAACCCATAAAAATATACAGACCACAAAGGCACATTTTCAGATACAGTTGAGGCTAGTGAAGCTAGAGATCAATCAGAGCAAATTGACCACAAATTAATAGCAGACCCATCTAACCGGAAGGATGATAGGAGGCTCCAGAAATAAAGGCACAGCCCAGAGTAAACAAAGAAGTCCACATGGTACAGCAACTGTAAAGCTGAGAAGAGACTGAAAAGATGAGTGTGAGAGACGAAGGGTGAAGGAGGACTCTACCTTTGATTGAGCTGGTTGGGATGATACCCTCTGCTGTCCCTCCATAACCCCCAGACACAATGCTTGTTTCGTTGAGATTGGGACCTGATACCATCACCTGTTGTAGGTCCTGCAAAGTTTAAGTGGAGAAATAAAAAAAAGAACAAAAACAAAGCAAAGGATAGAGGGGTTTTGGGTGCATATGTAGACAGGAGACTGGAGTGTCAAACTCAGATGGTGTAGACAATGTAGGTTAAAGGTTTATTCACTAGAGGGGGACAAACACTACTATGTTAGGAAGGTTAGTCACAATCTCCAGGCAGTGTCAAACTTCAACCTAAAGTTCCCAGTCACTAATCAACCCAACTGATGAAGCAAGCTACAACACCACAGATGTGACAGACCTCGAGCCTAAGCAGCGACCTCAATGACCTAAGCAGCAGGAAATGCTCAAGCAAACTTTCTTCTCCTTCCCAAATAATCACAGAGAAGCTCAGGATCATTTTGTGTGTTTTCCTTAATTTAACTCGCTGTTCTCTGTTGTTTGCCTTAGTGCTCAAGTATCAGCTAGTAAAGAAAAAAAAAACATTCAGGAGGAATTTATGGAAAAGGAAAATCTGAACTGAACAGATTTCTTACTTTAACAAACCATATGTGAGCCCTGCTATGGCAATAAACAGGTTTAGATTTACCTCCTGCCTCCTTTTATTTCATTTGTTACAATCGCTGCAGTTAACTGAGAGCAAAGGCCTGTATCCTACATTGTAAAACGTAAACAGGAGCATAATATATAGGACACTTCCTGAAAGCTTGGGCTTAGACTGTAAAGTAAGATTGTGATCAGGAAAGTGTAATCTCTGGAAGGGAGTCAGCTATTTCCTTTTTGTAAGAAGGACCAAAATGTACGTTTATTACTCCCAAAAAGAAGTAAAGAATATAACTGTTGTGATTTGTGCTGTTTGAGGTTAAATAAGGACTCATCAACATGATAATGCAAAATTTAAAAAAATGCATCTAGGCTCTGCTTCAGGACGTGGTCGGCTCTCTTGACTTTTCACTATGGCTTCAAAATTTAAACAGAACAAACGCAGCCAATTCATATTAGTAGTAGTATGACATGATGATAATTAGTATGATGCCGTGATCGTTTTGTCAACCAACACGTGTTAAATTAAGGAAACACACACATCCACCAAGTGCACACAGAATCTAGGCTAGATTAACTCTACACACACAAGAGAGATGATTTGGAATAATCACATGGAAAGAGATATTAATGTTGTGACATAAGTGTTGTGTTAATACCACTCAATTTGAGGGACATTACTCAAAACATGTGGAGTCTGAGAGACTCCTTCTATCTGGAGTTAGTTAGAGGCAAGTTAACAGGCGGCACAATTCAAGCTGCACAGTGGTTTGCCATAAAAAAAAATGAAATTTTGTGAGATAAACCAACGTAGTGATCTGAGGCAATTTAATGCCAAACCACTGAGCAGTACTACACACTAACAAAACACACACACACACACAAATGCACGGATGGCCTGCTCACCCTGGTGCCTCTGGAGCTCCCTACTTTCTCATCTAAGCTCCACTGCAGTTTTGCAGCCTGCACAGAGATGGAGGAGGAGGAATCGACAAACACAAGAACAACAACAAAAAGAAACAAACAGAAAAAGAAAGGAGACAAAAAAAGAAAAATCCATGTCTGAAATCATGAAACAAGATAGAAGGATGTAAAAAAAAATCCCAGAAAAAAATCATCATAATGTCCACAGACAGCAGGGATGGACGATGGAGAGCAGTGATGACTGATATCACAGCAGCTCAGGTCAGGATTCATCATTCAGCTAGTTTGTTTATGAACATGTACGAACATGTTGTGACTGATATGTTGTAGCTCATCACTTTCCAAATATAATGCATTTGCCATGATATTATTTCATCACTGTCTGGACAGAAAGTACTGATTGTGATTCAACGCTGCAAAAATTAGGATATTTATTAACAAGACATCAAAGGTGATATTAACATTTAGAGCCCGACCGATATGGGGTTTTTAAGACCGATCTATAACTAATCTAAATTTAATAATAATATATATTAATATAGAATATTATATATATATATATATATATATATAATATTATAAAAAAATAATAATATTAATCTATAATAATCTATAACCGATATGGTGGCCGATTTATTTTTTTGAGCTGGAATGACCTTTTTATGTGGACTGTGCACCGATTTTTCACCACCATTTTTTGGTTATTGTATTCATTAACATTTAACATTGAATTACACTGTCAACCAATTGTAAAAATGATAAGTGATAATATAGAGAATAAATAGGAATAAAATAAATAGCTAAACAAACATAATTAATATTCAGTTTCAGTCAATTGCTGATTATGTTAAAAAAAGAGAAAGAAAAACAGCTAACACCATTTCTAAATCACGTCCAGCAACATTTTCTGCATTATGTAATGTGTAAAAAGAATAATGTCATATCGGCATTGATAGTCCAATATTGGCTGATAATATCTGTCGTCAGGCTCTATTAACGTTAAGAGAAAAAAATCAAGAGGGAACTGTGTACACACAAACATTCACACATACACTAAATTTGAGCAGCTAAACTCCTGTCAGCAGTAACATGTTACCTTTCAGTCAAGCGACAATTCATCATAGCTACAGTGGAATTTCTGTAGCCTACAGCTATAGTTGCACCATTCCCACTCTTGCAAATATATTAAAGATACTTGAACCACAGACACCAAACACCAACAACCAACAAAACACGTTAAAAAGAAGCTTGTTAAACTACATTTTTCGTCTTTCTTCCAGTCTGTGTATGTTACTGATCTGGCATGTGTTGGGGCATCTGTTCAATGTGGGAGAGAGCTGACGCAGACTCTGATCCCTCCCTGGATACTTTGTTGACAAAGTGCCTGTTCCTTGAGATGAAGAAAACTACAGCACCTTTAAGTCATCAAAAAAATCATCCAACTGCCATTTTTTAACAATGAGGTTTAGTAAACATTGGTGGAAAGCAGAGGCTCTGCTTTAAAATGCTACAAACTGCTGTTTTCAGAAATAACTGAGCAACTCTGTAATTCAATAGGGGTGTCCCCAGATTAATAGCACAAGTAATCACCTATGAGACAGTGTGCATAACAGTACAAAAAGCTGCTGATTGTCTGAGCAGACACCAGTGAGCCACTGTGATACATCTGATGCTTTTGCCAGGATGCTGCTGGCAGTCAATCCCATCTCTGTCACTGTCAAGCTGCCAGTCCCTCGTCCCCGTTCTGACAAAAGAGCCATGCTACGACATCTGAAACCAGACTCCTGCTCTTCCTTAACCTGCCAATCTTATTCTCTACGTGCACGAGCGACGCAGACAGCTGCGGCTTTTAAACTGAGCACTGCAGTGCAGATATCAATCTGATTTTCAGAGAGAGGGCTTTCATCCAAGGACAAAGCGCAGCCAGTTTCAGATTAATTGCAGAGTTGCTATGACAACTGTGTAATAGCCGGCGCTAAACAGTGCAGCTAACCATTTCGCAAGCATGAGCACTGTAAGGGAAGTCACACCAAATCATTTGTGAGCTTGGTGAGAGGGTAGGGTTTTCTTCTACACGTAGTTTGGAGAGCAAACAACAGGATCCTCCAGGATCTTCACTCTGTTTGTTCAACAAGGTGTGCCCGAGCACGCAGGAAAACAACCTGTTCTTACTCCACCTCTCCATTGTTTTTTCAATCTAACTGACTCTGGCTACAGCACTCCTGGAATATACTGAACAAAATGTTGGTTCTCTGCCACTTTTGCTTTCAAATAAGGCCTACAAATCCCCACTGAAGAGCAACAACTACCTCTCAGAGTTTAGTATTTCAGGTAAAACACCTCATTTTAAGGTTTGCCAAATACTGCAGAGATGTGTAGCAGAAGCTGTTAATGGGAACAACTGGCTCCTAAAGAGACCGCTGGACAGCAACACCTGATTTCCCAAAAGGCTCTTTTTTTCACAGTTGTAGCTAAGCAAGCTAAGCAACACAAGGGCTCCTGGTTGTGTGTGATGGGCATAATATAACACAATAATAGTAAACACAGTCAGAGAACAATATGAAAGTTCACACAACAAACTGGAACACATCTTGTGGATTTTTCTTTCTCTGTGGATCTTTCTCATGTGAATACAGGTAAATTAAAGCAAAGAGAGACAATAATAGTAGTGACTAACTACATTCATACAGCCAGTGTTCTAGACTGACAAAGTTATTTACTAATGACATTAGTCTCAAAAGATACTGTACATATTACCACAGGGTAGTACTGTGGATAGTATGAAAAGAGCCGGCTCAATTAGCTGATCTCGTGATAGCTGAGAACAATACCCATGACCACAGTGTCAACTTTAAAGAGCTGAAGGCACGCATTTCTCTGTGATAAACCAACCGTAACACCACGTAATGACATCAGGCTTAAGAATGTAGGTTTAATTCTCTTCAAGTGCTCTGATGCGAATGATATAACCTTTATAGATAGCACTATATCAATGATTACATCATCAAGTTAAAGCTAGTGTTAGAATTTAATTTCCTTAGGAGAAAACTAAGGAAAAATGAAGTGGAAATATCTGGGTGCCTGTGGACAGAACTGAAAGTCACTGATCAATAAAGTATAACCTGACAAAAAATGCAATTCATAAACAAACTATGAACGGATATGTATCATTTTTTTAATATTTATAAATTCTGTAAAAATATTTTATGCAAACTAAAACAGCTGTAAAGCGTCAACAATAGTCTGGCAGTTGAAGAGCTTTTAATCTTTTAATAGTAAAAAACAAAAAGTATTACTGACAAGTAAACAAACAAAGAAAAAAACAACAACTCTGTAGTCTCTGTACTTCCTTCTGTTTGCTGCCGTTTGGTTTTGAATGTGCAAATTACCTTTCGTCAGCTTGGCAAGTGGGTAAACACGAACTGACTGCATGTTTGTTTGCTTGTGTAACAGCTTTAAATAGGTAAACAACAAACGACACAGGGTGGTCTCAAAGTGTTACAAAGTGTCAACTGACACAGTGGCTGTGACCCACCTGTTCCAGGCTGTCATCTTCTGGTAGTGTCCCTGTGTCACCATTACTGTTGATAGGAATCTCCATTGTGGCAGCTTTACTCATAATGCTGTCTGTCATAATGCACTATGTCTGTGGGGGGGAGGGAGAAAAGGAGAAAGAAAGACATAAACTGTGGTTACAACAAACTACTGTATTTAAACAAAGTGAAAAAGGCAGAGATGGAAAAACAATGAGGCCTAAATACTGCTCTGAAGAGGAGAGTGCAGACAAAACAGCCACATCATTAGGCAGATGGGAATATAATTGCCACAAATAAGCGAGGAGGTGGTTTTCAAAGAGCAAGGCTACTGCTCGGCATAAAAACAACACACCTATTGAAACCCCACGCTCAGGCCTCGCCACTATAATGAGCTTTCTCGCTGAAGTGGCCACTCTAAAGCTCATTACTGAACTGTATTCTAGCAGCAACTATTCCCTAAAACCCAGACTAGAGGGGTGATTGCAATATGGTTTCATCAATATTGTCTAGTCATACTGAATAGTCAAACTGATACAAGATGTGCAATCACAAAGGCATAATAATATTTTCAAAAATAGAATAGTAATAATGATTTAAAAAATGCTGGACAAGCAGTAATATAGCACCTATTTTTGGCTTGGACAGAAATAATGAATTCACAGCTTAATTTATTCACTCCCACAAACACTAAGAGGTCTGTACTTTGTGTGTGTGTGTGTGTGTTTGTGTGTGTGTTTGAAGAGAGTACAAATTATGGTGCAAATTAAGGCCAATTTGAGAGCCTACAGATGTGAAAGATACTTAACACTGTGGTTTACAGATTACAGAGCTGGTTGAGGGTTTGACAGGTAAACACCACACCTGAATAAACTCTAGAATGAACTGTAGCAAAGAGATGGCAGCCTTAACACAGTGCATGATTCATTATGTACTTGTGGGTGTTGATTGGCCTTTTGTTCTTTAGGACAGCAGAAAAAGCCTCAGGAAACTAAGTAGTATGTGTTGATGATTGCATCCTCTGCAACATAGTGAAAGTGGAGTTAAATGAAATATGCTTAAAGCAAGTGGCTGCTGAAAGATTAATCAGAGAACGACTAGTTGAGAAAGATGTTTCCTGATCTGTTGGAGACTGAAGGTTTAAATCATTGTGCTTAAAAAGAAAGCTAAGCCAGTATTTTTGGGAAACACAACAGAGAGGTGTATGAGATAAATGCATCAGTGACAAAGTAGTCATTTACTTATAGTGCATGATTGGAGAAGAGGTCATATTCAATTCAAACTAATTCACTAAATTAATTCATTGTAAATAATCTGTTTATAATTGATGGTTAAAAGCTGACGACAGAAGATAGTTAATCATGACTATTGTGTGCTGTGCTTTAAAACCTAGTTAATGTGTAATCTGTCTTCAGTGCCTCTGAATGACCTTAAATAAATGTTAAATAAATAACTACTTTATAACACCAAAAGCAAGGATTTATGCACTCATATGCAGCAAACCTCTAACTAAGAAGTTAGTTTAAAAACAGGATTTACTAAAAAACAAAACAAAGTCTAATTAAAATGTGGCTGACTGAAATTTTAACACAACTATATGGCAGGTATATGGTGGTAAGATCACGTTCTCGCTTGTTTGCATTTGCTCCGACCTCGTCTAAGTGGGCTTTTGTGGGCCATGCCCAGGCCATTTCCTGAGGAATGACATATCTTTGGTGACGTTAGACATTGGATGTTTTCCTTCTCTTGCTCAACAGAACTCAACAAGGAAACGCTCCTCTGAGACATTTCTCTACACGTGTGTAAAAAAAACTGGTTGGACATCTTTTTACATCTTTTTATTGTTCCTGTTAATACAGAGATTTTCCTGGATTCTCCATTTGTGAGACACTCAGCAAAGTTTTTTTTATCAGAGACTAAAGGTCTTCACAGACAGCAACCAAAGGCTGCTTTGCATAACATCTACATCTGAAATAGGCCGCGACCCTGCTGCATAAGTCTTCAATGCAGGCCGAGTCAATGTGAACTGGAAATAGAGCCAACTTGTTTAACTGTACCCCTTTCATTTTTTTGGTTGGGGGACAGAGGATTTTTAGGTGGAGATAGCAGGTCAACAGTAGATGCCACATATACATGGTATACAGTTTGAAAGCTGGTAACCTGAAGATTAATTTGAGGTGCAGCTTGGCACTGTATGCCAAGTTTTCTTAGTCAAAAATGTAATACAAATCAAGCAACTCATTAATTACACATGCAATTAGTGTAATAACATAACATTATGCCTGGGGTATATAAAGGCCATTCCAAGGCAAAGTTGTTGCAGCAATTTGGGGGTTGATGCAAAGACTTTAAAAAGCATCAAAAATACCTCAAGAATACCACATTAAGACACCAAAACCTTCATCTTGATATGAAATATTGACAGTCAATTATTAGAAATTGGCAGCTTCTTTTTTTCCTTTTTCAACACTCAATATTGTTGATATGTTTGTTGGTAGTATTGCCATTGTTATTTATGAATTTATTCATTGTTTGTTATGCTACACTACCGTTTTATCTTCTTTGTTGCTGTTGCTATTATTGACCAATTGATACTTACCACACCTGCTTGTTTGCTCGTTTTAAACTAAGTGGAAAAAAATTGATCACAAAAAAAAGAAATTGGCAGCTTCCAAAATTACGTGTGCTACAGCAGAGACACCGCTATTTACAGTTAATTATCATTACTCAGGTAAGATAACGTGAGTAAAAGTGAGGAAACTGGAACCACTGCACAATTTATCAATCGTGGGAGCCATGACAGGTGCACCAGCACAGGTGTACAGCTGCTCCCTGTCCAGCAGGTAACGCTTACTACAGGCCTCCCCGGTGGTTTCAATCTGCCCAGCACAGTCAGGTTTATCCCGGCAGTGAACTATAACTGATTATATTCGCTTTTTTGTTGACAACGTGTACCATATTGAGTCAGTTTTTCCGGCTTTCTAGAAAAAAAGGCCTCACATATGCAGCTGGTTCAAAACAACACGCTGAGCTAAAGCTGGTTAGAACTATGGTTAGAAATGTGAAGAAACAAAAGACAAACCATACCTTACACTGTAATATTTGAAAAACGGTTTGACTTACGGTGTGCTTGGTCCCGTCGTAAAAACAGAGCTGTTAAGGGAAGCTAGCGAGCAAAGCTAATAAGAGGCTAACGGCAGTACATCCCAGTTCATGCGCGGCTTACAGGAGACTGATTTGTCTTTTGTCAGTCCGAGGAGAAACCTGTCCGTGGGGAACAATGCACTGCTCTTGTTTACTCTTATTTCAGTGACATAGCCAGATAAAGCCTTGTCTGGCTGCGTTTATCTTCTGACTCCTCGTAAAAAACACCCTCTATCTTCTCTCTTTTTTTATAATGAAGCCAGGAGGAACGCTTTACGGAACTGACGACACCGAGGAATTCATTTAGCAGACGCGCTCCGCTTCAAAGATCGTTTGTCTATGGGAAGGTGGATCACTCGTTACAACAAAAGGGGCGCAATATTGTTTCGAATAAAATCACAAGGACAAATAAATTGACAATGTATCGCTCTAACCCCCCACCCCCACCCCATACACATACGTTGAATCACCATGACTAATTCGTAAGCATTGCAATTATTTCACTAATAATAATAATGATAATAATAATAATAATAGTTATGAACATTTTATTACTCCCAGGCTCCCACCATCTAGGTCACCTCACTTGAATAACAGTGTAAGTGGCAATTTGTAAAATGGGAAAAAATTATTATATCACAACTTATAATATCACAACTGATTTAATCAGATTGAATGAATCAAACCAGCTGATAATTTGTGACTTTTTTTAATTGCGCATCCATTTTACCCCCCTCTATTTTCTATTTTGTTCTATTTTTCTCAAATTGTGTCACTTCCACCCCTGACATTATGACATAACATCTTAAAACATTAAATCATGTTTAGTATTGTTGTTTATTTATTTTTGAATTACAAATGTAGTCATATTACATACATTTAAAATACTGCTCACTTGCCTCAGTGCCAAATATTGTCATCAGTAAAATAGCAGTTTTAAGCACAGAATTGCCTTTAACAAACTTTTTCTATAGATCTTTATTTTTCTCCTTTAGAAACTGCTTCAGCAGTTTCAAATGTAATTGTCAGCAGATTTTAAGCACATTTCTGCATCACATTTCAGAATCAAACATGGAAATATAAATGGAGTGAGAGTTCTTAATTTTTCCTCCACACGCATTTAACCCATCTTTGGCAGCATCCTGCAGGTGGTGTGTTTGCATGTTTCAGCAAGCTGCTGGTGCCTGCACGTTAACCCAGCGACGTGTTAAGTTATACGTGTTGTTTCATTAATTGTGCCTCAGGAGATAATAGGAATTGTGACCACCTTGTGTGTATCCAGAGGTTGGATGCAAACTCCATTGATTCTGAAAACCTGCCCCCCTGTGGCTAAAATCTATAAATTCACTTTGATCATGAAAAGTAGACACTATGACTTACTGTACCTTACAGCGTGTCTGAAATAAATATTTTTAAATAATCGTTTGTGGTTGGAATGCATGTTGTTACAGCAACGGGCTATACTTCTTCATGTTTACAGATTGGGGCAATTAATTGTAAATAAGAGAGTACCCATTGTATGGGAGCAAACATGTTTAACTCCTGCATGCCACCTCCACCTCAAACAATCAGACAATCATTAACATATAGCAGCTTCTTTTCTTTTTTCATGGTATGAGGCTCATTTTCAATTATGCATCTCTCTCTCCTTGTACTTGTTGCAGCCTGGGATAATGTTTATGTAGTGTTCAGTTATTTTGATATGTTCTGTGGATTCTGATGATTCATGTTGCTGCCAATTTGCGATGTGTTATGTTTAGGGACAGGTCAGTGATGGGGAGGGGTTGACCTGAGGGGATTGTGGGAGGATGAGTGGTGAAAGCGTGAGGAGTTGTGATAGACTATAGAGAAGTTGTTACTTGGCGTGGTTACGGCCGACAGTAAACACGTTTTCTATTGTCATTAATAAATGCCGAGGGCAATTGCCACCCTTGTCCATCTTTTAAATACATGTCCGGCCAGAACGTTACAATATTAATACAATTTCACGTGTTTAACTTATTAAAAGTTAAATTTTATCTCCAGAAGTGGTAGTAATGGCTCGCACAGCATTTATAGGAAATTTTTTAGTTAAAAATAACACAAATTTCTTAATTTTACACATTATTCGGGCCTCAATTACACAACGTATAATTTTAGGACTCCCACAAATGTTGTATTGTATTATAACATGTATTTATTATCCCCATTTCCTTGATTGTACATGTCTCCAGTGAGTTTTTAGGCTGCTTACGTGTCATTTTCACTTATGTGATACTCTTCCTTATCCTGCTTGTGACTTCCAAACTTCAGGCTGTAATTCAAGCAGAAAGTAATTACAACACTGCCCTCTGTGGGTAACTATCAGTATGTGATCTCTGGAGAGAAAAAAGGAGCTGGCCAATATTGTCATATGGCTTTTCCTTCAATGTGCCCAGCATTTTCAATAAAAATCCGGTGTGATTTTTATGACTGCTCTCATCGCTGCCATAGACACATTTAATGTAAAATCGGAATTCATATTTTAATATTTAATATTTATTTATCTGTGAAGGTTCATTGTACCGTACTTTATTTAACCAGCGTGATCCATCCAGTATTAATACTTAATCACAAAGAGTTTTAAAAATAAACTAAAATAAATAAAATATGTCGTAAATTGTTAAATGAATTACTCTGTAAGACAATTTTATTGCACATCCATTTTTAAATCCTTTTTTATTTGCATGCATTTTCATCACATCCACTTCATCAATTAATTTTTGTTACTTCTATCCATCATTATCTTGCAAAACAGATTAGAACATAAGGAAAGTTTTGTATGTTATCTAATAATAATAATAATACACTTTATTATTCAAATCACACCTTTCAACAAGCAAATTAACAATGTGCAATATACAACAAAAACATTTTCTTATGTTATTATTTTAGGAATTTATATTTTAATTTATTAGTTAAGTTTTTTCATCTGTCAACATTCAATGCACTTCATCTACCCAGAATTAATACTTCACATGGAGTTTTATACATTAAAATCAGAAATTATCCAATCCTATTATTGTTTTCCTTATGCGTTTATCTACTTATTTAACTTATTGCTTAGTCAAATTTTACAAATATTAGTCATTCACTACTTGTGGGGTTGCTAAAAGTATGAAGAACTGAATGATGAAAAAATGATAAAACTTAAAGCACACACTTCTTACTCTCAAGTCTGTAAGCTGTGAATGAAGCACTATGAACAATGTTAACAGTGCTGGATGAGATCCTACAAACACTGAAGGGCTGAGGGGATTCAAATCGCTTCTGCAGTCAATCAGAGTGTGAGGAAGGAGGTGGAAAGTGAAAGCGAGGGGAAGAGTGAACGTTTTTATTAATGAATAGATTGGACCCTGAAAGAAGTGCGGTGCCAAAAGAAACTCTCATGGTATTTTTTGGAAGGGGGCGTGAAATGCCATATGGGAATGTTTTAGTAATGGAAGTGTGCATGAATACAGAGCGGCTTTTCCAGCTGTCGGTGTGTTTTTCGGTGCCAGTCTGGGTCACTACCTGTTTCAGTGAACATGGTGTGGTGTTCTAGTGCAGTTTCTTCTTATTCTCTATTCAAAATAACTTTTTAAAATATGTTTAACAGCTTGTGGACATGTGAACAATATAATCATATGAAGCATAATAAGCCACAGCTGCTGCTACTACTGCAGATGTGTGTGTGTGTGTGTGTGTGTGTGTGTGTGTGTGTGCTGTCCACCCAGATAACAGCCCACAGCTGTCACACTCCCACTCCAGTTTGGCCAGTTACCATCAGTTTCTTCTAATTATGATCATGATTCACTTTTATTGTGGTGTGAAACTTGATTTATTGGATTGAGTGGATTTATTGACTCTTCTCGTTGACATGCTACGATTAGATTAGTTCCATGTGTTTCACACATGAGAGGGGAGATGAAAATACTTGAGCGACTAACAAGTATGACGAAATTAATAATATTTTTATATTCCTTTGTAAAAAAACAAAACAAAAAAAACAATCCTCATTTACACTTAGCTTTAAGGAACATGCAAGTGTTGTCCAAATTACTTAATTATGCAGTGTGGCCATTGTTTTTTCAACAATTCATTTTTATACAATTTTGACTATATGCATCATCATAATGTTTAGCCCTACTAAAACACAAAGTATGCACAGTTGCAGGCCGGTGTTTTGGATGAAATACATGTTTGTTTTCTAACTTGTGATTAGGTTAGATGGATGGTTATATTAAAAAAAGATACATGCAATAAAAACAGCGCCAAACCTTGCAACCTCATGAGTCGTTTGTTCCTAACATCTCCCTAAATAACTCACAGGAGTGTTCCCAAAATTAGCATCCTTTACTGTGGCAGGATATCAACATGTTCCAAAACCTAAACATAATGATGGATTTTTAAACATGTTATTAATGTCACTCAACCGCAGCTTCATTAAGTATTGGCCAAATTGTTATTTCTCTAAAATTAGGGGGAAAAAAGTACATGCTTAGGTGTTATAAAAATAGTTGAAAAAGTAAACAAATGCACATAAATGGATGAAGCTACATGGAGTAAAGAAATTAAGCCGGTGATGTAAAACATGACGTATAGATATCAAGTTACGTAACTTCGAATAGCATTGTTTACTTTTTTTTAACACATGGGACACAAACGCAGGTCTTCTGGGTGAAAGTCCTGTTTGTTTGTCCCATCTTCAATCCCAACCATCCTCCTTAAGTGGCCTTTTTTTTGTTGCTATATACTCCGTTTATATATATATATATACTCCGGGCGCTCATACTACAAACGTGAATACAGGTCAATGACACATGAGGCGCTCATGTGGTGAAAGATTAATCATCTGAACTTTAAATCAAGGACTATAATTCATGATTGTGTCTTACTTCTTCTGTGCTTTTGCTTTTATAGGCCTACATGTTGAACCTTTATGGCATATATGAATAATAAACACATTCATTAAATTGTAATTTGCTGTAAAGTCACAATAGATTAAGTCCATTTGTGAAAACTTCATGGAAATTAACACCAAAGGGAAAACATTATGGAAAGCATGAACACACCAGTCTCACTAAAACCACTTGTGTGTGATCACTCATTGTTGCTATGGAAAATGCAGGATTAGCAGTTTGGAGGTATTTTCTGTTAAATGTCATGGCTGTAGAAAGTGGCGGAGAAAGTTTTTGATCTCTGAGTTAGTCAGCGACCACATGATCCGCGGGTCTGGCCGTAGAAGGACTAGTTACTGGAATCAGGGGATGTTATTCCTTACTCAGTCATTAGTGTGCACATTCACCTGTTGAATCACGTCAAGACTCATGCAAACTTAGGAAAAAGTCTCACGCAGACACTTTCTCCTCCAACCCTGAGCATAACAAATCACATAACAAAATCACTGCATTTAAGAGAACTTTATCACTTAATGCTGAGTAAAAAGCAGTTTATGTTCAGTTTATACCTGAAATGCCCTCATGATGGCACCAAATCACAAACCTAAATCCAAGTCAAATAAGAATCATGTCTGCAGTGCATAAATACACAAAGAGCAGGCTTCATATAAGACTTACAAGATGCTTCAGCTCTCATCATCAAAGAGACAACACGGTTCAAAAGCTGACAAAGCTTTTCGAATCAGCTTGGATATCCTCTCTGCGTGGAAAAAACCCAACGTGGACACATGTTGATGACTACAGCAGCTTTTACGATCATTTTCATGATCTGCTGGATGACTAACAGCCTCTCGGAGCCACTTGGAATCATCTGCTGCCTTCTCAGCTTTTTGTAAACAGGACACTTAATGAACATGCCAATCACTGCCAGCCCCTGAGCGAATGACAGTGATATATGTTCTCCAGGAGACCACACCAGCCTTTGATTGCTTTTGTTAATCAGCTAATCAGAAACACTGCTAATAGACTGATGTTCTATGTGAAGTGTTTACACTGTGCTGACACACCCCACCCTCTTTTCAAACAAAGTGTTTGACCTCACAGTGGTCGTTTAACACTGAAGCTGTGTGCTCCCCACTAAGATATTGTATTCATGCAGCCGAACAAACACACTTTCCTCATTTATGCTTTTATAAAAAAAACAAGTCGTATCACTGTTCAAATATTTTGACTGACCATGAAGCTACTGAACGCAGGGTGTTCCAATCTTCAATAGAAACCAAAAAATTTCCAAAAAGTCTCATCTGTTCTGCATCAGGAGCAACAAAAACAGCCTGCCTCTGCCTTGAGGTGCACAGGGCCCTCTGTAGCTGTGAGCGAGCCATTCAGGAGTCACCCTGGGTAAATAGTACAGGTCATTGCCGTTGAAGGTTTTTCTTCTTCCTTGCAGGATGTCACGCCGCTGTTTTTGTAAAGCGTGTGTGTTGTTGAGCTATAATATTAGCGCAGGAGCTTTCAGAGCCCAGTCATGTAAATCCTTTCCTTCCGCTTTCATTGATAAGTCTCTGAATTTTAATTTAAACAGTTACAAAGCAGACTAACTTCCCATATTTTGCATATTTGCACATTTTTTTTATTCCTGGTTGTTATAGTTTAATATGGTTTAACTATTTTTTGACAAAAAATCTGAACTCAAGGTCCATTTTCTAGCTTTTCCAGAGCTTTCAAATGCCTCAACAGCCTCTTTAGATATCATGGCG
The DNA here is from genome assembly GCF_030273125.1 of Centropristis striata. NCBI lineage: Eukaryota > Metazoa > Chordata > Actinopteri > Perciformes > Serranidae > Centropristis > Centropristis striata. Next base: position 28,706,725 of record NC_081531.1, on the reverse strand, counting down.
ATACAGAAGCTCAGTAAATCCAAAACACTGAAATGCAGTTAAAGCTCTGGTAGACTTTACATATTATGTACGGTTGATTCATATCGTGCCTGAGTAGTAGTAAAAATCAGTGTTAAAAAAGTATTCTGATCCCTTACTTCAGTAAAAGAACTAACACCACATTGCAGAATTACTCCATGTAAAAGTCCTGTATTCAAAAATTGCTACAGTACAAAAGTATCAGTACCAAAATGTACTTAAAGTATGAAAAGTAAAAGTACTTGTTATGCAGAATGGACCCAATCAGATCGTTTTATATATTCAAAATGTATTATTATTTTATTTGTATGGATGCATTATGTTAGCAGCATTTTAATTTTGTAAAGACAGGGCTCACTTTAACTACTTAATATACTGTTATGAGGTTTACTTTAAAAAGAAAATGTCTAATTGCTTTCAATTGATCATGTTTTTGTTTTTTTATCTCGACCTGAAAAGTAACTAAAGCTGTCAGCAAAATGTAGTGAGAAGAATGAAGAGTGAAAAGTAAAATATTTGCCTCAAAATCTAGTAGAGCAGAAGTATGAAGTTACATGAAATAGAAATACTCAAGTAAGGTACAAGCACTTCACATTGTACTAGTACTTAGTGTAGTAAATGTAGTAAATGTACTTAGAGGAATCACAGTTGGAGTATACAACATTAGCCTGAACCCTTCGGTCTCTCTTTTAAACCTCAACTGACAGTCTGATGTTTCTTACCAACATCAATAAATTAAACATTTGATAGATATTAATATTGATGCATGTTAAACATGATATTGCTGTTTGTCTCTCACTTTGAAGTTTAAGTAATTCATACGGAGGCTTTTCCCCCATTGTTGGAAACATTCAATGCTCCCATATGTGCCGGAGATGTTATTAATGCTTCCTGAGTTTATTTTGTTTTTGAAATCAGCTACCTGTACTTGGCAGAACACATCGTAGCAAAGGAACACCGTGCATTCGCATAATGGGACACACACACACACACACACACACACACACATACACAGATGTGACCCACTGAGCGAGCTGTGATCAGAAGTGTTTGCCTTAGTTGCCAAGATTGGTGTTTTACAGCTGCATTTGTTCCTGAATCTGCTGGTTTATGGTGCGCTGTAGGTCACACACCATACATCTAAACACTGCCAGAGTTAAAAAGAAGGGGGCTTGCATGTACCCCCTTCACCTCAACCCTGCCACACACACACAGGCCAGGAGTAAAATGCCTACACACACACACTAAGCAGGGCACATCCCACATCAAAGTAACTGCACTAATCCCACCAGGAAACAGAAGATCCAAAGGCCTAATCATGAAAGGAGAATGAATATGAATTAAAAATAAATAAGAGCTATATCTTCTAAACATTTACATCAGCTGTACTTAATCAGTGCTTAATGAGAGTTAAGGTCTTTTTCTATACTTTGTTTTTCTTGAGGTGACATCTGAAGGGACTCCGAAGGTGATTTGTCCTCAAAAGGATTTAAAGATTAGTTAGCTCATGCTGCAATCATCTCTAATTTTACATTCAAAGAAAGTATTGCTCATGATAAACATTGGCTATGGTGTAGCAAAACATAAAATTGATTGAGTTTCTAAAAATATGAATATCCATTAGTGATTCATTTTCAAATAAGCAAGGCACAAACAAAAAAAATTAACGTTTGTGGGAAAAAAACAGTGTGTACATGCACCTTTTTGTAAATGTTCATTTGGAGTTATGTGCAAAGTAAAAAAAAAAAAAAAAAAAAGGCAGATGGCCAGGATCATTAAAAAAACTTGAATCTGGGGGTTCCTTTTAAACCAATATTTCAATGCAGTGTTTAGGCGCTTTGAGGACCTCCAACATGTTGTGTATTCTGAGGAATCCTTTTTCAAATCAAGGAGCTTAAAGCCACCTCTTTGATCTTTTTGTGTTCTCTGAGTTCTGACGAACCCATAATTTCTGCAGCGAGCCCCAAAAAGCCCCTAAAAACTAACCTCAGCAGCGCCTTCAGGAGGTTGGAGCTCCACGGGATCACAGTGGGTTTGGCTCACAGAGGAGAGCCAGGCAGCCACCTGGTGGGGCTGTGGGAGAGGGGAAATGGACTGTAATCAAACAAGCCGCCACAGAAACACCAAGCCTTCACTGGGTTTATGAGACAGTCACAACCAGTAGACCACTAACAATGAAAAAGGAAACACCTTTTTTTCACAGACATTCCACGCTGTTCTTTGTCTTAGAAATACATTTTAATCATGCTGCCCTGTTATGGAACTGCTTCTGAAATTGTATGCCTGTGTATTATATATATATATACATACTATATGTAAGGGTTCAATGAATGCTGCTACATTCTAGGAATTACACTCTTTAGCTCTGTTTTAATATAATTCTTTCTCACGCACACTCTCAGACATTTCTTGGTTTTGTCTGTGGTCTCTGTCTGAGCTCCTTGGTGACATTTACATTATTCAGCCTTATGAGACCCATTAGACTGACTGCAGTGTGTGTTGAATCCAGTCTGGTTTGGCGTGGCAATTTCCATTATGCCGGTCAGCTGGAACGGTTGGGAGATGCTTGAAAGGAGAGAGAAAAAAAGTAGAAGACAGAAATAGGACAGATGAACAGTGGTTAAGATAGGGACTTTGGTACTTGAGGTAAAAGAGTTCTTTGTGAATATTTCTGAATGTTTTTCAGTCTTGGAGGCACCCCAACATGACCTCAACAGCAGTAGGAGTAGCCCTGATGCTATACTCGAGGATTAATAATTAAAACTGTAGGAAATTGTTTGGCAAGGACAAAGAGTGGCAACTAAATCTTAAAATCAACATTTACTCCCGCATAAGCAGTCATAAGACATACTCCTTTGTGCACTGCAGCTACATTTAATGTCAAATCCAAAGTTGCAGTAAGTTATGTGCCCGAGATGCCAAGAATGTGTCTGTTTACCAGGCAACGGCACAATATGAGCCTCGCTGGAGCATTCGTCTTAAAGGATAATGTCCAAATTTATGTCCAACAGACCACTGACAGGCCCAGTGTGATTACATGCACTACAACTATTAACAAGCAGGGATACAACTGCATAGATACAAATACACATAAATAACGACAAAGGATTCTAGTTTTCAGACAGAAAAATGAACCTTATTATATGTGTGCTTAATCTTCACCTGTTTATTAAGTCTTTAGAAAAGCTACACAGGGAAAGAAAAGAAACCACAGAACAGCTGCATGGCTCTGTAATGTGCACGACCTCATCTACTGCCCCAGAATGCACCACTGTTGCCCTCCCCTCACCTCTATCAACTCTCTGTAGCATACAGCCATAACAGCAGTGCAGCAGGCCAGATGTGGGGGACACAGAGGTGCAGAAAGATCCTACCCAGCACCCCCCGAGAGATTCCCGGGTCCATTTGGTCCTCATGTTTCAGGTCCGGGCTGTCAACCCCAGCGCCAGGCTCCACATGACTGAGGCCTGGCAAACAGGCTGCTGTCACTGGTCACGCTCAGTGGCGGCTAGTGTAAATGATTTAGAGGGTGATTTGTGTGCATATGTGCATGGATGCAATCATCTATTTTTATTATCTATTTATATCCACAGTATTCTTTCTTTTTCTTTTTCCTTTTCAGCAATTTGATTCATTTTTCATTTCAGAACACATGCACACTGACATCCTTTTGACTATATCTTTCTCTATCGTTCGTATCTATTTATAAGTCAAGATATTTCTTATATTTTTTTGTCTGTAAGTACAAGTTTTTCTTAAGATCAGGTACTGTTTTGTTAAGATCTATAAAAACACAAAATCCCATTCTCGTGAACTTTTGATGAGAGCATTAGAATGTAAACTGGTTTCATGGGATTTTGGTAATATGGAGTAGATCCCACACTTCATGTCAGCGTAATGGAAATTCCACTGTGATATTTACTTTAATAATGGTATTTTTCCATGTGTGCTGGGGCATATCTGTTGGAGTTTGTGCAATCAGTCACAGGGCAGAATTGGTCCATACCTCTCGGGCTTTCCCCCCCTGAAACGCGCGGAGAGAAAGATAGATGCTTCCAGTCCTTTTAAGCCATTAAGAGGGTGAGCAAACATCCCCTCGAAACCCTTTAAAATGACAAGGCTATCTCCCCCCTGCAAAAAAAGCAAATAATCTTTCCTGTTCCCCTTTACCTTTCTCATCTTTCGTCCTTTGCTGCTGCTTCTCCTCCTCCACTTAAATTCATTTGCAACATCTTGGAGATGATAATACCTAAAGTAAAAGCCAGTTGTTGACCTCTGCCTTGTAGCTGCTGTTGAAGTGATTGAAAAAGAGAGAAACTGACATCTGTCTGCAGACACCGGATGCTGTGCTAATGGTTTTGGAATCATTCAGTCTAAAGAATCAACAACAAATCTAAAAGAAGAAAATCAATCACTAGCATTAAACTGGCCAAAAACTACAAATATACAGGAATTTGGCAGCAGCGGTGCAGCTGCATATATAAACTTGGGACCTTAAATGCATTTTAAAGAGACTGTGGAAGACACACAAGCTCGCCTGGAGGTGAATTTCTCAGGAGGGTTAATTTATAGACAGCTTATAGGGATTTAGGTATGCAGGAGGCAGCAGCCACCCAAATAGCCATTCCTAAGCCTCTCTCCTGTGCATAAGACTACTCATCAAAATGAACTTACCTGTCATATCTATTAAATTAGGAGGCCAACAATGGGGCAGACCCAATCCTGAGATCCCCACCTCCAACATGTTGGCCTCTGTATCTGTGTCACTGTCTGCCTCCGTCTACTTGTCTCTCCCGGATGAATTTCAGGGTGAGCACATTTGTGACCTTCATCGCCCTCAGCATGAAGTGAAAGTGAATCAGATTTGGCACAGCAAGCTGAAGTGAGTTTTACAGGTCAGACGCGAGCGCTCAGCCCACCTGCTTTCTCTCCCGCTTGCAGACTTTATACTTTTCCCTCTTCTCATTCTTGTATTCCCTCCAAGCCCATTCCATGTTTTATCCCTGGACTCTGCATGTATGAGGATCCAGAAAAGCTTCTAGTGGATGAGAAATTGTTGCATTTTTGGACTGTTGCAACATGCTCCTGACATTTTTAGATTGAGAGTCCTACATGTGACATTGTAAAATGGAGAAATTATATTACACTGAGAGTTTTCATTGATTCCTTTTCGGGCATTCAGGCAGGGACTGGGGATTTGCCCCAATGTTTTATTTGGGAAAGTGACACGCTATTGCACATAACAAGTCAGGGAAATGGAAATAAAGTTGATATTTTATTAGACATGGTGAAATACTATATATTGCTTAGAGTAAATTTGAGAATTGCACAACAACCAGCTTCATGTAACTTTATACTATATACTGTAACAGACACATGCTTAGTATTTCTCTCTATCTTTCACTTTGTCATACTCTCACTGTCAGAAACCTGTCAAACTGGAAAAATAATACAATGGGATGACAACAGAAAAACACAAAAGACATAAAATACCTTCTCATAATCAAACCCCAAAACCTAACCTGGACCATAACCATTACAGTGCAAAAAGCCTAAGCTAACAAGACCCAAAACATAATCCTATGTTGAATCTTAACTCTCATACCTGGAGAAGTATGGAGTTAGATTCGTGCCAAAATGTTCAAACAACACTTCTTCAAATTCAAGCAAAAAAATATTGAATACACAATTTAAAAAAAAAAAATAAAGTCAAAGACAAAATTCAAAACCTGCAATCAAATTATTTGTGTAATTGCCAAAGAAATCTGTCTTTAAGTCTTTGAATAACTGTTTTTTTTTTGTTTGCTGCTGGTTTTGCAATTGCGATTCTGGTTTTGCTTTTGCGATTCTGTCTTTGTGTTTGCGATGACAGCCTTTTTGCTTGCTGTTCTGGCACAAATTTCACGCGTGGGCGGGTTCCTCTGAGTGAATACCTATTGGCTAATGCGTTTTGACTGACAGCTGAGCTGCAACTGCCCCGGAAGTTAAAACAAACTGTTCTCTGCTCGCTTGGCACAAATCTAACTCCATAGAGAAGACACTTCCAAAATTCATTGAACAAAAAAGCTCAGCATCGCTTGCCAAACACAATGGGAGACACACACCTGTGCACTACAATGATGTTCACACCAGCTGCAAAGCAAATTCTTTTGTGCTGCATGATTACATAAAAATTACAACCCTGATTCCGAAAGAGGCATATTTACCCAAGTTTTAATTTTGAACGTGAGTGAAACATTTCCGTTGTGACTGTCACAAAAGCCTATCAGCATCAAGATTCTACTGCATAGCACAGCCAATGATCCAGACTCCATCCAGAAAACAACCATTTTTAAAGCTATTTGCTTGCTGCCTTTCAGACAGACCTGACAAAGCATGAATTCAAACTTTTCACACATCTGCATCATGATGTAGGTATTTCGGCATATTGTTTATATGTTTATTACAATTCGTTTGGGCTGCAAAACTGCCTTCTGAAGAAGTGAAAGTGTCTGGCAAAAATGTCCTCACTTTCCAAAAATATCCTCATTCTCAAGGTCTACAGCTCAAATAGGTTCTTACAGAGGACAAGAGCACACACACGCACACACAGCTGCATTTGAGATTGCAGATCAGCACACATTATGTCCTTATATGGTCATTGTGTAATTTCTCTCTCAGTTCTGCTGGCTGGACTAAATCTCAGTGCGTTTGGACAGTTTATAAAAACCTGTGAACTGGAGTTAGCAGAGAGCAGAAGACACAAGCAGAAGATTGCACAACTGTTGAGTGCAGCCTCAGATTATAGTCATGCACAGTTGAAATCTTCTTATACTTATTCTGTTCCTTTTTCATTACTGTCATAAGGCAGGTGCAAAATTCAGAGTGACTTATAGTATATCATTTACATAACAATACATTTTCCAAAACTTCGCATGTGATTTTGTGAGTTTGGGTTTGAGTTAGAGCTGCTGGCAGTGTCTAAATCCATCCGACAATCTCCTTCCGCCTGCCACAAAGCTTTCACTTTACCATGAATTTGGGTTGTACACATTGTGGTGCACTTTTCGAGGGAGTTGTTATAATAAGGGAGTGCATTGGTTTTTTTATGATCTTCTTTGCAATTTTTGCAAATATCTCCCTTCCTCTCCATCCTCCGAAACCCACACAAAGACGGTATGTTCACTGAGATTAAACCAATCAAAACTAGCCATAAAACCAGAGTGATCCCCACATTCTCTCACAAATCCTTATCCTACTAAAGCAAAAAAAAGTTCAAGAAAACTGCCTCAACTTTATTCTGGGAAAGTGCAGCTTATAACACTGCTCATCGTGGCGTCTCAGAGCCTTTCATTGTGGCTTACTGTGAAAGCTGCTCATCTCAGCCCTGCAATCTGCTGCTGATGTGACTGAGACATCTGTCCTTCACAGTTAAGAAATATATTCAGCTCGGTGTTTATTGTACCCCCCGCAGTCACATCCACCTCAAGACTACATACAGTTTTATCCAGAGCAAAGCAGAAAAGGGTCTTACCATTGTATATCCATCTGTGGAAGCTTAATAACCAGTTTAATACTTTTGACTGCTTCGGGCTCAGCTAGGTTTATACTGCCAGCATTGAGATACAGCAAAGAACGTTTTTTATCCTGAATTATAACCAGGAAGTACAAAGTACACAGTCAGTGTCCTCTTTTCAAACCCAAGCTGTGAACTCTTTCCCTCCCTCTTTTGGGTCAAATGGTCAATAGGGAAAACTTTAAATATAAGTGAATGTATATATATACACATATATATATATATATATACACACACACACACACACACACACACACACACACACACACACACACACACACACACAGTGTGAGTTTTCTGCCGTCATGTTTCCTGGAAAATGCAAGAATGCAACATCAAATCTGCTGATTTTTTGAGTTGAAAACTTTGGGATCCTCTTCCATTTGCTGTTTTTGAAGTTTGATAAATGCATCTTGGGAGACACAAACACAGGCACAGAGTGACGTATGTGTTAGTGACAGAGACAACATTTGTGATGCACAAATAACAGCCAGTGCAAGTTTTCCCTTCCCAGCTGGCTAAATGTCATGAATATGAAAAACAGATTGTGTTTTGAATCTTTTGAGTCACGCTTGGCAAAATATTTCCACCCAAAATAGATGCACATGTTGCTTGATGAGTCGACTTCTTGCTATGAATGCATGTTGGATGGGCAGATATGTCACACACACACACACACACACACACACACACACACAAACCCTGCCACACACCAACAAACTGCACGTTTTTCTATAACTCAGATTTACAACCTCCTGTCTGCATGATTGTATATTCCATTCTTGCCTCTTCCTGCCAGGCTCATATTTTCTTGCTTGCTCTAGTTTTCTTTTTTGCTTCTTGTTGGGTACAGTATGCACAGAAATTGTCACTTGTCAGTACATGCAGAATTTGATCTGTTGAATGACAGGAGGGCAACAAAATGTTTAGGAAAACAACATCACAAACAAGATGGCATATCATGACAAAAATGCACCATAAATAAATCAAACTGGATCAGGTTCTGACATTGTCTCAGCTTATAATACGTCACATATACTCATACAAATACTAACAGTCAATTTCTGTTTTCTTGTATGTAGAAACACTGCTTAGTTCAGGATCTTGACTTATAGTAATATGCATCTGTTTTATGTTTAAATAAATGTCTTCAAAGATATCACAGGCATCTTTTAAGCTTAGTTTGAAATATATATATTCAGGTGTGTGAGGCCATTTCTTCATATGCCAAGCTTGTTTAGGAACATAACAAAGAAGGGAGGTCCACACAGCAACAAGTTAAGTAAACAAGTAAAAGTATTCAAGTTAAACTCAACTGAAGCAAACTAGAATGTGAAGTCAGTAGTCAGTTGTGTGGTGGGGTGTTGGGTGTTGAAATCTTAACATAGCCATCATAAACAAATGACAACTAAACACAGTCCAGGGGAACACACTGAGGCAGTATTTCTTCATTTCAGTCATGCTGCATTCTGATCTTTAAGGAGGTTTCATGCATTTTCTGACTTTCTGCACATTTTATACATAAATTACTTCCAAGAGGCATCAGGTTACCATTTTAATTTGTTTTCTTTTCTCTCGTCGTCAATCATCCTTGAAGCCTGTCTCACCCCTCTTAAGCACTTATGCTGTATCTTGACCTTTGACCTCTTCACCAAACCCCCGGGATCAGCTCTGGGCTTTAAAGTCAATTCGACACAGTGGTCAAACTGTGTAATTACAACTTCCGGGTCCATCATGTCCCTATCATGGAGCCCTAAACAATGTTTTCCCATAGACTGATATTGTGTAAGAGCAGATTAATTTGTATTTTTTTAGCTGCATCAACTTTCCAATACAAACACTTAAATAACACTTTAAATATTCATGTCTGCAGTTATTTTCTTTCCTGGGTTAAAGAAAAAGCTGGTGTACTTAACTAAGGTCCTATGGATGCTAAAGATCCAGGAAATGTTGTACATGGAAGTTTTACCATATTCAGCTTTATGTACCACTGAGCAACTTTCATAGAAATGAATGGATTGCTGCCTCAAACACAATTTCTACAAACATGTTCTTTACCTGCTTCATAAAGGGTAAAGGGTCTGGGAGTGGGAGTTAAATACAACAGCATCTTAATAAACAAGTGGCTCAAAAACCGACATGGCATTAATCTCTCACCTTTTCCCTTTTTCTCTTGTAATTATTGATTCATATTCATTATTGGTTCATTTGCTCAACATGCCTCAGTGTTATTCAGAGGGGACTAACTTGTCTATTCGATCTGACTCGGTTGAGCAGATCTGGGCTCACTGCAGCCAGCTGAGAACCCCACAGAGACAACCTCCAGCCTCACATGGGGCTTACATGCAAACAAGTAAATCAATAGATGAATACATTGCCCTCTTCACCACAAGAGGACCCAAAGGAGAACTCAAGGGGAGGGATTGAGAAGGGCAAGTGTGCATATCTTAAACGAGAACTGGTCCTAAACCTGAGATGCAACGGCTGGTTGCTTTAACGAAGTGAGGCTCTCTTTCCTGAATTTAAATAAGCAAGAAGCAGAGAGAAAGAAAGGGAGAGCAATGAGAAAGAGAAGCGTCACCAGATAAAAAGATGTCTGTGCTTCATGATTTATTCATGCACCCTATGTGGCTGGTTAGAGTCCCAGGGGAAGAATTAGATGGGAGGTCTGTGGATGTCTCCAGCACCATGAGGTCACATGTGACCCAGCCAGTAGGCAGGACATCTCTGAGTGCAGTCTGCCCTCCACTGACCTGTAATACCAAGCCTGAGACAGCCAGTTAGACTGCACATCAGCAAACAGAATTACCTCCCCGTAAATATACAGTAAATGTCTCTCTGGGATATGCGGTCAGCCTCAAATTCATCATCATCTCTTTGTTCAGCAGATGCCTCTCCAGATCCATGTGGACTTACGGAGCGTTTCATTCATTTTATGAATTATTTGTATGGATGAAGAAGTCTTTGTTCAGTGCCCAACAACTCCAATCCCCCCTTTGGTGCCTGTTATTTGAAACTCAAACAAACCTAACATCAAAAATGGACAGTGTTTGTTTAGAAAAACAAAAACATGGCCTCCGTTGGCTACGGGCTGTGGCGCATGCCTGGGAGTTAGCACAGTGATTGCATTGGCTGCAGAGTGTGACAATCCAAACCATACCATGCAGGGAGAGGCGGAGGGAAGGCAGCATGCTGGAATGACATGAGCAGATGGATGTAATTCACTGTGTTGAAGCTTTCTTGGTTGAAAAAACAGACACTTAAACGTGGATTCAAACGTCCCTGGGTCTACCTCCAGCAGCACCAGAGCTCCAGTGCTTTTTTATCCCGGAGAGAATTTAATGGGACTTAAAATTGTGGTGTAGACTCAGTCTGATTGTCTTGGTTTAGTGTGGTAACTATTCATTATGGTAGGACCCTGTGAGGACAGACAGCACTCAACAATTCTCTCTGTTGATTTGATTGGAATATTTAATGCTGCTGTGCTACTCTGTGGTTGTTTGTGCTGCTGGGAAGCGCACAAAGTTAAGAAGATGTCTTTGATATATTCCTCAGAGACAAGCATTTATGTCATGCAACCTCAACAGAAAAAACTGTGAAGAGAATTATGCTTTACTTAATCAAATGATCTTCAAGGCAATTGAATGACAGAATGATAAATCAGGCTTTTGTACCACAAAACATGTCTTCTTTTTGACTCAAACATCAAAAAGATAAAAAGTTTTTCAGTTATTTTTTTTTTGGCATCTGTCTTTAAGCGCATCCCTTTATTGCCCCCTCTCTTTTCCCATATCACATATATCAGTGAGTGTTCAGCATTGCAAAAGAGAGCAAGTGGCCATGACTACTGATGTAAAACACACATGCACAAATATTGACTGTATAAACATGAAAATATGCAATAAATAAAACGGCCTGCCACCAATTATTTAATAAGCAGGAACCACGTCTTTTAAACAAATAAAACAACAAGAGAGATAGGAAGAACACACACCAGTGTTAGAGAAGTGCTGATACAGTAAATAAGGGACAGGACACAGGTGTGTCCTTAATTACATTCACATGTTGTGGGAGGATCAAATATCTACCTGATTCATATGCTATTAAAAACCACATTAGAAAAGGAGAAAGATCAAACTATATAAACATAAAAGACAGCTAGAAAATTAGAAAGGCACAATTTGTTTGAGAAAAACTTGGTTAAACAATGTTTAAAAAAATGTCTCGGCGTCTGCAGCCATATCAAGACACATAATATTAGGAGAAACATAACAGGTATTCTTTTAGAGGAAAATACCAAAAACCAGCACTGACTTCGACTGGGTTTCTAAAGAGGACCTAAAGGGATAGAAATAAAATGTCAGAAAAAATTAGACAATTAGACAACTTATTAGGAATACATAAAGAACAACTTTTTATAGGCACCTTTTTTATGGCAAGATGTTAATGTACAGACGACATAGAAAGGGTTCAAAAAATGTAATAAATAATTTAGGTGATTTGGGACAAGGGTATTTAAAGAAGAGATTATTTAACTTTTAACAAGAAAAGATGAAAGGATAAAATAGTGTTGAAAGTATTTTAGAACATAATCACTTTAACAAATTACATCTTTATTATTATTAATAATAATAATAATAACAACAACAACAACAACAACAATAATAATAATAATAATAATAATAATAATAATAATAATAATAATGATAATAATGTATTCCCCAAATTACAGTTTCAACTCACATAGTTTTAACTTCCACCTCATGATTACTTTCTCATTGGACAGGAAAACAATTAAATTATGTAAAGACTTTAGCAAGAGGAACAGACACTGGTCATCAGGTGTGCAACAATAACAACGAGACATTTTAGATCAGAAGGAGGTAAAAGTTATTTCAGTTCACATTAATAAAAAATAAGCTCAATGTTGCATATGAGAGGGATCAGATCGGGTCTTTATTGGGGACATTTTAACTCATAACACCACAGAACAGTTTTATTTGCAACCAGGGGGAGAGAGGGGGGAATAAATACAGTATAGCTCGCTCACAATCAACTATCTGCAGCTCCCACAAAGTAACAATAAAGAGAATGTGTGCTAGGAATAGGAGATACTGAGAAAAGATTCGGACGAGGGAGAAGGATGGATAGAAAGAAAGAGAAGAGCAATAAAAGTGTTCAGGAGGGATCTTTATTTAGTTTAGGACTCAGACTCTAAAGTGAAAGCAGATGGGACTTCAGTCTGGAATAGTTTCCACTTGAAGTCTTGGACTCATGTTGTTGCTGCGCTCCCTGTTTCTGAGCCCATTCCAGTTTTCCTTCAACCTGTGTTTCTGGGCCTTCAACAAGAGGTTTGAACCACAGATATGAACATACACACAATTTCTGCCTTACAAGAATGTAGATATGCAAACTCGTACACAGACATTTGAGCATTCGCTGCCATGTGTACAAAGATGTGCAGGGAGCATAAACCTTCATAACAAAGCCAGAGTTCGCTGTGTGAGGTCAGCTGAGAGGTATCAGAAAGACCCTCCGCTGTGACAGGGTGAGCGTGAGAGAAACCCCAAAAAGCAAAAACAATGTGATGTCTGGCTCGAAACTGCAGCTAAACAATGCGAGGGAGGTTCATGAGAGGTCAGCTGACATCGTTGCTCAGCTGGCACACAATAACTTACAGTAACAGCTTACAATACTGGAGAGGTTTATTTTTTTCCCCTTCAGATGACAAGAATGATGTTTGCAGCATCTGTAATGTGACCCTGAGATGCAGAGTCAGGCAAATAACCAAACATTGTATTTATTTTTGTGTAAATGCACAATGTGCTTCAAGTACATCAAGCTGCACAAAGCCTGCGATTGCGTGATTTCAGCTCACAGAGTACAGAAAACATGCATCTATAATATTTCCTCCCAAACACATAGAGGGTGAGCCATGAGTCTCATTCTGCAGTATGTCAGCCCTTTGAAACACATTTACTGTATGTGCACTGAGCAGCCACATGCACACACAGGCAGACGCACACACACATTGTAGAGAATGATTAAGCTGTTTTCACCATCTAGCTGTACTCTCTGGAGAGTCGCTGTTTTGGTCACCTTCTCCATCACTTAGAGTTGTGCTTGTGTAAGTTTTATTTTTAGCCGGTTGATTAATGGCTATTCTTTTGTGATCAGTCTCCCATATGCCCATTATTCAGTGGAAAATAAGAGCACAGGAATAAAGTAATTCTGCTGCTGCTCTGGGTCTTAATTCAACTCTTTTCACACACTATACCATTCACAAGGTTGGTCGACTTGGATCTGGTTCAAGTATCAACTTCATGATATGCATTTTTTCACAAATCCCCTGCCCCGAGGATTACATTGTCCTCCACCCTCAATTTTTTTTTCCATGTTAAGGGCCAACATTCGTGGTGCCAACCTTAGTTTTGGCTGTTCTCTCCACCTCTTCTATTTTTAAAAGATGCAGTAGTTAGTAGTTTAGTAGATGAGAGGGCTTGTTAGCATAAGGAATATCTCAACCCAAACTAAAGTTTTTCAAGGTTGTACTTAGGCTTGAATATATAGTTTAGATGCCGCTTTTTTATATATTGGCTGCCAGAAGCTATGAGATTTGATTGTTATTATAATTGATATTGGAAAATATTTGACTGTCCTCCCACCCAAAACAAATCCAAAGTTCGTTTGTACAGCCTATTAGGACCCAAGTTAAAGTATATTGTAAGGGGGCGACCTGGTCATAGTTATGATTGGAGCAAGGCAGGAAGTTCGGTGAAATAGTATAAGGAGCAACAAAGGACTGTAACCCAGGACACTGCAGTTTGTGTCCAATGTGAAATCAAAGTAAGCGTTGAGTTATTTTAGGTTAACTTGTATGTTGAGTTACATTACATAATTATGTTAAGTATGTCACATCCTTTCCTACACCTAACCAAGTAATTTGTTAAAAACTGTTTCACAACATTAACAACATGTTTAAATCTGTGAGTGTTACATTTAGAGTGAGGTAACCAGGAGGACTGAGCCAGGCTAGGCTATTCTTCCCTTTTTTTCAGTGTCTATGCTAAGCTAAGCTAATATTTAACAGATATCAGAGTGGTAGCCATCATCTCATGTACTGGAACTCTGGAAGAAAATGATTATAATTCAAAAGTGCGAAACTTTTGCTTTAAATTTCTCACTCTCAGAAATGCAATACATCTCGGTAGCAGTTGATTAAAACGGCTGAATTGCCTGATGTTGTAACAGATGCTCAGATATACATTCACATCCTGCAGATGTGGAAAATAATTTATACAGAAAATTCTGTCAAAACAGTAAAAATAGAAGAAGAAAAGCGAAACTTTGTTCGTTCTGACCAGCCTCTATAATGAAAAGGAATTCTCACCTCATCCATCTTCTTCCAAGACACAATCTCTTGAGAAACACCCCCATCAACCTCTCTCTCTCCGTGCTTCATCCTCAGCTCACTGGCCTTGACATCTCACTGTTCCTCCGAGTGACATGCCACGCTGCCAGGAATTCAGTTCATCTGAACTATGTACAACCACAACCCGTATCCTTTACAACCTGGACGACTCACACAGCGGGGGCCAAGAGAAGCGAGAAAAGGAGGTGGGCTGAGGTTCAGAGCTAAGAAGGGGGTGAAAAGAGCCAAAGCAAAACTCGCCTCCTGTCAAAAAATACCCCCTGTAGTTCCGCTTAAATGTAAGGGGAGATTGTGTTTTGTGTTTACTGGTATGTCTACAAATAGAAGCCACAGTGCTGAGTGCTGAAGTTCTGACTGCTGCTGAACAGAGAGAGCTCGAAAGAAGGTCACATGGCTGAATGTTTCTCTAAAGCTGGGTACACTGCACGACACAAAAGACAAATGGTGCCCTGACTTGGCTATGACAATTGATCATGGCGTCTTTGTTTTTCTGCAGAATATAGCAGGTCACCATGGCTGTAGTTCACAAAAGCCTAACATTCGAATCTCTGACCCCTCAGCTCAGCACCAGATGTTTTTTTTTTTTCATGATTCTAAAAATGTTGTCTGGATAAATATAAACATAAACCATTGGTGCATTTAAAAAACCCTTTCGATTTTGGGCAGGATTTATATCATAAACTTGGATTGTTAAAGCCAACAAGTGGCAAAAACCGCTCCAAAAGCAAGTCAATCCCTGTAGACCACCATGTTAAAATGCCCAACTTTACAGCTGAAATTAACATGTTTACTGCCTGGTACAAAAATGTTTTGGTCTCTATAACTAATTTACCCATTCCTGACAGTTGCACATGAGTACATTGTTATATAAAAATCACCCATTAAAATTCCATTAAAGGGATAGTTCATGATTTTGGACATTAAGATTTTTTTGGTCCCCCATTCCACCAAAAAATAATGGTTCTTGTGCATATCAGAGACCAACTTGACATTATTTTGCTTCTTGAAAAACCCATTAAACACAATGACAGCGTGCAGTAATATAACTACACACTGCAGCTGGTTACTTAATGTCCAACTTAATGTCAAGTGATACTTCAGAGAGCTATAGGTGACGTCACAGAGACACTGGCCATGTTTTATATTGTCTACGACTGAAACCATCAATCAATATCCGAAATAAACTTTTAAATAAATATGAAAAAGAAGCATCACAAGAGTGATGTTTCCTGTATGAGAAAAAAATGAGTTTGTACTCTGAGTAAATTAATTACAATTTTCTCCATGTCAGCATGACCTACAGAATGGTTTCATCAAGTATAAAACAAATACATGGAGCACTGTGCACTGGGTATGCACTCCCCTGACACTAAGTCATGTTTATGCTTTACCGTTAATGATTTCGCCTGTCTTTGCAGGGGAAAGAGTTGTAGTACAGCCATCTTTCACACTGACAGTGCTGGAATAGGCTTTAAGCACTGATCGTGTTTCGTTTCGTAAAGACTTAAACGGTGTTGAGAAGAAACCCACCAGTGTGAATGGACAGTAGAGGATCAGAAGGAGATAATATCGGATCCAAACAGTATCAGCTGTACAGGTACACTAACAGTGATCTGCAGAAATACTATCACTATATTTTTTTCCGATTGTACCAGATGCAGCCAGCTCTTGATCTTCTCTGTCACCAAGTGTATAAGCTTGTGTTTTTCCACACTAGATATCATTCATAATGAATTATGATAGAAAGAGCTTTGGAAAGGTGCAATACCCTGATGCATCTATCTAAATCTCTATAAGAGTCTGGGGAGGGGAGGTAAAGGGAGTTAGCAGCAAAGGACACAGCAGGGGAGGTGGTGGTGATGAGAGTGAACTCTCATGCTGAGGTTATGCAGGGAGTCTACTTTGTGGACATGACAGGAAATGTGGGAGCCATGGGGGACACTTCGGAGATATCCACAGCTTCCTCATAAATCTTCATCATTCACAGCTCACCGTGCCTGATATCTCTATTATGTGGTCTGTGGCTGTCATCAGTTAAGCGGCCAAACCAATTCTTCCAGAGTTTAACCATTAATTATAAAAGTAGACCAAAAAAACATCCCCGTTCAAATGTGACTCATTTTATCTGCAGCTACGCCACCCACTTCGATTGGGACAATCCGGATTTGGTTCTTTTGACCTTTCAAGTACATAAATGGCTGTGGAATAAGTATCACGCAAAGCTGTAATAAATCAGTGAAAGTAATCCAGGATTTTATCAGCCAGAATGCAACATTTTTGGAAGTAGCAAACCCCAAACCCTTGTCAATTTTTAGGATTTTATATCCCTGCAGTGCCGCAATCCCTCTCACTCTCGCTCGGTTTCGTGCAAAGAGAGAAGAAATGTGGTTTCATTACTCATGCGGGCCAAAACACATTGTCCTTTTTCCCTTATTTTCCTCACAGAAACAGCCTGTGAGAGACACCCTGGGAGACGCGGAGGCCTGAGACTCTTGGTTATAATCAAACACAGGAGCCACAGTATCCTGACTCAGCTACTACTACTACTGACAGATGCAGTGACTCAGAGCTTTCAAAGGAACACTTAGCTGCCATTTACAGTAATGATTTATTATAAAATGAGCACCTTGGACCACTCTGTTTCCCTGCTGATTTTCTAAAAGGTGGTGCCACATTTCGGTGTGTCATCATTCTTACCTGCATCGATGCAATAATGAGATAGTAACAGCATTTTCAAAGAAGTGTGTGCTTTGATGATACTCATCAGAATGAGCCTGTGTTTATTGTCTATGAATCACTGACCACTTCTTACCAGACGTGGTCCGGCCATTTTGCATTGTTTGCTCCCCTGTAGCATTGTAAAAACAGTATTACATCCACAAATGAGTAACTAGACAGAGTAAACATTTTTATTTATGAGAAGGATGTCTACACACTCTTTCAACATTTGTTGGAACAATGATTTTGCTGAATGCTAAGCCATCACTCTCATTACAACTTTAAATACATCCAACTCAGGAAGATCTCATGAATTGCAACAAATTATGTGAGATCATTAACAGATGGTATGCAGTGGTAGAATGTAACCAAATACATTTAGTCATGTTCTTAAGTACAATTTTGAGGCAAATATTGTACTTTTTACTCAACTACATTTAGCTGCCAACTTTAGTTACTTTTCTACGGAAAAGGATTGGGGCCAGGTAGGAGAAAAAATTATGAGAGGAGGATTTTTTTTTCATTATGCAGTTCAAGAAGCTTGAATTACAATTTCAAGAAAAAAGTTGAAACTTTTAGTGTTCGGTAAAGTTGGAAAGATATTAACGGACAGTTAGGTAGACTGCAAGCTAACACTTGATTTTCATCAATGTCATAAAATGTGCAATAATCCCTCATAACATAAATTAGCTATTCTGGTAGAGGGTTACTAAAAACTATTGTTTTGGGAAAATCTGCTTTAAAGCAATTTATGTGATTTTTTTTAGACATATAGAAGATGTATAGAGGAAAATCAGGATTTAGCTTGCAGTCTTCTTTACCAAACTCAAAAAGTTGATGTTATTCTCGACATTTTGACTTCTTGAAATGCATAATGACTATGAATTTTTTCCTCCTCTTGTTACGTTTTTTCTCCTACCTGGTCTTAAATTTTAACATAAAAACATGATCAATATATATATTTTTAAAGTAATCAATCAAAATTAAAATCAAATCAAAATTACTTTATTTATCCCAAGGGGAAATTCAGTTAGTCTGGTAGAATCTCTGTTAGAATGAGACAGCCTGATGGCTGTAGGAGCGAAGGATCTTTTGAATCTCTCCGTCCTGCAACAGGGAGAGAGTCCCAGTCCACTGCTGGTTTTTTTGGTCCTTAAAGGTTTTGTGTAGCGGATGATCTGGGTATTTCAAGATGGCCTCGAACACCTTGACAGTGCATCTCTCAACCACCTCCTCCAGTGTGTCCAACCTGGCTCCAGCCACAGAACCAGCTCTTTAGACCAGTCTGTCCAACCGCCTTCATCTCTGTGTGTGATGCTGCCTCCCCAGCAGACTGCAGCATAAAACAACACACTACCACCACAGACTGATAAAACATCTTCAGCATCTTACTACAGATGCCCAGAGATCTGAGCTTCAAGAAGAAATAGAGGCGGCTCTGCCACTTTTTGTAGAGAGCGTCTGTGTTTAGGGACCAGTCCAACTTCATCCAGGTATACCCCTAGATACTTATAACTTGGCACCACCTCCATGTCCAGTAATAGTTAAAATGAGCTATCCTTTGAGAAATTTAAAATCCTGCTTACATAAATGCACCAATAATGTAGTATAATAAAGTATTCAATGATGTTTTGTACTTTACTTAAGTAAGTTTGAATGTAGGTTTTTTACTTGTAGCGGAGTCATTTCACAGCCTGTTATTGGTACTGATTACTTCTTCCACCACTGATGATATGTAATGATTAACTCTCGACGGACAGTCTTTGGCACTTTGAGTCTACAGGGAGATCTGTAGATTGTGATAAAAAGACCAAAATGTGATCAGCTGATGAACAGCCAATAACATGTTTTAGAGCCACAGACAATGAAGTGACGGCTAACATTAGCTTGAGTCACTGACCCGGCCACTGAAGGAGCATGACGGCAATCAAATCCAATTAAGATATAGTAATGGATCAGGTTCAGGAAAGGTTGGAAAATAATTAGTGAACATGTCAAACTGCACCTATAAGATCTTCTATTTTCCGCATTGAATTACTGCCAATCTGATGTATATATATGAATATTTGAGCTGCTGAAAACGTTTTGCTCAGTAGCTAAAGTTAAGCATATTGCTTATATGTACTGCTCACTTAAGTGTCAGCTGCGATACTCAGTCACATCAGTCTTCGTCTCTTCAGCTGTCGACTGTCGTCCTGCAGAGGAGCACGATGCTGCTGCTGTAAGTGTGTCTGTCACAAAAAAAACCCTCACTAGGAGTCAATTTATTTAAGTGCAAATAATATGGATATAAGCCATGCTGCTTAGCAATACTTTTTCCTTCCAACTTAATCTAAACAAAGTGTTGAGGAAATTTCTCTGTGCCTAGAGTACTTAAGCAGTCCAACGCTTTAAGCTGAAACGACAAGCAGTTGGCTTGTCTCAATGATAAGCCTGATCCACGTCTTTTCTGGGCCAAAAAGCTGCATACAACTGATCTCCCTCTTACTGTAAATACTCCCTAATTCCCTCTTTTACTTCTCCACTTTGGGCAGACTCATCTAAAGTGAAGATGTGTCCCTCTTGAAGACAGAGAGATGGAGCAGTTCTTCTACAATCAGTCACAGGAGGTTTGCTGAGATTTTTTTGGGGGTCTGAAGACAAGCAGAAAAAGGGAGAGAAAGTTTGGAAACACACTATGATCTGTAAAGTGTGTCAAAACAACAATTTTTCATTCTGTTACATGGGAAACATGCTGAACTTCTAGTTGTATATGTTTCATAAATATAACATGCAGAAAGCACACTCAACATGCACTTCCCTTAATTAATTATAAATAAAATTTACAGCACATGCACATTTTTAAAAAGCAGAAAAACATCTGCCCCTGCAGAGACCTGACCAATTTAGGTGCAATTTTAAAGAAAATCTGAATGTAAATCATCAGCAATAACTTTGTTTCGAAGTTAATCTTTGTGTGGTTTGATGTGAAACGGTATCTCTGAGGCTTTGAAAGATTAGAGCTTCATAAAAACTAAAGAACAGTAAAGAGGCCGCCTTGTGCCCAATATTGCCCGTTATCAAGGAATGTTTATTACACTTGTAAATTCTGATGATTACAGGGTGAGCTACTGGCTGTGTCTCTGAAAATCTGACTTTTGACTGCTTCTATATGTGAGCACATGCGCTATAATCCAAGACATAAAAAAGCTGCACCCCTCACAGTCTCATGGAGAGACTCCAGCTAACGGGCACATGCTGGCTAAATTTACATGTTCACCAAAAAAAAAGCTATTTAGAAATGCTAGCGGATAAATAAAATCTGAATCATAATAGAAGTGATTGAACAAAAGTTGCCACAAAACAACACTGAGCTGGTTCACTTCTGGAAAGTAATTATGCAAAGCTTGAGTTTCTCTGAATAAATCTAGCCAGATAGGAGTCATGGGAGCTTAGAATAAAATGGAAAAATAATTAAAAAGTAACTTGCAGAGAATGCTGTGACTTTGGGAAACATTTTTTTTTGCTTTTGGCTTCTTTGTGTGTATACTCTGAGATTGGATGTCTCTGCTGATTTGCTCTGTTCTTATTGAATCCATTAGAAAACGTTTACATGCATGCGATGGAGTGAATAGCAGACGAATAATCTGGATGGAATGCTGATAGTAACCCCACATGTAAAGCTTGACGTTATTGTTTTTATTTGAAAAACCTGCAGAGGATAATGCCTGATGTTTCCTTGACAGTGAGGGGTCAGTGACCTACACCTCCTTAAAGAGCTTTGGGATATGCTCCACACACACACAGTGGGGAAAAAAAAGCAGGTGTACACATGATATGCAGAGCCATGGGAATATAAATGGTCAACTGTGGTGTTTTAAAATTCTGAAAATGCTCAGTGCAGCACTATAGATAGTTTTTCCATCTAAGAAAAAGCTTGACTTGCAGTCTATCAATCATAAATCAACATAATGGTTTGTAATGTGAAACATGTTTTGCTTCCACCACAATCAATTTTCCCCTTTAAAGGCTTGCTGTGGCCCCTTTTTCTGGTTGCAGGACTGAAAATAAGTAGTTTTGTTGTGCTGTTGCTTTTCCTCACAGTCATGGTGTTGGTTTAACTTTCCTGATTGAGGGACAAGAGTGTTTTCTTAAGTTCAGTATCTCTGTCAGACCCTTGGCTCATATATTGGACACAAATAGAGAAGGAAACGAAGAACTGGGGCCGGGAGAGGACAAGAGAGGAGGAGTGGTATCGTGGCAGGGATGGATAAAAGTAGATGAAGGAATGGTGAGGTTTATAACTGACGCATGGACATAGAAGGATACGTCAAGTGAGGAAAAAAGGCAAGTGAGGACTTGGAACCTTATTGTGAACTCGACGACTAAGCTGCTGCTGACATTCTCACAATCCTCGAACAGGCTGACAGGCAGTCGGATCACGACCAGCTCTCCTGCTGCAGTCACCTACTGTAGAAACACAGAGCCAGGGAGAAACAGAAGAGAGTGAGCAGACACAGAGGCATGGAGTCCATTAGGACTTTTGCAGAGCAGGGAGGATTGAATAATCCTGGCAAACGCTCACTCAGCTTCCCTCCCTTTCCTCTGTACTTTCCAACTGGGTGCCATCCACACGACCTCTGAACTCCATCTGAGTAACCATGGCCCGTAATTCATGCAAAAAAAAAGAATTACTAACTAGAGAGGCACCCCACCCTGTAATGTGCTGGCTGGCGGCACCACGACCTGCGCAGGGTTGAATGACCCATTCAGACTCAGAGCATGAGATCATGAACAAATGGGTTCCTGCTCTTCATTCTTCGCAATCAGTGAAGGCAGTGGCACTGTGTACATTTAAATAGCTGTGAAGTGTTGTACATTTTCACATTATAGAAAGTTGACCCTTTCACAGTGTGCTTTTAGTTCATGACAGTAAACTGCAACATTTGTTAAGTGTACTCTTACGAAAAGACGCTCTGGCTTGTGCTGGCTTTGGCTTTTAACTTTGTGTCCTCCTTTAGCTCCACCCTCTCTGCCAAATAGGGTCACTTCTGGTTCCAAAAGCAAAGTTATATACAGTCAAAATGCTTTAACTTCATAAAAAAAAATACAGTAGTATGATGAGGGTGTTGGGTGCCGTGACAAAGTAAACACTAACGTAACTATAAATACAAGATAACTAAATCAAACCCAGAGTTGAGTGCCTAAAGTACACAAGGGGCCTGTTTTGGCCCCTTGTGTACTTCAGGCACTACTTTTGAAATTGGGTAATCTGAAAACTGTGTTATAGTATGAGTATGTTAACCTGAGGGAAACTCAGAACATTTTACGTTCTAGAAAGGGAGGTAACTTCAGCTCTGGCTGAGTTGCTGCGGAGAAACTAACCTGCTCATGAGTAGGTTTTCTTCAACATACTCTGAGTTTCTCTGTGTCTCCTCCCTCTTTCAGAGACAGACATTTCCTTTCACATTTCGATTCAAAGCACCGAAACACATTATTCAGCAGGTTACTGAGAGTCACAGTCACAACCCTGTTTGTATATAAGTTTGTTTCTCACCAACTATGTAAGGCAGGGATGGGCAACTTAAATGCTGGAGGGGGCCACAATTTTTCATCGACACTACCACAGGGCATATAGGACCGTGCACTTAACCAGATATGATGAAACTGCAATTTTAAACAAGTGCAGTAACTTAACATATTTCATGCTCAAATGCATGTAGTTGTATTGAGGGCCACTTCAAGAAGCCCACGGGCCTCCAGTTGCCCATCCCTGATGTAAGGTTTCCTTTTTATGCACGTGTCATGTCTTTGAACCCTCCACTCTGACTCGAGTCCTTTTCACACTCTGCAAATTAATATGCAGATTTTCAATAAAAAACCCTCATCTTTTCCCCGTCTCCTAACTCTTGGTGATCCTGAAGCAGCTTGCTGCAGTCATGGGGTGTCTCCCTATGTTGGGAGAGGATCTGAGACCCTTAAATTCATGTGCTTGGTACCCTGATAGTTTCGCTATGGGACGTTACTGTTTTTCCTCAGAATCCATTATTTATCTCAACAACATTATAACACACTGTGGACGTGCTCTCACGTCAGAGCTAATTCTTTGCGTTTTTTTTTTGGTTTTTTTTTTAGTTGTTCAGAAAAGCTATAGTTTGCAAAGTGAAAATGAAAGTGACTGGCACTGAAACATCTACTAAACATTGAAATAGCCACTTAATTAGACTTTCTCAGTCAAATATGAATAAAATGACATAAGCCACGAGCCTATCACACCTCAGTCCTACCTGTTCGAACTATGTTCTTATATTTCATTTATAGCTGTTTCCAAGTCCACCTTTCGCAGGCAGAATAACAACTAAACGAAATAAAGTTTAGGTTCAATACAAGTTTTCACCTGTAATATCATATAGCCTTGTGAAAAAAAATTATTCTTCTCTCTCCTTTGCAGCTGCAACCGTGTTGACTTTAAAAAAATGTGTTCACGTGAGGACTTACAATTCAACAATCTGTTTTAGCTGTTGCCCTGATGAATCGTAATATCGCGGCTCCATTAATGCTGCCTTTTTGAAGTAGGCCTAGTGGTGCATGAGGGTAACTCAGTGAATCTACTCTGAGTTGATTGAACTCAGATCAGCTTTTCTGGAACTGGAAACTCAGAGCTTCGCATCTGATGGTAAATCAACTCACAATTCAGGGATAGACTCAGAGTTTGTTGAACCTTACTTGGAACTGGGCCCAGCCTTCCAGGAGGAAGATAGAGAGAGAGCTTATAGAACAATTACTTGTAGGCAAACAATAACATAGCCTGCACACGCACTGCCAAGAACACTGTGATAATGAAGAAAACAAGCAAGCAAAAAGGAATATTTTCTCAAGTGACTTTCTTTATTTTACTGTTGAATATTGTCTTGATATTATGAAACAACTTGTCTCTCTGGGATAGGCAAGTATAAAAAGGTATATGTAAATGTATAAAAAAAACAATGTAATATACATGTATAAAAAGACTTTTATAAGTACCTTTTTCTTTTCTTTTTTTTACGTTTTCTTGTGTGTTTAAGCCTACTTCTGCTTTCTTCATGATGTGATCCTCGGTCATCACACGTTTTTTTTAAATGTCTGTATCCGCTTTTGCCCTTTACGTTAAAACATAGTTATGTGTTGTTTAGCCTGTTGCTAGTGCATCCCAATGTGGGCTTAAACCTGTTTTCTCAATGGTGATAGCTAACATGCCAAACTCAAGACTCCAATAAAAGATGACGTCATAGAGTTAACATCCACTTCCTTTTGCTAATATGTTGTTTCACTGAGGAATATGTTAAAGTATTGATGTATTTCTTAAGATATATAGATATAGATATTAGGATACTGTACCTCAGTTAGTAGTATTTCCCAACATAAGATAAACTTGCCAAAATGTTTGCAGGTTTCACATTGTTGTTCACTTCATTATTTATTCTTGATATTTGCACTAAAATATGATGATGTTGCTGCTCTGAAGAACAATGTAAATGCTGCAAGTTTAAACATTTGCACATTTAGGAGTTCATGGAACAATGTGCAGTTCATATTTCATGTCTTGCCTGAGGTACTTCCAGCCTCCTAAAAGCCAGCAGATTGATTGACTGACCATAAAGTGAAATGTTTGGGCTCTCACCAGAGTATTTGACACCTGCACACCCTCACACGGAAACATTCAGGAGCTGTGGGGAAATGAGCATTTTTTTTTAGAAGCACATTGTTTTTTCTCACATTCATATTTTCTGACTGATTGCTACGTGCTGCAATCCAGAGAACAATTTGTTTTTTCAACATTTAAAAACTTGATTAATGGTGCTATTTTTAAACAATGCACAAACAACGTGCATTTAACACTAGCAGAAAAATGGCAATTAGAAAGGCTAAAACGGCACTGAACTCTCAGTGGAATTGTTCTCTTCATTTCTCACTAATTAAAAATGCAGCAAAGGTCAAACACTGGCCTGTTATTTTGGCTCTTTAACACAGAGTCTGATTGCATTTTTAAATCCCAGCGAGTACTGTGGTAAACTAAATTTTGTTTTTCTTTTTCCTATCTCTACCCTTCTCCAGTCCACCTCATTCTCCACCGTCCTGCAGTGTGAAGTGTGAGTGACACTAGTGAGGGTGTCCCGTAAAGCAAGGTCAGCACAAATGAGAACCAGGCTCACACTGACTCAGCTGGCTCCTTTCTCCTGTCAATTTTTTCTAAGCTTGACGGCACGGGAAAAAGAGTGAAATCTCACTAAAAATAGCAATTTAGAGGCC
Source organism: Centropristis striata (assembly GCF_030273125.1). Classification (NCBI taxonomy): domain Eukaryota; kingdom Metazoa; phylum Chordata; class Actinopteri; order Perciformes; family Serranidae; genus Centropristis; species Centropristis striata. The sequence continues at coordinate 28,680,734 of NC_081531.1, read as the reverse complement.
ATGAGCCAAAAAGCCCCAGTGACTGTTTTTCCTCCATGATGTGTCAAGAAAGTGGAAAAGCACAAAAAGGAGGATGAAATGAGTTTAATTTTTGGGTAAATGTACAATTGACCCGCAACTTTCTGCAACTTTGAAAACCAGCTGGATCACGGTGATAAATTGAAAATTTAAAAAGCTGCACTGACATCAAACCATCTTAACACATATGCCCAGAAAAATTACAAGGTCTGGTAACCTTTTTTGCAATATTGCGAGTGTTCTACCAATGCAGTATAGCCAGGGTTTTTCTTTCCTTCCTATATAATTGGACATACAGTGTAGTGTATCTTCCTAAAACTTTTTTTGTATTTATTTTTATTTCTATATAATAATCTAATGTATATGTGGAGTGCCATTGTTCTAATGTTGATGCATAGTGTTCGAAAAACCAATAAAAATATTTAAATAACACTAATTATGCACATGCATGCAGGAGACATGTACACACATCTCTGAAACGTCATAGCAATGGAAAACAGTGCAAAGCTTTTCCTTCGCCAGCAGAGATAACAACTGACAAACAGCATGAAACTGGATCTTGGCACCAGAGGTACTGCTGAGGGCCTTTGGATGTCAGTGTGTAGGGATGTATGTGTTCATGGTAATTTCCTGGGGAGGGGGATACCAGAGGGGGAGGCAGATTCACTGGAGGCCTGCCTGACCTTGGAGCACAAGTTACCTTAGCCAACCCCTACAGGTCCTGTTTGTTGCTCTAGGATTCTGTTCAAAGAGATTTCTGGGTGAAGAGAAGGACACATTGAATAGATTATTGAAATGAGATATTGTTATCTAACCTTGCATGGAAATGTAACATTGTTTACTCAAACAACGTGAATGTATAATGACGGACAATCCACTGGTTGTGTAAGTCTGATTTCTTTAATTTCATATGTGTTATTAAACTTTTGTGTGTGGGTAAGACTTTTTTATGGGATTCTCCAACATATTAATATTTTACTTTGGTAAAGATATACATTTTAATAAGAATGGGCAAAATCTGTGTAAAAGAAGCTGAAATTTCCTGACTTTTAGTCCACAATAACGCTAATTCTGCATTTCCCTTCCTCCTAAATGGCCACTTCTTTCTTTCTTTTCTCACACCTCCTGGTTTGAAGTCTCACAAAAATCACAGAAGACATTACACAAGTGTTTTCACATGAGGCACTACTCTTTGTGACCAGTAAACTAAAATAAATTATGTGATTGTTTGCGTGTAACTGTTGAGGTGATGAGGAAATAAGAAAGAATCCTGTTAGTGCTGCCATGTCCTCAAGCATGCCAGATTAAGTCAGTTTTTACTGAGGTATGTGAATAACAAGGTTTGCCGGTAAAACAGAAAAAGCAATGGGGTCCACATGAAAACAGGAAATTAGTCAGTCAGCATAATTGATTTCTCATTTTTTCCATTTACTTTTTTAAAGCGTATCGATTTGTTTATATCAAGTAAAAATACACTATTGGCCATCCACTTCGGACGGCTAATCAACTTATCTTACGTTCTAGTACTTAAAACGGCCCTTTGTCTAAGCAGCTTCAGAAATGTCTTTTTTCATCAAATATAAGCATTCAGAGGGGGCTTCTACAGGCAAAGTTATTAATATATTTCAGATGCTTTTAGCCTGTTTCATTATTAACATCAGACAGACGATAATACTACACTTACACAACAGACACTGCATTTGGTACTTTAACAACAGGTTTTCATTAATATGTCTTAATGAAAACTGACAAATAGCAGCTCAAAAACCCTGCAGGACCTCAAGCTCAGTTAAAAGTTTCAATTAAGATGGTTACTTTCAGAGCGGTTCCTCTTTCTGTCTCTCTCTCCGGGCATCGACCTACATTCACGAATAAAAACTGCTGCAGTGCATTAATATTTGTCTCTAATATACAGTGCATGATATCTCATACTTAGAAGCGGCATGCATGCTTTGTGTTTTAGGAACTGCACATTAATATGCTTGCAGTGATTCATCTTTAATAAAGTTGAACTGATGCAAGTCAGAATGAAAGAGCACCTGGATGCTAACTACAGCGCAGGCCAAGTCTAATATGATGTTTACAGGCTTGATTCCCAGAGAGTGCAGCTGCAGATTACACAGACCCACTGGAAAGAAAACATGCTCTTTAACAGAGTGTGCGATCTTGGAATGTTTTTCTAAGAGGGACATTTGTAGAGAACAAGATTTATAAAAGTGCATGATTGTGTTTGTTGAGAGCGTTCACTTGTGCAACAAACGGGGGGAACCCAAGAGCAGAACACAGACACGGTGAAAGGTTTAAACAGCCAGGGTTGTTTTTCTGCAGCTGATGAGTGGATGAGAGGCAGGTGTTTCAGTAGATGATGAAGTGATCGTGGTAGCTGAGTGGACCAGCTAGCGAGAAGGATGCTATGCCTGCACCCATACACACAAATACTCACAGACAGATAGATAGACAAAGGAGACATATGCACAGGTGAGGAGAAAAACACCAGAGACCACTGGGAAACTGGGGCTAAAAGCCCAGACCATCACAGCTTGTTTAACAATTGAAGCTTCCATTGAAATAATCCATTTGTGCTCCGCTGTTAAACAGTGATAAATTAAAGAAGTTTGAATTTTTTTTATTTTGCACAATAATAAGACAAAAGAAAAGGTTAAAGAAATAACAATAAAAGGAAGGTGCAAGGTAGCAAGGTAGAACTGAAAGGGGCTTATACAGGCCTCTACCTATGTTAAAATTAATAATAACAAAAAGTTAAATTAAAAACAAGTAACTATGAAATAGAAAAAAAATAATTACCATAAAAATAAAGCAAAATTATAATACTGAAAAGTAAAATAAAACTAAAATGTAGAAATGTGTGTGTGTGTGTGTGTGTGTGTTTGTGTGTGTACTACTTAGTGACCTGAGCAATCAGAGCAGCCACTAAACTGCTCTTGTATGTGTTCTGAGAGGAAAACTGTATTGAACTATTAAATTGATCATTCAAAAGTATTGTAATTATTTTAAGGAAAACTGACCAAGGGTAATACGGTAGTTGATAATTGATCTAATCTCTTGTGTTTTACTGGAAAAAAATCAGGTGAAGTTGTCTTTGAAAATGACATTTTATTTATAATGATATTATCAGTGAGTCTCAGCTGACTCGTAATAAAGATCTCATTGGTTTCAAATCTTATAGTATTTTTCTTCTTTCTCATAGTATTATAGTATTATCCATAAAATATATGTATGACTAAAAAGGCAACTATAACAGTTTAAGTTTTGAAAAAACTTCTTATATGAAATAACCAGCTGCTTCAACAGAAAATATTATTTTCTTTTTGAACCCCATTGGTCAGAGTAAGAATACGCCTCTTCTTTTAGTTCATAATCAGTACCCATCACCCAACACCAAGTTTTCTTTTTTGATCTTTGTAAAAGAACATTTCTACATCTCGTTCAAATCTTTGTTTCTTATTTATTATAGATGATCATGTTATGTTTATTTTTGATTTTCCTGTAACATCAGTACTGATGCTCTGTAAAATCATGTTTATTTTATGTTTATTTAGGAGAATGTTGATAATGCTATATTTCTTTCAAATTTTGTCAACATCTCTCAAATTCTTGGCCATGTGGCGGAGTATTAAACAGCGAAACATCTCATGGAGTGTTTAAGGTGCTTACGCCAGTAAACAATTATAATCAAGTGGCATTCATCAGTCAGCACACCTGGGTAAGAGCAGATGGTTAATTTAACGTCTCTTTTTTTTCTCTTAGCAGAAGTTTAAGAGAAAATGTAAGAGAAATTGCTTCCAGCTGACCACCACTGTCTCATGAAATAATATTAAAATACTTCACAATAATAAACACACACAACTATCGTAGTAGAACAAAGGATTTCATATTTGGCTTACAACTTCTCCAGGGGATCCACAGATTTCTCCTACATTTGATTAAATAACCTGCCAAGTATGTGCCTCTAGGAGCTGGATCTGGGCCAGTGTCAGCTGGGGAAATTGTTGTGGGCCATGTGTGTCACTGTGTGTGTGTGTGTGTGTGTGTGTGTGTATGTGTGTGTGTGTGTGATTATTTGGAAATGTGTGGGGTTAGTGAAGGAGTACGCTGTAAAAGCAGTCTTGAGACAGAAGGCTGTAAACACAGCTGTGTGTTGAGGTGAAAATGTGAGTGAGGGCAGAAAGCTTTTCTTCTTTTTTTTCTTTTTTCTACAGGCAAGATACAAGTCAATATGTTTTTATCCTGTGAAGTGTCCAGCTGATTCTCAGCTGACAAGAAAATGTAAGACTGTTCGCTACATAAATAGCACAAACAACAATCAAAAAGTTTGTATTTGACATGACATCCTGTTTGTCTCATTGGAACCTTTGGAGCTTCAGACTTAGAAGCTCTTTCTTTCTTTTGCACCTTGTCAAAATCCATGTCCAGCTCCTTCTGTATATAACAATAACACACAAAACAGTGTGCGACTGGCAGTGTGTGATGACCAAATGAGGCAGAAATCCCCAACAGCTATGCAAACATGTCTGTGCTCCATATGAAATAAACATTTTGCAATTATTCAGCTACATCAACATCATATGCCTTTATATGAGCTGGAATAACTGGATTCACTGTTGATCAGGATCTCACATTTCTCCGTAACTCTAAAGGCAAACCTTGACTATATTTTGCTATAGGAAGAAACTTTTCTCACAGCTTTACCATGGACAAGATTATCTCTAAATTAAACCCCTGACTTGACAAATTATGTGAATCCTAAAACCTCCAACATTCGCTTTTATTTTTTCCTCTACCCCGAACACTTAATAAGGAATATAAGAGATTGTTGGAGGTTTTAGGATGCACATATTTTGTCATGGCAGGGGTTTAATGTGCAGATAATCTTAGTTTGATCGGTATAATTCTCTTATGTGCATAATGAGTCATCAAGTTTAATTTTATTTAATATAAATCCACGTAATTTACTGTTGGTACATTTATTGTGTCTTTTTTTTCTTTAAGGAGACATTTTTTTCAGTTTTTTTTACGTATCCCTTGGATTTATTCAAACCAAACTAAAAAAAAAAATCATAATGCATATATGCTGTATTAGCCAATGCAGCATGTTAAATAGATTTGCTCTTCCTGAAAGCCAGATGGTGTCCACACTGGATATAGGTCTCTGTCTCCTGGCCCTCTGCCCTCATAAGGTCTGCTGTGATTCTGCCCAAAGCCAAGTCTTCCCCTCCTTTTAGAAAAAAACGCTCTCATAAATGACTGAAGTTAACTCCAACTCTTCAAAATCACTTTTCACAGCTAAGATAACTGAAACACTGTAAAACTTTAATTACTTTTCAGTTCTTCCCTCAAAGCGTTGGTTTGAATTCTGAAAAAGATGAGGTCTGACTCCAGTTTGTCAAAAGAGATCAGTAGGAATTTATTATTTGCTTCAAATACATGTACAGCTCCACTGATCAGCCACTGGCAGTCATCTCAAACTGAACTCCAAGTGGATGTCCTCCAAGACAGAAATGTTTCTGAGACAGCATGATTATGAGTCGAGAACATGTGCTGGAGTTAGGCTTGTGGCATGTGTAGCTTTCGGCTGAACCGCTGCCAGCTTTGCATGAGGCGATTTGTAGGGTTATGTTGAACAAAGAACAGAGGTAGAAGCAATGAAACAAAAGGACACCAAATCGCGGCAATTACCCCAAAAGTTTAAAAACAGGCCAGAAGCGTAAATACACACTGGAAGAATGACAAGCAGAACCTTTGGCTTCTTGCTACGCTAGCAGATCACTAAAGCTGGATCCGAACAATGAAACAAAAGAAAGAAGGTGAAGATGATGAGTTAAACACATGGAACCAGAAAACACCTCATCATATCGGTGACAATCTAGATGAGTGAATCATAGCCATAAAATGCACTGAACAGAGAGTTAGCATGGAAAATAAATACTGCACTGGTTGCTAAATCCTTGTACATTCATCAGGGCTCATGCATTCAGGCGGTTTGCTTCCCACTTGTCTGGCTCATGTGCTACATTTCCCCAAGTTATGCCACTAGCCTATGAGAATCCAAGCCTTTATGTTGCATGATATTTCTGTTGTGCTATGATGAACAACTTCACAGTAAAATGCATTTAAGTTAATGACTAATGTAATTGACTTTAGGAAGCACTTTCTGTCAAAGACACGGAGGTGATCAGCAAGTTGTCCCTGAATAACAAAGGGAATCTGCTGTTGTGCATAACTACACACCACAATAGAGTGCTGAACTGCTAGAGAAGCAGGCATTTAGAGTGATCACAGGGTTTTCATCCAGTTGCTGTTTTGGATTTGGGATGATCTACAATTTGACAAAAAAAGAAAAAACTTAAGGTAACAACACAGCATTAGTGTGAGCTGTGTTTGGTTTCCTACTGTCAAAATGTGGCAGCAAGTCCTCTTTTCATATAAATAATGCTAAAAACACAAACGTCTCCCTCTCACATCAGAACTGTCACAAGAGTCTCTAAAAACCTAGGAGACACATACAGTACATAACCTGCATACATACAAATATACATATATGCAAATACACAAAAACAATAACCCCTCCATGTGGAATAATGGCATTTCTGGATCTGAAATCATAACTTCATATAAAAATATATAAAAAATAAAAGTAAAAATCAAAAGAACTGTGAGAAAAAACAATAATCACCATTGCTGTTCCACTGTGCGATGCACTGCCAGTTCAATGAATCAGTGTCTTTGTGAACACACACACTGTTTGTCTGTCCATGGGATCCACACACATGTCCAGAGGCCATTTTAAAAGCAGCCACTAGATGAGTTTAATACTGGAGCGTAAAAATGTCCACGGACACAAAGAGAGGAACAAGGTCCTTAGCTCTCTGGCCAGCCAGCGAGGTAACATGAAAACTACACATCTATCTATCTACACACTAAGGGATCTCCGACTGCAGGGCATGGTAAGTGCACATTCCCATGAAGAGGTACCTCTTAACCCTGATCAGTTCATGGAGACCTGCGTCACTGATGAAGGGTGGGCTGGTCCTGTCAACCCAGGCACATGTTCCACTTTGTGTATTCCTGCAGACCATTGGAAGTACTTCAAAGAATGCAAATATTCTACCAGGAAAAGGTTAAGTTCGTTTTTGTGAGTTTGTTTATCGTCCAAATATCATACAGTCGGACGCTTGAAACAAACATCGCAATCTGGACACTTGTGAAACCTTCATTCTCATGATGAAAACAACGGTTTCTGAGAAAGACAGTACAACTGACATCTTCACTTGCTATCCTTCATTCCATGAAGAAGAACAGCCAAAGGGATGCTCCCTCATGCTTTGTTCAGGTTGTCTGTCTTAAAGTTTTTTCCTTAAATAGTTATTTTTAATATTTCCATCATATTCTCATCTCGTGATCAGGACTCTGGTCCAGTGAGGGCTCCCTGGTGCTTATCATGGACGTTGATGGCCCTTGGTTGACTCCAAATGGAGAAACAGCTGGAGATCGAGCTGCCAGAGGGGACAGTGAAGGGGAGAAGCTTGGGGACATTGCTGCGGATGAAATGGATCCCTCATGACTGATCGGGGACCTGCGGAGCGAGGCCAAGTGGGGGAATGTCCGTCCAATCACAGGGACCTTGGGGGGGACTGACATGGCCCCTGGGTGGGCCACTGATGTGATAAGCGGTGGAGGGTCAATTCTAGGTTTGGGATCCATTTTGTGCTTTGGCTGGAAGGGTTGGCGAGGGTTCTGGCTTTGCTGAGCAGTTTCATCTTTCAGCCTTGCGATCTCTGTGAAGACATTAGCCAGAGGCTGGAACTGAGGGCACCAGTTGAGAAGGTAATCCCAGTTATAACTTCCGCGAAGCTCCTCATCACTGGCAACGATAGCAGTAAGCGAACCATCCACTGAAGGTTTACCATCCTCAGGGAAGGCGTAATCCTTGGGGAGGGAAATGTTGAGGCCACGGCCTACTCCCAGGTAGCCACCTCCCTCGTCCCTATAGACTGGGAGCTGGCCAGAGAGCAAGGTCCCGCTGAGACTGCCGCCCAGTTTCTTTCCTTTGAACCAAGTGCTGCCCTCTAAAGCTGCAGGTTCACAGGAGATATCAGAGAGCTGGTCAGCATCCTGCTGGATTCCAGAGTCTGGTCCTCTGGCAGAGATGTGCTCCTGCATGGACGAGGTGATGGAGGCAACTCGTGGGTACTCATTTATCATCCTGATCTCATCATCCTCTGCTGCCTCTGCTGATCCTCTTCCACTGGAGTGAGAGGGATCCAGAGAGCCTCCTCTAGTGTAGGGACCACCACCAGCCCCACCCTGGTCTCCAGCATAGCCTGGCAAGGCCTGGTGGTAGATCCTCTCCCCTCCTGCTCCTGTTTTGCAATCATCTAACTTCTGCAAAGCTGTTCCTGACGCAACTGTTCTGTTTCCTGCATCCTGGGCTTTCTTCCTCCTGCGAGATTTGACAAGGAACACCACCACAGCCATGACCACAAGCAACACGATAAAACCAAGAGACACTGCAATGATGCTGATGAGCAGAATGTTGACATCGGGGGCCAGGCCGAAGTTGGTGTTTGTGACATCGATGGAGACCTGGGCTGTGGTGGTGCGGGATGCATGTAGAGGACTGTGAGCTTTCACATCCAGAGTCATCAGCCTGGTGTCACGTTTGCTCCGGCTCGAGCCGCTGCTACTACGGCTGCCGGAATTGTCCAATTTGAGGAAAATGACCCCAGTGGTTTTGTTTACATCAAAGTACTGAGAGTTTGTGGGAAGAGAATAGAGAACAATGCCGTCCACCCCTCCATCCTCGTCATTTGCCTGGACCTGGCCAATGCTCTGGCCTTTCTTAGCTCCCTCTGGGACTTCAAAGGAGAACTCAGAGGATGTGAAGAGCGGGTCGTACTCATCCTCACCTGTGATGAACACCTGTACAGTAACGGTGGCTGAGTGGTTGCCTGAATCAACCGCCACTGCCACAAAGTTAAAAGAGTTGACTTTCTCAAAGTCAAAGGGAATTTTGCTTCTGATTTCTCCGGAGCTCTGGTCCACAGTGAAGCTGTCTTTTCCTGCGACAGACCGCTCCACGATGTAGTACTTCAGCTGTCCAAAAACCCCTGTGTCATGGTCTATGGCATGAAGAACAGTCACAGCTGAGTTTGCAGGTTGGTTTTCTCTGATACTGGCTGTCAGGACTTCCACAGGGAAGAATGGATGATTGTCATTTACATCTTTGACCTCAACAATGACTGGAGCGAGTGCGAAATGACCCTGTCCATCTGTGGCCTGGATGATGACAATATGTGTGGACTGGTGCTCACGGTCGAGTGCTCGCTGAAGCCGCAAAGCTCCAGTCCACTGGTCCATGGTAAACAAGTTCACCTCATCACCAGAGCTGATAGTATACTGGACCTCAGCATTGGGAGTTGAGTCAGGGTCTGGCAAAAAGAGAACAGAGTATAATTAATGAACTGGGAGACAAAGTAAACAAGGAATTGTAACAAAGACAGAGAAAATGGGAGATGCCCGGACAAAAAGAGAGGACTTTTGCCCACCTGTAGCAGTCAGTCGTATGATCTCAGTCCCGGCAGCAGCTCCCTCACTCAGAGACACGGCATATTCTGCTCTGCTGAACACAGGTGGATTATCATTCACATCACCAATGGCTATCACTGCAGCAACACTAGAGCTCCTCTGGGGTACACCACGGTCTGACACCACCACAGTCAGGTTGTAAAGTGGCTTGGTTTCAAAGTCAAGCCCCTCGGCCAACAGCAGAGTCCCAACCGTCTGAAAGCCTCGCCCCTCCAGGAACCGCACGCTGCTTTCAATCTGGAATGCGTTTCCCTCGTTGCCATTGGCTATAGCGAAGTCAAAGCCACAGTTTTCTCGAGAAAGGTCGCTGTCAAAGGCCTCAAAAGTCAGAACTGTTGACCCCGGGATTGTATCCTCTGAAACTGTAGCCCTGCAGAGAGAAATACATTGAATTTGTCAGGCAAGCTGTTGAGGGTACTCCATAACACATCCAGAATCTACTGGACGCAGTCTGACCTGTACTCTGATTGGTGAAACACAGGAGCGTTGTCGTTGACGTCGGAGATCTGGACTTGGACAGTGGTGAGGGAGGAGAGCGAAGGTGAGCCTCCATCACGGGCTTCAATAACAATACTGACTGACGGACGTTCGGGGTCGAACTCCACTCTGTGATTGATAAACAGGGTTCCTAGAAACAGAGGGCAATGACAGGGAATCAGACATTGTGACACACAGTGATACTTTCATTAGAAACTTTAAGGAGCTACACTATATCAGGGAAGAAGCATAGATTGTCTACCATTATTGGGGTCAATGTAGAAACCCTCCTGGGTTGATGATGTCACTCTGTATGTGATCTTTCCATTCTCTCCAGAGTCCCTGTCAGTTGCTGTTACTGTGACAACTACGCTTCCTGGCGGGGTGTGCTCAGGCAGAGTTACCTGAGGGGCAGAGGTATTAATAGCAACTTTCAAATACAGGGCAAAAGAAATGTATAAGGCAACAGGTTGCATAAATACTGCGTGAACATTTGTAAAAGGCACTAAACTCACAGAGGGGAAAATTGCACTTTACTGTACTTCCTGTTATTCCAGAGGTTTTGCTAATGTTGAGGTCATTTCCTGAGGCGAAGAAGTAAATATTATACAGCCAACCTTTCCCCAGCCAATATGAGGCAGTTAACTTTTATCACTCCCACTCTGTGCATCATGGGAATGTGCATCTGTGTCTTTTACGGTGTGCGTACAAGTCTATAAGTGTTCTTCTTCTGCTCTAGTCTGCTGAAGAGAAACTGTTTCTGAAGACATTTTGCTTCCCTACCCATGTCAGAAATGTAAACTCCATGGTATCATTAATGGAAAGAACATCAGCTTGATTAATAATTTTATGTACACCCTACCTGATAGAGATCATGGGTGAATGCAGGTGCATTGTCATTAATATCCTCCACCAGTATTGTGATGTTAGCCTCGGTTTGGTGCTGGCTGTCTGTGGCTCTGACAGTCAGGGTGTACCACGTCTTGTCCTCAAAGTCCAGCGGGGCAGTGAGTGATACGCCTCCACTGTAGCGATGAATCCCAAACTTCCCTAAGGCTGTTGGGTCCAGGTGCAGCGAGTAGGACAGGGCAGGACTGGAGTCGACGTCGTTACCCGTCACAAGAGTGATCTCTGTACCAATCAACATATCTGATAGACGGATAAAAAGATGAAACAAAACCCTAATAAGTTTCATTTACCCTACTGTGGATAAACAAAAACTGGATATCCTCACACTGAAAGCTCTGAATATTTTATTGACTACATCAAAGCTACAAAAACCAACATTTTAACCCAACAGGTAAATATTCACTCACTTCTAGATTCACTGTAATCTGGCACTTGGGCTAAAAACAGGTAAGACATGCACACAACTGCCCTACTGAACATCCGTACAGCTGCACAGGGTTTGTCTGGGGACAGAATGTATTTTTACTAGTCTACATATATGATGCTGTATTAGCACTTTATTTATTAAATCAATTTAAAAATCATATTTCCTTATTGCTAAATCCTATTGAAAATTCTAATTTCATTAGGTTAAAATAACTCATTTTTGCCTCATAGATCTATGATTTGAATCTAATGGAATTCCTGATTCCTGAAGTGTTTTTCTTGTAAACTTACCACTTTAAAAAAAAAGCTACAATGGCTACCTACAAGTAATTATTAATGGCCCTAAAAGTCAGTTGTATACACAAAAGATACAGAAACAAAGAAAAACAACTAATTAACCGACTTACTCTCTGGGATGCGGACTTCCTGGGGTAAGGGAATAGTAGGACTGTTGTCATTCTGGTCCACAATGATCACTGTCAGTGTAGCTGAACCAGCCAGTCGTGGAGTTCCTCTATCAGTTGCTGTAACTACAAGCCTGTGGGTGGGCAGAAAGAAGAGGTTGTCCAAAATGTCATCTGTCTTTTCTGACATTTATAGTTCTAAAGGATTCTAATGTCAGTGATGGTTGAGAAGGTGCAAGAGGAACATACAATGATGTACATCACACGAAGAAGAGTTATGAAAGCTACAAAAGTTATGAAAATATTACAGTGAACAGGAGTTGATTTATAGAGTTTGAAATTACAGCTTTGATACATATGGCATGCAGATATCAGTTCACACTGTTGCTTATATCTTCAGCAGACTACCTCAACCTCCTCACCAGCTGTCAAAACACGAACTTTATCGAGTGAATGATTCATGACATGCTACATCTATATTTTTCCTTCTATACTTGTTTACATGCGTGTTAACATAATTGCCTTTTTCTGAACATGGAGCAGCTCAAACATTTATTGCAGGCAAAATATATATATCCATCCTTAAAATGTGCACATAGACTGATTCTTGGTTATTCCACCAAAGATCTGTTCTCACTTGGTCTGGGTAAAGATCTCACGGTCCATGATGGCCAATGTAGTTATGCTTCCTGTCACCGGGTCGATCTTGAAGAGGCCACTCATGCCTGATGACTGGATGGAGTAGGTCACCTGACCATTTTGTCCCTGATCCACATCCTCAGCCATCACCTGGGAGATATTGGAGGAGAGGAAAGAAAAAAATTGGATGATGAGAATTAATTTTGACATTTAGAAGAAATCAAGGAACTGAAATACCTGAATGACTGTATTATTCATTTTGCAGTTTTTTATATTTGGATGTACCTGTATAATTGGCATATCATATCCCTGGGCTTCCCTCATATAGGCAACATAATTCTGCAGCTGGAAGCGAGGAAGGTTGTCATTGACATCCTGCAGGATCAAGTTGATGGCCATGAAAGATGTGGAGGACACCGTTTCAGCCTTTACGACGAGACGGAGTCTGGGGGTGTCTTCAAAGTCCAGTCCCCTGGAGCTCACCACCATGATATCACCTGGAGATTAGAATGGAAAATGAGGATCACAAAATCCTCAAATGCCAGAAAAAAAACAAATGTGGGTTTTTTTTTAAACATCTTTAACCTGTAACGGAGCTGATACTGAAGGCCTGTTTTCTGTTCCCACTGAAGATGCTGTAGCTGATTCCCCTGCGTGTGCCATCTGGGTGTTGAGCCTGAGCCGTAGCCACAGCTGTGCCTGAAAGTAGAGCAAAGGAAATATCACTTAACTGTGAGATGTTTAAGGTGTAAAGGGGAACAAACTGACTAAGATGATTACTCTAATCCCTAATAATTTCAGTATTAATGTCAGACCTTTCACAGCGTTCTCCTGCAGGCTGACGTCTCTGGCATTCCTGGAGAAGCGAATGCCGTTGTACTCCACTTCCTTCACATAGATCACCACCACTCCCTGTGCAGACTGAGCCGGACTGCCCTGGTCCATGGCTTCCACTATCAGCGTCCTCTGAGCCTGGGTCAGTTGCCCCAGTGGCTCGGTGGCCTGGATCTCCCCAGTTAATGAGTTGATGCTGAAGCCCCTGACTGGCATGGCGAAACGGTAAAACACAGAACCGTTGGCTCCAAAGTCTTTATCTTCTGCCTTCATGGTGGCTAGAACTCGCTGGGAATGCCTGCTGGACACTTCAATGACCAGCGGATCCTGGATGAAGAAGGGCGTATTGTCGTTGACATCTAGGATGGTGACTGTCACCTGGAAGGAAGAGGTCACATGTGGGTTAAAATCTAAGTAAATTGCTTTATTTAAAGAGCATTAAGCAATACTCAAAAAAATCTCCAAAGATCCAACAGATGAATCCTATTTTTTTCCAACATGGGGTGAACTTAAACCCTTTATGTACCTGAGCTGAGGTGTTCCTGGGTTCAGCCGGTGAAAGGTCGACAGCGAACACCTGGAAGGTGTATGACGCCAATTTTTCCCGGTCCAGAGGTGCTGACGTGGTGATAACACCAGTGCTCTCATCCACGCTGAACGCTCCGTGTGCCTCTCGGCTAAGAAAGTACAGAACTCTCCCATTCATGTCATCATCAGCATCTGTGGCTGAAACCTGCAAATGGATAAATACATTTTTAAGATTAAATTAAAGATACAGTATGTCAGTGAGATATTATCTAAATTCCCATTTCTAGCTACCTCCAGAACTTTGGTACCCTCCGCAGCGTCCTCCGACACTTCCACAGAGTAGCTTCCTTTGCTGAAAACAGGGCTGTTGTCATTGACATCCATCACTTTGACTTCCACCGTGACAGTAGTGCTGAGAGCAGGGCTGCCTCGGTCTGTGGACACCACCTCCAGTGTATATTCAGCCCTCGTCTCCCTGTCGAGGCCGCGTGACGTGGACAGAGCTCCGGTGCTGGTGTGCACATGGAAATCTCCATCAGGGTCCCCAGCTGGATGGAGAATTCACATGGCAGAAGAAAGAAAAACTTTTAAAAATCCGAGAATTTCTGTTGACTGGAGCGTTAAAAGGCATATGTGCCAACTCTGCACTTAAGTTTGAATGTGCTCCAGACAAGTATATGGAAGGTACTATATTTGAAATAAGACAGAAGAAAGTCAGGAGCAAGCTCTCTTCTTGCATATGGGAGGAAAAGAGCAGAGTCAAAAGCAATACATTGCTCTTAATGCTGCACATATCCCCTCTTTACTGTTCAACAAAATCTATTTCTGCACACTGCCATTACCACCAAGAATGCTCCAAGCAAACCTGATGATTTATAGAAAGATGATTTAACTGCAATAATCACATTTGCACAGCGTAAATTACAACAATCTGTCAACAATCTGTAACTTTAAACCATTTTAAGAAAAAAAATTGTCAAAAATTCACTGTTTCTCCCAGGATAATGTTGTTTCCACATTCAACACACCCTCCAACAGTAATTATAGCAATTGTGGTGAACTAAATCGCTCTTTAAATCTGTACTAATAAAATACTTCTCACCAGTGATCCTGTACTCCAGCTCTCCACCCGGCCCTGAGTCCGGGTCTGTGGCCTTGAGGAAGCAGAGCTCCACGGGGGCCTGATTCTCCGGCACCTCCAGTCCATACCACGGCTTCGCAAAGACCGGAGCGTTGTCATTAACATCCTGCACGTCCACACGGACTACAGCCTTGGCAAAGTTAGGAGGCAGCCCTCGATCCCTGGCATACACTGAAAAGAGATGGAAATTGTTAAAATCAGGAAATATTGGATCTCATACAACATTTTTAACTGATCAATCAATCAATCAATCAATCAATCAACCAACCAACCAACCAAATTATTATTAACATAGCACCTTTCAAACAAATCTGGTGTAATTCAAAGTGCTGTACAGATTGAAAACAACAACAACAACTTAGAATATTTAATAAAAAGGACACGGAGACTGATGCAAGCTGAGTAATACAATATGAGTAAATAAAATTATAATGATTGTATATATATATATATATATATATATATATATATATATATATATATATATATATATATATATATATATATATATGTTTACATGTATACAAGAATTAGAATTAAAATAAACATTTAATATAAACAATTAAATATAGGTAAAACAGATAAAAGCTAATAAATAAAAGCATAAACCATAAAACTGTGATGAAAGGTAATAAGATGTTAATAAAACACTACATAAAAGCCAGATTAAAAAGATATGTTTTTAGTTTACGTTTAAAAGTATCAATATTTCTTGTGCTTCTCAGATCTGTTGCAGCATTTTGGAACATAGCGACTGAAGGCCAATTAGTACAATACAGGTCTGTGATTATAGTAGTACCAGTCGTACCAGTGAGTGTGTAGTGATTCTGCAGCTCTGCGTCCAGTTCCTTTGTGGTGGTGATGACCCCGGTCACAGGGTTGATGACGAAGCCTTCCTCTGTCACACCTCCATACGTCACTTGACCATTAGAGCCTGCATTAAAACACAAATCAGATAGAAATCAGATAAAATTAAAATAAAAGGCTGGGCAAACTGCGAAAACCGGCAATAAAGTGACTAGGCTACATTCAATGTAATAAGGCTGTGATTTTTAATGAATCCAATATACATAGAGCCGCTAGCAAGTTCACTCGAGAAATATGAGGCTCTGGACGATGGCTGTAACCACACATTTTCATTAGTGGTTTGTTTTAAAGTGATCTGGTTTCTCAAAACCATTTATGTGTCTCTATTGTTTCATTCTTTGGCATTCATTCTGGAGGCACATGTACTCTATTTCAGTTCCTTTATTCTCACTGTTCCTGTAGCGAATTTCAGAAACTTTTTTTCTTGATGCTTTATAATATTGACTTCAAGCTGATATCATCCTTTATGGACCGGATCCATAATTCTTACTGACCGAGCAATAAATGTGTTATTGTGCAGGGTCATATGGAAACTACAGACATGAACATTTTGTGGTATTATCAATATGTGGAAATACTTGTACAACTTGTTTTCCCTGAACTATCCTGAATACTTCTTTTAGGTCATATAAAAATACTGTTATGAAAGTTTTTATTTGGGCCTTTTTGTACCAATAGTAAAACAGTTTTCAACCTACGGTAATTTTACACTTTGTCAAAATACAAGTAATAAAGAAAGGATAGTTAATATCTCTTCAATATCTCACAAAATAGACTATCTTTTATGTTTTTTACATAAACAACATGCACAAACTTGCTGGTACATGCACAGTTGATTTTCTTCCTCATTGATTTATCTGTGCAACCTGATCCTGAATCTGATTTTTTTAATTGACAGATATGAAATTTCTTAAAAAAAAAATTCAAAAGTATTGATACTTTTGAGAATTATAGTATGTCTCCATTCCCAGCATTTTGACCTCACAGTATTGAAATATAACATTTAAACCAACCTTGGTCCCGGTCAGTGGCAGTAACTGTCAGTACAGTGGTTCCTGGTCCTTGGTTTTCCATCACTTGGGCTTC
The DNA here is from genome assembly GCF_030273125.1 of Centropristis striata. Taxonomy (NCBI): domain Eukaryota; kingdom Metazoa; phylum Chordata; class Actinopteri; order Perciformes; family Serranidae; genus Centropristis; species Centropristis striata. The sequence goes on along the minus strand of NC_081531.1, from coordinate 28,663,799 downwards.
AAACTCTGCTCTCTGGAACAACGGAGCTTCATCGTTCACATCGATCACCTGCACACACAGCACCTGAGAAGTGGAGAGCTGAGGTATCCCATGATCCTCTGCTACAATGGTCAGATTGAAGACTTCCTGCTCTTCCCGGTCTAGTGCTTTCAGGATGGACAGAGAGCCTACAAGGGGAGAAAAGAGAAAAACTTTTCCTTATTTACTTCACTTAAAATCTACACTCTCATTTGGATTCTTTTGGTCTTGAAATGTGTGTGTTGGAGTGTTTGTGTCTGAGTGTGTGTTTGGATTATTTCTGTGAACATGTAATTTTGTGTACCTGAGTGAGGCAGTATTTGCATGCCTAGAAGGACCAGTAAAAACAAAACCTTTACAGCTTTGCTTTATGAGAGTTTCCACAGTGAGTGAGAGCCACAGCCAAGCTATTAAATTCTTGCACTTTGAACATGTATTTAAATTTGAATCAGAGCTTTATCACTGAACATATATGAATGATTGTTAGTGCAGGTATGCGGGCAAACACACGCAGAGTCCAGACTACAACCTGGAAATACAGCTGCCAACTTAAATCAACCTATGAACTCCATAAAATTAGTTTTTTTCCTTCTCTGTACAACATTACAGTATCTGTAAGACATTGCTGTGTGCATGTGTGTGTTGTATGTAAATCAAGCTGGTTCACATGCACACTGGCTTCAGTTGCTCTCCTATCTTTTATGTCGACACCTCCGTACCCCTGTCATCACCCGACTGCAAGGAGGGTCAGTCAAAGTGAGAGGAAATATAAAATGTGCATTTGTGTGTGTGTGTACTGTTTGCAGCCGGTACACGTTTAGCTGGCATTTAGGTGCATGATAGACGTGTGTAATTTATAAATGGCTCAGCATGCCAAACACATACGTTGTGTGTTGGCGTTTCTGTGAAGCTGAGGCTCTGATGTTCCTGTGGGCTTTGATAGCTCCCATGTTTCAGCCAAACAGATGCTAAACATTTACTGTTTCATTCTTCTGTGTTGCCAATTTGGTGTTACTGATATAGTACCAACCATGTGGTAGAGGTGCTTTTACCCTCTCTGGATTAGCTTTGCTCAGACTCAATGAAAGTTTATATTGGTTCTACTGAAGATCTTGAGGTACACCAATTAGGGCTCTGTGTTTGCAACAATCTGTTTGCTTTTTCTTATAATGATGTAATATTTTTCATGATACTATGGAATAAAATGAAATGAGAAACAGTTAAAAAATAATAATAATTTAAAAAAAAATTATATATATATATATATATATATTTTACAAAAAAGTAAAGTAGTTTCTTGTTTTTTACTTTTAAAAAATGGATTGGATTTTGTTATATATTTTTTAATGATTTTGAATTTATTATTAAATAATTGTTTAATTATACACAGTGCAACATGCAGTGAAATTATTGTTATGCCAGCTCAAGAAAAAACTGTCAAGCAGAAAGAAAGAAAAAAAAACATACTATTGAATAAAACAAAATAAAAAGAAGTTGAAAAGAATGGTATCATGAAACAGGGTTTATGATTCAATATATTGCAACATATTGCAGTACTGTGAAAAAGGTGAAACATTGTAATTAAAGAAAAACTAATTTAAGAATAACTGCACAAAAAGCAGTGCTAGGATGTTTAATGTTACAGTGACAATCTGTCTTAAATATTTCCATGTAAACTACTGATTAACAATCAATGTTGGATTTTTGAGAAACAAAAAACATAATATTGCAATACTCAAGTGCATCTACACGTTCTCACACTCCTACAAAATATGTCATACTGAATTTCAGGGAAAGACAGAAAGATTTCTTTCATTTAACACCTTGCTGCAGCCATAAAAATGGAATTTAATTTGATTATTTTTACTTATACATATGACTGTAAGTCTGACATATCTTTAATAATGGAAACAGCAGATATAAAATATAATATCCATGTTTTCAAACAATATGATTAAGATGTTTGATCTCATTCTGAAGCTTGTCAAGAAGTGAAGGGAAAATGTAAGAACCATTAGCTTTTAAGTGGTCATAAAACTCGCAATAAAGCAGCTGTTATATGAAATAACAGAAAGTTCCTATTGGCAGAGCAGACATATAATTTATATGCAGTAATCTGGCTAATGATACCTTTACATTAGCCAGGAAGTTTGGTAAATGTCTATGCAAAACAATGCTAATCTACTATTACAGCTATTATTAACCATAAGCTTAACACCACGCAGTCTGAGAAACAAACCAGAAGCGAAATCAAGCCCTGCTAATGCACCAGACACTTGACAGTAATGAAGTAAAGACTTTCTTCCATCTGGAAGCTGCATTAAGAGTCTGTCTTAAGGTTCTTAATCCCATCTCAGCCAGTGCTGAGCACGCCCACACCGCCCTGCTCCGATGATGAAGAGATTACACATACACATACACATATATAAGATATCAAAGGGTGTCCTCGTCCCCAGCCCAAATTAAGATCGGTTCCCATGAAGAAATCCATCAAGAAAAGAACACCGAAGCATTATTCAAGTGAAATATGGCTCCAAGGCATTGAAAGATCATCCAGTAAAGAGTGTTATGAGTGTTTTAACAGTTGAGAGCCTGTAGACGAAGCACTTCAGTGGGTAATTACGATCATGTGGAAAGTTTTGTTCATACAGGGGTCTTCCACGGGTGGGAAGCTGATTATCCATCAATCATGGGACACTTACAGAAAAGGGCCACATATGTCTGCTGTGTTAAATCATTCAAAGCAGGACTGTAAATGCATGAAATAATGTGGTGAATATTAACCTAATCATCTCTTGATGGAGTGTAAATTGGGTATTTGTGGGGAATCCACAGTCCCCATAGGCCCTGTTATATTATTGAAACACTGCTATATTTTTAGATGCTGTGTCCCATGCTAAAAATAAGCTTACCAGTGTTGGGGTTCAGACTGAAGCGACCGGCGCTGTTGCCTGCCTGGATTCTGTACGACACTCTGCCATTTTCTCCTTCATCTTCATCTCGAGCAATCACGTACAAAATCACAAACCTGCCCATAAAGATAGAAGTAAAATGTAAGATTAGAACAACCACTTTCAAGCTTGGGAGTCATGAAAGTAAATTCATTTGATTATTTTTGATAGGCTTCTTCTGCATTACCCTCTGAACACCACAGAAGACAAAAAATGACTTTATTCTACATGTCTTATTTAAAACATCACCAAAACTAAACAGTTTGGAATAACTAGATCATGTTGAAAACATTTTATTCTGCACTCTTCAGCTCAACTGTGAAGCCATGATTGATACTGGCTACATGACAAATATTCACAAAAAAATGGACAGAACAGGAGGATGTTTACACAGAGCAGAGAGGAGAGGAGAGGAGAGAAGAAGAGGTTGTAAAAATGCAAACAGTTCAATATGTACAGCATGTGGAGATGACACTTATATGCATTTGGAAAAGGATTATATAGAAAGATTAGATTCCAACTTTATTTTTTTTAAAGTTATTTATCAGATAAACTCAACATGCGTTTTTTCTTAAATTGTATGGCATTAAAACTGTGTTATACTGCAAAAAAACACCCATTTGCTCCCACACATTTGTTTTGTTCCCACTTCTAGCCATGATTGTGCTGATTCCATAGAGGTGCAGGACTTGTGAAATACAAGGCCACAGTGAGTAAAATGTAAAAAAAAAACAAGCCTTAAACTCCTTGAGGTTCAGAGGGTTAAGCTACCAAAAACAGACACGCCACTCACCCTACAGGCTGATCCTCCATCACACTGACAGCGGACGGAGAGCTGAAGACCGGAGCGTTGTCGTTTTCGTCTGTCACAAACACTCGGGCAGTGACTGAACCCCAGCGCCTCTGGGAAGGGTCCACTACCTGGTCTGTGGCCCGCACCACAAGGTAGAGGGAAGGCGTCGACTCACGGTCTAACTTCTGCCCTAGAGTCAGAACTCCGCTGGAGGGGTCGAGGGTCAGGAGGTCTGGCGTGTCGGGCCAGTAGTGCTCGATGGAGTAACGGACCTCACTGTTGGGCCCACTGCCATCCTATAAAAATGGAAACAGATGGCTTGGACAGTGAGTGGAAATTTTGATTCAGCAAGACCTAAAGTTACAAGTGAGAGAGTTCATGCTTGAGGTTGGAAATAGAAGTTTTACAAAATAATCTTCACTCAAGGTCCTATTTTTAAGGTTTTCATCCACATCTAACAGTTTTTAATCAGTGGATAAAGTTTGCTTTCCATACCTCAGTCACATGATGATATCTGAGAAGGTTTCTTGACTTAAATGGACCTTGAGTCAAGAATATTTGGTCAAACTTAAAACCATGTTTTGCACTCTGGTGTTCTTTTAAAATACCTACTAATTATTATTCTACGAATTGCTAACTTTTTCCAAAGCAAATTTATCTTCAACATTTGTGATAATAAATTATATTATTTAATAATTTAGTAAATTATATAATATTTGGAGTCATTTATAAAGCAAAAAACACCAAACATTAGAAGGTTCCTGCTCCTGAATGTCCCAACTTGTTTCTTTTCTCAGTTATATATCAATTGTAGTGGGATTTTTCCTTTATTTTTTGACATTTTATGATAAATAATAAATAAATGAAAGAAAATGAAATGTAACTCTTATTTCTAAAATAACAACAAGCATGGAACACTGGTTAACACGATAATTCTTCTTTACCAAGGAATAAAATCAGTTTCCCACCTGATCCACAGCCTGGAAAGTATATATGGAAGCTCCGGTCTCTATGTTCTCGGGGATCACAATAGTAACAGGGTCTTCTGTGAACTGGGGAGCGTGGTCATTGCTGTCCTGCACGTAAATATCCAACTGCACCAGGTGGCTGCTGGGAAACACCTGGGAGAAGTCGGACACTTCGATGTGCAGCGTGTACCTCGAGCCCTTCTCGTAGTCCAGCTCACGCACCAGGTACACGTCGCCCTTCAAGCGGTCCACCATGAAAGTTCCATCTCGATCTGTCCCTCCCACTACCAGGTATGTCACCTGGCCTTCCAACATATTAGAATCATGTTGGTCGTGTGGGTGGACGGAGCCAATGACGGAGCCCGGAGCAGCTCCTTCAACAGTGTTCAGAGTCATGGAGAGCATGTTGGGGTTGGGGCTGGACCTGGAGGAGCTGAGAACCTGAAGGAAAGGAAAGTAGGGTCAAAAAGAGTCTTTTTAAAATTCTTTCCTCTAATCATCTACTTATCTATCCCAAAAAAACATGAAACAACTTCTTTAATGTATACTAATATTTGTGTCAAGGCGGTGCTGTGCTGTATGTTACTGGATCTCATTGTCTTTGGTATTCTGCAGACAATGAAGCTATGGCTCTCACCCCAGCCCATCCCTAAACACAGCCTTGAGCTGTAATCTGTTTCTGTTTTGTTGCTGTTACTATAATAACCCTCATTCTCATTGTGCATGAAGACATTATGTACACTCCTTCCAGTAAATATCTTGACACTGTTGCATTCTGGCTTCAAGATGAGAGTCTGGGTTTGTGTGACCTGTGACAAAATCATAAAGGGTGTAATGCGAGGGAAAACTGTAAATATTCCAGTTCAAATAACACAGAGCCATAAGTGCTGCCTCCATATGCCGCAGTCTGGTCAGAAGGGACACGAGTCCATGCCAGAGGGCTTTCGCCACGCCGAGCAACAGCCTCAGGGTTTGATATTGTTCTGAGACAGATCAAAGAGCTCAAAGACAGCAAACACAAGCAGATTTTAACAAGCTTTGGTTTCATCATTAAAAGATCCAAACACACACACCATGGCCTCGTTCTGGTACTAAGATCTGGTCCAATGAATAGCATCTTTCTGGTCTTTTTATTGAATGTGAAACAGATAAAGCTAAAACAAGAGGGAAGTAATGAGGATGTGGAGATTTTTAGTAAAAGTACTCACAAACCACATATCAAAGGGCCATATCTTATTGAAACTAGAACATTAGCCATGTTATATTTCTTTCATTTATGTGTTTTATTCAAAGACTGTATGAAATATGGAGCAGTCTCCATTATATCACCCGTGGGTTTCTGATATTACTCAATGTGGATCTTGGCAGTGCCTATTAACTCTCAAAAAGAGCAAGGAGGTGGATTGTGGGTAACCTGAAGTAGGCCAAATGAAGACTGATTGGTGATACAAACCACCTGTGATAGAATCTCACCCATCTCTTAATGCATAACTTTAATCCTTAATATCATTTCAAGGGGTGAGCATTAATAGGAAAATTTGCTCTAGAAACCAAAACCTTTTTTGTTCCAAGCTGTAAACATTTTTTATTTCTCCTGTAAAATTGAGGGGGGCGAAAGGGATTGATTCTCTTTGGAGCTAGCTTCAAGTGGTCATTAGCAGTTTTTGCAGCTTGAGTTCATTGCAGTTGTGCAGCGACACAATGACAGCCCAAAATAAAACAAAGTGGCGCAGTGATTTTGAAATTAAAGTGGAATTCAGCAACAATTGAATGCATGCAATTGTTGATTGTACACTACATTTGCAAAATTCTTGACCGTTTTTGAGTAATTTTAGATAAGATGTTTTATTACACAGTGTCAGCAACTGCACTGCACTGTACTATCTGGACTTTTCCTTGGTTTTACCAAATGCCTGCAGTACAATAGCCAGTGTGTGTACAGTACTTGTGGTGTACAACAACATCCATGTGTCTAATTTTACCCACAGCTATGTGAAATGTTATCTCAAAATCATTATCTGGAAATGTTACCTCACGAGTGTGTTTGAATGTGTTGTTACAGTCAGTGTGTCTGTGTGCATATTTGTATCACTGCCTGCTACCGTACAGTGGTGTATTCCTCTTCTCTCTGTGTGATTTGATGCAGCTGGCTCTCATCAAATCTCATCTGGGAGCATTTGATTCCAAGGTGCCTGTTTCCCCTCAGTCTAATCTCAGTGTTGCACAGGCAGGGTGCAGGCGAAACCTAAGGCAAGCACTCCCACTGTAATTAGCATCCTTTTCCTTTCTCCAATCACATCGCATAAAAACACGGAGCTCAAAACTCCACAGCAAAGGAAAACCACCACCCCTTTGCTGGCTAAATGCCTCTGTGGCAGGCCATCTTTTTTTCCCTGCTGTTGAATTACTGATATTGTACGTTGATATGCAGCATTGACCCTAGAACACAAAGTTCAGAACAATAACTCAGTCCAGACCAGCTCCCTCCTGCATCTCTGGGTTTCTCACCTTGGGTTTGGGTTACCCCACTAACCTTTGGAGCAGGAAACACACACTAGATTCAATAGATGTTTTTGTTTGTACAGGCACAGGTTCAACTTCTCTCCGTCTCATATTTATCTCCTTTTCCAATTCCTTTGACAGTTATACTGTTCACTGTGTGCACAGTTTGAGGAAATTACTCGCAGTAAGGAATGTAAAAGGACTGAGCTAATGTGTGGATGTGACAGTTTTAGGTTTGGTCACCAGATTTCCATTGCCAGATGTTTTAGAAATACTTTCAAGACACAACAATGTGTTTGTTCATGCAGCTTTACAATGGATAAGAACATTATAATTTTATATTATCTTTACCTGAATCCTTAGCTGGCAGGTGGAGCTGAGGCCTGGTGTGCCGTGGTCAGCAGCAGTCACAGTGAAGGCATACTCTGCTCGCTCCGCCCATCTGAGAGGGGAAGCGGTTCTCAGCTCGCCACTTGTTGGATTAAATGAGAAACGCTCTGCTCTGGAGCCTTCAGAGGATGCAAAGGAAATAAATATCAGCTTGGGTAGTTAGGGTAATAATGATAAAAAGCTATATAAACATACTTTAACAAGTGGTTTTAATTTAACTTACCTGATAAAGAGTAATATACGGTTCCATTCTCTCCCTCGTCTGGGTCTTTAGCCGTCACTGTGCCGAGTACTGTCCCAGATGGAAGCCCCTCCATCACCTACAATGGAAAAAGCATGTTATTTACATTAATATCTTTCTCCACTAATAATGTGTGTCCATATGCCCCCACCAAACAATCAAGTTTACATCCATGTCTGTCTGCCACTCATATATAGCCATGACAGTAGACAATGCATCTAATGTGGATGTTGTTGCAAAGAATCCACAGATTGACTGAACCATGGTAACTTCACACACATCTTCAACATGGCAGCACAGAAGATCTATACAATCACGGTTTCAGTGGGCACCCAAGATTAGTGTCCCCAAGTCAGTATCCCACAAAATGTGAAATATGGTGACAATCTCCCCTTCTGTTCCTAAATTATGCTGTTAATGGCCAAAAAAGTGTTTTTGTAGAAAACTATGATGTGACATAGAAGTTGTGAAAAAAATAGAATTAATAGCTTATTGATTCTTGAATTAGGACCAAAGATGTGTTGAACATTAACCTCAAAAATCTAAACATTCATTCTTGAGTCCAAAAAAACCATGCCAATCTGTTGCTGAGATTTCTAGTTATCTGAATGAGACAGACATCCTCGACCAGCATGAAGCATAAAATTGCTTTAAAAAGCTGTTGTTCAAATCCTTTTCATTCTCACCTGAAGGAGCAGCTCCCTGTCCGGCCTTGCATGAGTGAAACTGGGAGCGTGGTCGTTTTCATCCAGCACGGTGATATGAGCGGTGCCGGTGGCGCTGCGAGGAGGCGTACCCCCGTCCTGTACCACCACAACAAGCTGGTAGCTGGACTGCTGCTCTCTGTCCAGGGCGAGGCGGGTGCTGATCTCACCTAAAAAAAGAGAGAAAAAATAGGCCTTAGCTTGCACTACTTACAATAGTTAGAGAGCAATTACCATCTTAATTGACAAACAACATTTACTCAAGGGAAATCACGCTGGTATGTGCTGCTTATGGAGTAACTACATTTCAGTGAGTGTAACACAATTACAACAAAGCGCTTTAAGTATGCTATTACTGTTCTTAAATGAAAATAAAATAAGTCATGGTGTTTAAGTTCACCTGTTTGTGAGTTGATCTGAAAGTGCCTGTCGGCGTGCAGCAGCTTGTAGTTCAGTCGAGCATTTAGTCCTGCATCTCTGTCTGTTGCAGACACCCGTCCAAAGCCTGTCCCTGCAAGCAGGTTCTCTCTGACAGCCAGGAACACCCTCTGCTGGCTCAGTCTTGGGGAATTGTCATTCTCGTCGGTTACCGTCACCCTGACTGTGGCACTGCCAGTCCTCCCCGTCCCCCCTGGGCCTGAAGTGGCCAGGACGGTCAACAGGTACATGTCTTTCACTTCTCGGTCCAGAGAGCTACGGACAAACAGCCACCCACTATCCGGCATAATGCCAAAACCGGCCGCGTCACCATCAGGCCGAAGGCGGTAGGAAATAGGAGAGGAAGAGGAGGAGGAGCTTCCACCATTCCCAGAAGCCTCTCTGTTGAGTGCTCGAACCTGGAGGAAACGTGTGTTGAGAGGTGTGTTTTCCCGTAGCTCCACACGGTAGGTCAGGGTGTCAAAATTGGGGCCTTGTGCATCTTGTGCTTGGATGTGGACTACAAGTGTGAAGGTGGAGCTAAGCTGAGGCGCTCCACCATCCTTGGCAACCACTTGAAGGTCATAGCGTGGAACACTTTCATACGACAGACTCCCAATCAGACGTACCTCCCCGCTGCCCCGGTCAACACCAAATGTCCTCTGTCCACTGCTGCCTGCAGCTCCAGCAGAGACCAGGTCGAAGCTGAGCTGACCGTTATGACCTGAGTCCTTGTCGGTGGCCTGAATGCTGTAGATAACAGTCCCCATTTTTGTGATCTCAGGTAAAAGCAGGGATTCTGATGAAGACGGGGAGAAGGTGGGGGCGTTGTCATTGACATCTGAGATGGTTATTCGTACCCGGCTGGTTCCGTACGCTGGAGGAGAACCGGAGCGTGCCTGGATCTCCAGGTCGAGGCTGGAGCAGGTCTCGTGGTCCAGAGGAAGGGCAGTGCGGATGGTACCAGAGGCACTGTCCACTGTGAAGTAACCATCAGGGTCGCCGGAAGAGATGGAGTAGAAGATATCCTTAGAAACACCTGCATTTAGAGACAGAAAATGAACAAACAAGAGTGAGAAAAAGACAGGGACAAAGGTACCAGGGCTGCCAGATAACATTGTTGAAAATCAGTTTGCAAGAATAGAAAAAGTCAGAAAATATTCAGTCTTAAAGCAGTAAATATTTAGTGTTTTTGCTTTAGAAATAACTAAAAGAATTGTAAAAAGAGTTTCAGTATAATGTTGATATCCTTTCGTCCATAGCTAACTGAAAACATTTAATCAACAGATCAATATCTGCTTTTAGCAGACAGGGATATGGTGTTTTTATTTCATCTAATATCTCATCTAAGTGATAACGAAGGGCTGGATTCACTCAAAGTGGGTGAGGGGATCGAGTCACTGAATTCTTCGCACGGTTACAGACAGAGATGAGTGTTCCTCTGTCCACTGCACCACTGAGAACACTTCATTTCGACTCCCCCTCAGTATTACAGCCCCGTCCAAATTCATTTCTCCATCAATTATAGTGAGAGAAAATAAAAGTCTGGCTGCAGTGAAAATAATCCCCAGTGAAGCCCATGCTGTGTGATGGATGTGATTTTTTAATGGAGTGTATGCTCTTGTTGCTTGCGTATTTGTACTACTGCCGGAGCGAGAGGTAAGACATCATAGACTTTGCGGCCCATTAGTGCATTTTTGTCCTGGTACTTCTCAGAAAGATGAAACTGGGTACAGTAAGGAACACGAAACATCTTCCCGCTGGTAAATTATATTAAGTAAACTGATACAAGACAACAGCATATAGTAATATAGTAGAGCTCAGAAACAAAGGCCGCGTTCAGACTGCCAGCCAAAATCCGATTTTTAGCCCATCCAGATTGGAACTGGATGGCTCTTTTGAAGTCTGAACAGTCACAAATCACATGAAATCCAATTTTTGCAAACCGGATGGAAACCACCGGACAGATGCGTCTCAGTCTGAACCACTCCAAACACTCAGATCGGTTTTGACTGTCTGTGACGTCACTCTACGTGGCACGCGTAGCGCCGGCATCGTGGAGACGAGGTGTCCACCAGCAGCCGCACCCGACTCATACGGGCCCGACGGGGGCGTCCATCCGCCCGGTTTCTCCCCTGGTGCGTCTGAGATGTTCTGCACCTCTACTGGACAGTGATAAGGCCAATATACTGAGGTGACCTGCCTCCATCATGTTTGTTGTTGAAGTTCTTGTCGCTGTTGCAATTATATGACGTCTGACGCCGTGACGACGTCAGACGCTCTGACGCCGTTACTATGGCAACCTGTCAGATCAGTCGATAATGTGGCCCAGTCTGAACAGAGACATATCCAATTTGGACACTTGCTAAAAACAGTGTAGACAGTCAGCCCTAAAAATCGGATTTGAGTAGGAATCTGATTTGAATCAGATTCGCCTGCAGTCTGAACGCGGCCAAAGACAACTTGAGAGGCATCCTCACCTGTCTTAGTAGCAGCTCGGACCACTCCCACCGCTGTCCCTCTGAGGACGTCCTCGGACACGGTGAAGAAATACTGGGCCTGGTCAAACACAGGAGACGCCACAGAGCCTCCCACCACACTCACGTTGACTCTGGCATTGACCGGTGCTGTCAGACCACCGCCGTCCTCGGCCGATATCACCATTGAGATGACTGTGTTGGCTTTGCCGTGAAGTGAGCGGGAGAGAGAAATAACACCTGTAGGGGAAGAAAGATAAGTAGAGAAGAATTGGTAACACTTTACTATAACCAACTAAATGATGTTTATAGATGGTTTATAGATCAATTATTAACCATTAACAAATTGCTATACATATTTGATCTTTAAATGTTTTAAACCAATGTCTTAAAGGTATATGAATCATTTCAAAATCATTAACATACTAAATATGGTGTTAAAAATGTTAAAATTTGTGCAACTAAAACTATTAATTATAATTTAATTGTTTGTTAGTGGTAAAGTAACTATAAATTTACATTAATATACCATCTATTTGTCATTTATAAATGATGTAGTTAGTTGAACATTAATAAATTATGTGTTTAACATTCTAAATGGCCTATATACGGTTTATAAATGATGATTAAATATTAATAAACTATATGTTTACCATTTATAAATTAGGGTTATTGTAAAGTGTTACCGAAGAATTACTCTAGAAGCTCATGAACAGTTGTATCACATGCATGTTACATGCAGTACAACGTGCTACACACACATACCTGTGTCCTTGTTGAGCGTGAAGAAACCAGAGCCCCCTGCTGGTACCGTGCGGTAGGTTACCCTGCCGTTTTCCCCAGCATCAGGGTCATTTGCTGTGACTTTGACCACGGAGGTTCCCGGGGCACTATGGGTACTGAGACTGACTGTGTAGAGAACCGGATAGAACGTAGGCCGGTTGTCATTGATGTCCACCACCGTGACCCGCACGCGTGCTACTGAGCTCAGGCCACCCTAAGATAGAAAAAATTTAAAATAATATGTTAGTATGATGTATGAAAGCAGAGTATGCTTGGTCACGTTAGCAAGCAATAATGCTGTGGTGATATCATGGATCCTAACTGACAAGCCAATTGAGACAAAGGGAAGCTAAATCAGAAGAATAGCTATCTCAGTTTAACTCACTCCCTCCCTTCCTGCACTGTATATCCCCAAAGACAAGCTTCAATTTGTTTTCTATCCCGTGGTAAAATAAAAAAAAAAAAGCCACAGTCCACCAGGACTTTCATGTTATAAAACTGTGACAATAGATTTATGTCACACTGTAAAGACGAAGCAGCCGTACAGGGACACAGACAGACAAGTTCTCTGTTGAAGATCTCTGGAAATATGGAGCCAATCAACCGTTGGACGCATTTGTCAGCGAGGCGAAGAGTTTGCACTCATTACACTGTATCTGCCGGCTTAGTTTTATGAGACCATTAAAAACAAGACGGACGGAACAGACACCAGCTGAATTAAGCGGGAAATGTGCTGGGGGTGGAAAAGAAGATGCATTGTGGGGGTTTGGTGGGAAATTATAGAACTGAATTCAATCTTTACCTGACAGGGGTAAATAGAAAGAATAAAAAGTATGAACACTTACACTGCTATGATAGTGCATCCAGTGGGATTAATTGATACTTTAAACATGCACGGGTATACTGGTAGACATTAGAGCAAAGAGTGTAAATGTGGTCAAGTAAGGTATCGTATTTCACTTAAATGGTATCCTTCAGTTAAAAAGGCTATTTAAATTGACGGCTGAAACAGATCTGTTTTCCTGCTTCATACCTTTTTGCTCCCACATGCCCTCTCTGTTTGCTATGATTGCTTTGCCATGCTGTTGCGGTTCCCCTTGATTTTCCAAAGACACACAGTAAGAGACAGGACGCTGTCTTCTTCAAACACGCCCTCAGTGTCCCTTTGATCGGATTTATTTCAGTGCAGCTGTACACATCTTTAATTTGCCTTCTGCTTGACGCTTTGATCAGGAGGCGCATTACGCACTCAGCAGGCAATGTGTTTGGAGCATGCAGCAACACAAAGAACTAGTGCTTTGACTTCAATCTAGTTTCAAGTTTTTGGTCTTTTTTCAGAAGTGTGTTTCAGTTTTGATAATTAGGCTTTGATTGTAAAAAAAAAAAAAAAAAAAAGATGCAAAGGCTAAAGGAATACATTTGTTGGGGATTATGCTTTTGTTGCTTTATGCAGACACTTAGACGAGAAGATGGATACCACTCTCTTCTCTGTAAAGCAGGGCCATAAATGGATTAAAATATTTAATAGTTATTAATTGCATGATAGTCCAGAAACGCAAATGGATTACACATTTTTTATCAGTTGAATATGTACCTTAAAGTAAGAGTATTTAAAACTCTTGTTAATGTAGGAGTATATAATTGGAAATGAATTTAGAAAACAGTAGTTAGAGCGCTACACACATATTCATTGAACTCAGTCAACGGCGTCAAAATGAATATCCATTAATGTGTTAATATCGTTTTAACTTTGAAAGCACTATTGCAAAGAAAATATGCATTTGTAGCCAGATTAGATTATTTCAGCACAAAGACTGGAAATGGGAGGAAAGTAACAAAATCAATATCTAAAACTCACAAATTATCAATTTCATCATTATAATACAGACAAAAGAGACTTGAGATTAGAACAACTATTTGCTATTGCTTATATTTTTAGTGTACGAGTGTTCTTACTCCATCCGTTGCAGTGACAGTCAAGTCAAACTTGTCCAATCCTTCATCCCGGTCCAGAGCTGTGCTGGTGCAAATCTGGCCAGTCTCCTTGTCAATGGTGAAGTGGGTTGGTGCTGCACTTCCAGAGCCAGAACCGATGAGGTAGGATATGGTGCCAAAGGAACCACGATCCTCATCTGTGGCTGAAACCTGAGGGGGGAAGAGAAACGAGGTAAGACACGGACGGTCCACTGGTGCCAAACAGCCCATGAGACATAAGGATTTCAAATAGCATCACACCAACACACCCAGCAGGATGCGGAATCTATGTAAAAAAGAAAACCTACACGTGTCATAATTATTATATATGAGCTGAGGGCCTTTCTGTTATCACAATAATGTCCCATAATACAGTCACCTCGCAGGCCCATAGATCTGCACTTGTCTAAATATCACACACCATAGCACTACTTGTTATGGTTTCCAGAGTACTATAAAACTGCGCATCTGTGAGAGCAATTCACTTTTATAGATCACAGATATACTGAATGTGAAAAAAGAAAAAGGAAAGAGCTCCCCCATGGTTTGTTTGGAAAACTGGCACAAGAACAGGTGGTGTGTTGCCGTTAGGGTTGCAAAAATTCCGGGAAACTTTGAAAGTTTTCATGGGGATTAACAGGAATTTATGGGAAATAAGGGGAATAAACAGGGAATTAATAAAAATTGAAGGTTGTCTTTTAACAGGGAACTTAACTATACCATATTTAATACTTGAATATCTGCTATTCTTCATTCACATGCACATAGCACAGGCTTACTGCAGGGCTGCTGAGACCACGCCCCTATTGAGGCCACGCCCCCTACATGCACAGTGCATTCCTCCATCACATGTTCAATTCATTTACATGTTCAATATTTCCAAAATTCCCCAACTTAACTTCCCATGGAAAGTTTCTGAAAATTTACCAGAAAATTACCAGAAATTTTCCACCCCTCTGCAACCCTAGTTGCCATGGATATAGAGGGACAGACACATAGCCTATAGTAAAAGAGACAAGAGTAGGGTTTCTGGCAGAGGTTGTGACCTTAGTTCAGGGCTCATACGAGGCACTTAAATAAATGTTGGAAGGTCATACTGGTTTTCATCTAGCTTTTAAATAAGATACCGACTGACTGACTGACTGACTGACTGGGAGAGCCACTTAAACACACCACAGACATTAATCCCTCGTCCATTTTTTTCTCCTACAAAGACTTCAAACACAAAGAGTCTCAAAGGACAGAGATCTTGACCTCACCTTTGACCGATGCCTCTCATCTACCTAATAGCCTTCTTTCCACTACACACACAATCACGCACACAATAATACATTGTATGCTCTGACTGAATCTATTAAAATCTTTTAAAATCCTATAATACAACAAAGATTTCCTCGCAAAACACAAAAGGGAAATGTCCTCTGAGCCCCGGGGTCCTGCCTCTGACTGAAGTTTTTTACACTGGTCCATAACATTGTTTGGTGGCGTTTATGGTGCTTGTTAAAAGTAGCATTCTGCCTCAGATCTTGAAGACTTGAAGGCGAGCCAAGCTCCAGGAGGCCTCATGACATCATCGCTCTCGGCCATACAGTTTTTTTAATGAGGCAGTAATGACAGTCAGTAATGTTAAGCATCCAACTTCCTAGAAACTTTGTCTCAGTTTCGGTTTTTGTGTGAATACTGATTAAAAGATTTCTGACAAAATATGGATATTTTACTATGTCAAGGTGAAATAATATAAGAATAAAGGCCATATTTGATAATATATAATGCAATCAGAAAGAGAGATAAAACTTGAGACAAAAAACTACTTTGAGAAAGAGGTGAGGTGCAAGAATTTAATCTTTAAAAAAAATGTTTTTTCCTGAAATATTAAAGTAAAATATGACCTTATTCTCAGAATACCTATTATGACCATGTGATGAATATTGTAACGGGGGCTATTTTGGCAAGAATCTGGCGATACGATACATATCACAATTTCAACATATTGCTATATATTGCGAGACTTTTGTCAAGGTGATATATTTCTCTTTATGCAACACTTCTATCTAGCTGTCAGGGGTGAAAAACCCTGTATGTCACTAATCTTTGCATGTAAACTGTTTTAAAAATCGATGCATCACAAAACATAACACTGATATTCTCAAGTGCATCGATATATTGTTATACTACTAATTGCCACTTTATTTTCAAAACCTCACGTTGTGGCCCTGCTATCCACTGGTGTTTTCCACCAAAATCAAAAAAGGTCGAGATTTAACAGAAAAAAGTTATGATCAATTAAAAGATCAGAATCGATTTAAAGTGATTCAACTTTAAATTAATTAAATTATTATTAATTAAATTAAACAACATAACAGTAAATTAAATGGTTAAAATGAGCCCTACCTTTAAAAACTGAAATGCTGCTAACATAAATGCATCAATTATAATAATAATATTAACAATAATAATCAAGTAATATATTTCGTATATATTTAACAATCTGAGTGGGTCCATTCTGCATAATGTGTACTTTTACTTTTAGTTAAGTACATTTGGTGCTGATATTATTGTACTTTTACTTAAGTAAGTTTTGAATGCAGGACTTTTACTTGTCGTGGAGTCATTTCACACTGTGGTATTAGTACTTTTACTTAAGTAATGGATCTGAATACTTCTTCCACCACGTCTCGTATGTCTGTGCTTGTTTAATGACTTCATCATACGTCTAAATCCTACATGTTAACTTGCCGCACCCCTGAACCCCACAGAGCACAGGACCACCGCAGCAGACATCCGGCATGACCTTCCTTCCATCCCGCCAACACATGTCTTCACCATTACTCTTCTATAGACAGAAACACCACCACCTCCACTCATACTGTAGCTCCTATAGGACATTAAAAGATGGGAATATTAGAACTTCTCCTTCAGGGTTTAGACACTAAGGGGTCATACTGTACTTTGGTCTTTGGTCAGTGTTTACAGCTGGGGGTTTTAGATCATAGCTGGGACTTCCTTCACAGTACAGTGTTGAGGCTAGCACTATCTTTTGGGATCTATGCACATGTCTGGGTGTTCGTCATATCTTTCTGACGGTCTGTGATGGATTAGCCACCTGTGGTGATGAGAACTTGACTACACACAGACACTCGCATATGATGACCCCATCCTTTTCACTAAATCTAATTAAAGAGGCTTTAACAGCCATGACCGCCCACCTGGTCATGGGGTGACCTCATCGTCACCTCTATCTTTACCCCATAAAGTCTGCTGTAGATCACAAACAAAGACGAGGGAAAGGGTGCACAGATAAAGCAGAAATTGCTGCGTGTTAGATTTATATGAAACTACAGGGGTTGGGCACAGTATTCAAAAATACGCATGGAAGTAGTTTCTGAATCGAGGCTTGGAGTGGAAAGGACTTCCAAAGAGGCTGGGAACAAGAAGGAGAGCAGGACATTGATTCTCCACACACTCTAAAATTTAAAAACCCACAGCAGTATGGTATGGATTCTTCATGCTGGAAGGAATATGCAAGAAAAACACAAGGTTGCACTAAGAAAACGCCTATGCAAGCACACTTTGATGGAGACCTTGGGAGCAATAAAGTAAAAGATGTAATGATTTGGGGTTTTTTCGCTGCAACATACTAAATACAGGACAGTAGTTCTGTGTTTTCAGACCATCTCCTGAAACTGCATTCTCAATAGGGGAATAGGGAATCATACTTTCCAAAAGATTATGTTTGTTTGTTCCATATCACAAATATAGTCTGCATAAGGATGAAGTTCACATATCGAGGCGGTCAGGGATGGATTGGTAAAACAAACTTTCACCCAATTAGATCACGGTTTGCGCCTATGTAAAATATACTAAACTTGTGTGAGTAAACATATTTTCAGCCAAATCATGATCTTTTCCTAAACCTAACAAGTAGTTTTGTTGTAATTCACCACATTAACCATGTATCTAAAACTACAATTGGACTGGGAGAAAATACATTTCACTCAAAACATAATTGAGAATGCAGGTTTGTTGTATGGAAACATCATTTTAAGGAGACACTGACTTGAAATGCAAAAGCAGAAGATGGAAAAAATGCAAAAAGGGACGAAAATGAAATGCAGACAAACCTCCAAGGCAGAAATACATGACAGTATTGTCAAAGCACAACAGTTTGAAATGTGTAGCAGAGGAAAATCATACCATTGCTCCCGAAAAGACAGGAGCTTGTAAGGATCAACTCTGTCATCAGTACATTTCCCTCCTGTCAATCCATCTGACAGCACAGCACCAACATTCAGCTTACACTGCACAGGCCAGAAGGTTGGATCAAACTAACATACCGATTTGATACAAAAAACTCCTCTCCCAATTTGTTGCTGTATCCTGCATTTACAGGACTTATCTAGAAGAGGTAGGAATGTTTCGAAGCCAATAGGGTAATCTAGTAAACACACAAAGTTGACGTGTCTCCTTAAATCAAGAGATCTGGTGGGCCAGACGAGGGTGTTTGCCAGAGAGGAATTCCTCCCACGCCAGAGCCAGCTCTCTGATGCATGACCAGCCAGCCAGCCCAGGCTCTGCACACCTATTCCTCATCGTATTCTCCGGAGGTTTCCCGCTGTGATAAACATGCAACTACATAGCAACACATACACAGACGGCAGCCCATACCTTTCAACATCTAAATCTCTTGTGCTCTTAAGTTTTTGCTTTGCATCGTGTTTGTCTCAGGGATATTTGTGGGATCTTCCATATTTACACAGATTTTTAGACATGGGCGTCGATGGCAGGGTGGGCTCGTCACTTTTAATGTTTTTTTACTGTAAGGTCAAAAGTTTGGCCGCCATGTTTTTCTAATGCTTTGGAGCAAAAACACTGAATCTGTAAAGTGTGTTATTACTGACTGGAAGATGCTTTGAATGATGCAGCATTTATAGATATGAAGTTTAGAAAAAAACATTCATATCCTATGGTGGTCATTATTATATTAAAAGGCCACAATAGTGGTTTTGCAAGTTGACTGAACTAAAACTGCACGGATGGTGATGAATGTTTGGTGCATATCACTTTGGAAAATGGTCTGCAGTTATGCTAAGTATACACAATTTGTAGTTAATGGGCTTAAACGTGCAAAACCGCCAATGTGGGTCTTTTCTAATGGAGCTACAATATCCCACTTTTTGTCAGGAAATACTATTCCATAAAAACAAAATGGTTTAGAGATGTCTGTTAATCACAGTTGACCAACAGACGAAACATTTAAAGTTGATAATCACTTCTAATATGCATTATCTGACCTACAGCTGTGCAGTTTCTTTGTTGACTTTGATGATGTACAGGCCTTTTAGAGCAGCCATCAGCAAAAAAAATCATCAAAACACGGACAAAATTAAAAATTCTCCAGTTAAGCATCTGTCAACCATCTGAACATATAATGAAACCATTCAGGATGCTTTTAGCTTCAGATTTTCATTTTTGAGCTTTGATTTACCTTCAGTGTACTTCATTGACCAACTACTATATATCTGTTAAAAGACGCAGCCTAAGACTCACAAAGCACACGTCAGCCCGGTAAGCACTATGTGAAAAACAGTCAGGAAGAGCGTGCCGAGGATCGGATTTAGCCAGGACTCATGCCTGGAGCTTTTTGTCCACAGAGAGCTATTCATCCCTGGCTGGGACAGTAGAGGAACGATCACTCACTGGAGCATTAGTAAAGATCCAGACCTCATTTTTCATTCGCCTCACTTGTCTTCGCGAGCACTCTCTCTTTCTGTTTCTTTGTCTCTCTACCTTTCCACTTAACCTTTCTCTATCGTACGCTGTCACTCTCATTCTCCTTCTGCAGATCAAGGATGGGTAGCTCTCCATTTAGATCTCAGATATCTCTTTCTGTAATGCTTACACACATCAGAGTTGTCTGTCAGGAGTATTCATAGCTGCAGAGAAGTCTTAGATGTGGTGCAGATTAACAGGTATTGTCTAATGATACCAGTGGGCCAACATCTACCCCAAAACCTTCTCTAACGTACCGCCCATATCAGGTTTTATTCGTCTTTTCCTTGATACTAGATTATGTTTTTCCTCTTTTTTTATAGTTCATCCCTTTCCCTTTCTGTCCTTCATTATAATCAAGGATTTATCATTTTTGCTGTACTGCATCCCTTCTCTCCTTTCCTCTCCTCTATTCTCAGCCTCTCCAGATGTGGGCGCTGGTCCAGGTGGATCCTGCTGTTCTCTGCAGTTTGTCTCTGTAAAACATCAGTTAGTGTCAGAGGGAGCCTGCGCAAGGCCGCTCGGACGCAGCTGCAGCTCTGCTGTGGCTCTGGACTTTTATAGCTTCTCATGAAAGAGAGGGAGGGAGGAAGAGATTCTATAGGCTTTCATGGTAAAAACCTGTAAAGAGTTGTCCCGATCTAATCTACTCTTCCTCTGACTGGTGCCAGGCCTGAATGTTTATAAAGCAATCATCATTGAAGAGGTCAAACAGGCCAAGAAGAAATCTAACATTAATACAAATCTTGTCCCATCATCTGCATCATCAAAGGATTATTCTATTACAATTTGGGACTTACTATCAGTTAAGCAGTGATCACGAGTGGGCGTTGATTCTTAGCCTTGGTGATGTATGTTTCCTCATTCAAATCATTGTTTTTTCATTTTAGATTTTTTATTAATTTGCCAATCTGGGAATTCCTGTTTTTTTCCCCTTCTGCCTTACATTTAGGGATGTCACTGCCTTCCCAGATCTAGCAAATTAACTTTTGAGCACAATCTTATTATTGCTGACATAAATAATGGCAGAAACAATGTAAATTAGACCCAAGCTGTAAAAAATACTTTTTCTTTTCAATGACCATAAAAGAGCATGATAGACCTGGATCTGCTGAACTAAATGGATCATTGTTGGATAATTGCACACAAGCTGAAGTTATTTACAACAAACTGAAATAGGAGTCTGGGTTTAAAGGCAATAACTGTGTTGGAGCGTCGAACAGAGTTAAAGCATTCGTTTAACTTTGTTGCTCTTTTTCCACTGATACATTCCTGTGCTCTCCAGTGAGCTACATTCCTCATATTAGGCATTCTCAAGTCTCCAAATCAATTTCTGCCTTTCTGTTGCCAATGAGTTGAGACACTATGGGTACAATTAAGATATATGACGGGGAAGGAGAGAAGGGAGGGGGAGGTCGGAGAATGGGGGAAATAGTTTGGCAAAGGAACAGAAGGCAGGGCTAATGATAACATGAGACCTTGAAATGGGAACGAAAAGGGCCGAGGCTTCATCTAGCTTCTCGTTCAATCTCCATGCCTCCCTTGACCTCCGCTTTCTCTCTTAGCTTCTCCCCTCTTTCCTGTCCTCTCCCTCACTCGTTCTTTCAGCACCCTATTACGGCAAGTGCTTGTTGTCTTTCATGTGGAGTTCACGGCTGGAAATGATTAGGAACATCAAACCACTGAAGGGGAGAGAAGGGGAGGGAGGTGAAAGAGACAGAGCGGAGAGGAGTTGACTTCTATATTTGGAAGAAAGAATGCTAATATTATTAATGAACATAATAAGGCACGATGGTCATTAAAAAGTCTCTCTGATACTTTCCCTTTCTGTGTCCTACAGACTTGTACATGTGTACACACACAGCAGGACACATTTGTAGCTGTCCCACACTCAAACCTGAACAGTAAACTATACCATAGAGTTACAGCTTTAGCCCATGGAGTCAAACATGCAGACATGTGGTGTGTGTTAGGAAGTTTATCTTTGGGCTGCATCTCATGTTAAAGGACACAGGAGCTGTTGTTCAGGCATATTCACAACTCAAATCATCTCACATTTATATCTATAGAGTTTCCCATCCCAGGATCTGGAATGTTTTTCCCCAGTTTTATATGAATCTGCTAACCAATGCTGAAGTGCCTTAAACCTGCATTCTTTCTAATGGCCATCAGGGGGCGACTCCACTGGCTCTATAAGTTCATTCATTCATTCATTCATTCATTATCCATAACCGATTATCCGAACTTGCGGGGGGCTTGAGCCGATCCCAGCTGACACATAGAGACAGACAAGCATTCACAATCTCATTCACTCCTATGGGCAATTTAGTGTCACCATTTAAAACTTAAGCTGCATGTTTTCGGACCGTGGAAGGAAGCAAGAGAACCCGGAGAGAACCCACACTGACACTGGGAGAACATACAAACTGTTCATAGAAGAGCCGCAGGCCGGAATCGAACCGGCGACCCTCTTGCTGCAAAAAGTCCATTTTAATGAAAATCAATGAGACAATGACTCTACGTATCACTTGATTTACTACCTAAGTAATAATTTTCCTAATGCATTTATGGTTTCAACTGCTTTCAAGTCTTCTTCAATACAGTATGGTGATTTTGTTAATATTGGTCCCATTAAGACACAAAAGGGATAAAGCAGGGTATACTTTAGGGCTTTAGCTGATAAATTACTGTCCTCCTCCCCAGCTTCAATCTCTCGTCCAAGTTCACTTCTGGTTCCAAAAAAATAAGATTGCAATGGCCAAAATGCTGAACCTGAAGTTTTAATATTGTAATGCACGAACATATTGGTGATTTCACAGTGAATACGTCCAGTTCTTCTGTAATCGATGACTATAACCAAGCTATAATAAGCGGGTCTGTCACCACCAAGAACAAGCTGTCATCTCTTTTGTGAAAGCAGGTAGAGGAAGAAAAGAGAGAGAGTGGACTGTGAGTGGAGGTTAAAAGTGAGGTCTGAGGGAGATAAAAAACGAGTTATAGGGGTGGACAGAGGGATAAAGGAAACACAATGAGGGATGACATCACCTTACTGGACTCTGAAGAGTGATAAGAGACACAGGGGATTTAGATGGTAGCGATTCTATCTTACGCAAAACCCTGCAATGTGTCAACTCTTAACCCGGGTGTCCGACTGTGTGTGTGCCCGTCTACTGTATGTGTGTGTGCCCCCCCTCCCCCCTTTTAAAGATTCTTTTCAAAGTGCATCCTGTTGGCCCTGAGTGACAGCTGGCCTAATCAGTGCAGAAATCAGCCCTATTTTTTACTTACTGTTAAATATTTATAGCCATTTAAACCCTGTGTCCAAGGCCTCAGTGAGAGTCACTGTGGCTGGTGCAGCAGCTGCTGCAACAGAGGTGCATATCTGTGAAATGCCATGGATGTTACTGTCGCTGTCTGCTAACAGGGAAGCTAATGAGGAGCTTGGGGTCAGGTGTCAAAGTTGAAGGGTGAATGCGAATGTTCACCACCCACGGAGACGAATAAAAATTGTCACTATATATTCACAGTTGTGGTCATTAAATGGTCTTCAGTCTGCACGCGATAGAGGCAATATGGCCACCAATTATCTTAAACATTAGTTGCAAAGTCAAGTTGTTTTTTTTAAAGCGTAATTAGGGAAACCAACATTGCAGCCTTGTAACTGATCCTCGATCTGCAATCAAATTCAGGCATCTGTGAAATTAATGAGGCTCAACGGCCATTGTTGACGAGCAGTGCAACTGTTCTGTTTTATGTACTCTGAAATATGAAAATACTGCAAAAGTAAAGCAAAAGCTGCTAAAACATAGAGAATAAAAGCCATGACAGAAGAAGAAGGTTTTCTCTCCTATCATCTTTGATTTACACAGTGAGGTCTGTAATATAAACTGAGTGATGATTATCACTTATTGTCTTCCAGTAGTAATTTAGCTCCAGAGATGAAGAGAAAACAGTAATTAAGGAGTGAGAGAGCACAAAGACTGACTGAAGTTGGACCTCAGACAGAGGACTGAGGCTGTCTGAGCTTTTTGGATGAATGAGAGGATAAATGATTGAGAGTGAGTGGCCCACAGTTGCTTCGGGGACAACGCTCCGGGTAATTTCAAATCCTCTCACTAGCTACAACAGCAGCATGTGTTTAGGAGGATGCATCTGTGTTTCTGCTGCAGCATTTATCCCAGAATGGGAGCAGACATGTGTGCGTATATATATAAATGTTGGGCATTTTGGTGGTTTATCCAATAAAAACATGACAAAGAAAGAGAGAGTGTGGAATCTGTTTTGCTTTTTTTTGCTCCACTGGGACACCACAGGATTTTATTTTCTCTTTGACGAGTGTGTGGAACCACAGTTAAGAGTATATCATTGGGAGCGGGCACTTGGAATTTGAGGGTGAGCTTCTTGTCGATGGTTATTGTTTTCAATTTGTGTTTTACGTTCAAAGCATGTCAAAGGAAGTGAATGATAGGCGAGGAAATGGTTCATTCTGAACTCCATCTCTGTTGGCATTGTTTCAGTTTGTGGGCTCTGCAAACTGGCAAATGTTGTGTTTTGATGCCCAATACACTGTGTGTGTGTCTGTGTGTGTGTGTGTGTGTGTGTGTGTGTGTGTGTGTGTGTTTCGTAGGCACAGACAGTGAGCACTTCTGATTATGGGTATTGATTTGCCCATCTGTGAGAGCAAAATAGCACAGAAAAGGGGAAATCAATAGGTGTGATTTGAACAATCTATTATGAAGACGTCAATGTCAACTTTCTCCAGAAATTTCAAATGTTCTATATAAGATTCTGTCATGACAAAGTAGAGATAATGTTTGAGAAATTTCAGCTTAAATCTTTCATTGTCTTCATGTTTACATTCTCTGAGTACGTTTTTCCTGATTACGGTCTTAAAATACACATTATTACCACCGTCACTTTATGAGTCTGAGATGCTCAGACAAAGTTTTCCAATCTGGGCCCTTTGCGAAAACTCCTGACCTCCAAATAACATGGTTCAAGTTGGTACGCAAATAGAGATACACACAATACACCTTCTAAACATGCGACACAAAAGGTTCAGGCTTATCCCTGTTGATTGCACGGCTTCGCTCCACTGAACCAAAATAGTGTCTGTAAGCCTGTGCAGCCCTCCGCCAATTTAGTCATGCTTCCTGGATGTGATCTCCAAGGCCGTGGGACGGTTTCATCATGGCCTCGTCAGTCACCATGTCAACATTGATCTGTAACACTAAGGATAAAGGTTGTAAGGTAATTAACACCAGACTCTAGCCAAATAATGCACAATTGTGACTGGTGCATTATTCTTACAACGGTGCATTGACATCTATCCTAGGGGCGATAATTGAAAAAGATAATTTATTGACTTTTAGTGATGTGACATTGGTTACCGTTGATGTCCATATCAAGCAACTTGTTAGAAAAACTAACAAAGTTAGAAGTGGGGGTTTTCGTTTACACATGTGAGGAGTTTTGTTTAGATTTATCTAATATGCTATTTTGAAAATGTAACTGGCTCGTAATGTCGAAGCAACTAGGGAATTTTTGGATGTATCAGTTGACTTTTGCTACTGGGCATTTTTCTTATGAGGTGCAGACTTGTTTGAGCAGAGAACTCAAACATGACTCACTGAAAAGCCACAAACGCTTCTCTACCCCTCCTCTCCACCAAAAGCTCAAAACATGGCAGATAAAAATGGCTGACCTCATACGAACACAGAGGTAAACTCCAGAAATCATCTGTCACTGCCACAATGATTCCTTGTGTCTTACGCCTACAGCGGTGAGTTGGTTAGGGCATTGTCATACGCTGCCAGATGGAAGCCTTTAACTCAAAGACTTATTACATTATTTATCTATTACTTTCTCTGCCTGGGGGCTAAGAATACTATAAATCTCGCCAAACTTGTGTTAAAGGATTCTACACTGACATGTTTCCAATTCAAACTAAATCACAGCTTTATAAAGTAAATCTGATTGAAACCAAGTCCCCCTAAGCAGAGCAGCAGGCTCTTTTTTTTTTAAGATGCTCACAAGCTTCCAGGCTAGTTGAAGCTTGATTTTCTCCATATAAACATTTATGTTACAGTGTCATTTTATTACTCTATCTGTAAACCAAAACGCAACTATGTGGGAGGTTCACACTAATAAGGCGGAGTGTGTTTATCATTTTAAGTAAGCCAGGCTTTATTGGGGAGAGACTAAACCACCTTATTTTGTCCTCCAGAAATGGTCATAGAAAAAGAGCCACTACTAATCGGACAATATTTTTTTAGAGATACAATCTGCAACTGTGTGCGCATGTGTGCGGCATGTGTGTGTCTGTGTATGTGTGATCAAATCAATGTGAGTTAAAGGTCAAAGGTGAACCAAACTTCCAGCTGCGCCTCTCTTTCCTTGACCCCTAGAGACGAGTTTTTGTGTGCAGGTCACCCCTGACGCTGCATGAATGTGTCACTGCGAAAAATGGGAGAAAGCAACACCTGGTATCTTTGTACAAAAAGAGAAAGTGTGGCAGCCTTGACAACAGGGACTCAAGCGCCTGTGTGATGTGACAGTCCATGGTTCAGCAGGGTTAATCTCATTTTTTGTTTTGTTTTCAAGAATCAGCACACAGAACTGATCTTACCATGTGTGTTTGCTTTTTTCTTTCATCTTTGTCTATCTTTGCTTTTTACACCTAAATCCCTGATCTGTACTTTCTCTACATCACTCTCTCTTCCCCTTGTTCTGTCTGAGGTCATGCAGTTAGCGACCTCCACCTCGGGGGAATGACAACAGTAAAAGATAGCAGAAGCACCCCCTGAGCTTTGAGCTTACATCTGGTGTTGGGCTACTCTGACAGTTGTTGACTGCAGACAGGCACAGCGGCTCCAAACCAGAGGGTAAATGTATGTGTTTGTGCACAGAGTGTACATACACACAATAAAGTAGAAAATAAATGTGTGGATCTGTAATCACACAGTGTCTCCGAATCAAAGCAGTATCTCCAGAAAGACTATACAAAGCATATGGCATCGTAAAAGTGACTTAAGGGTGAAACTCAGGTCAGGATAAGGACTATACCACTAACAGGCTTGTATGTGACAGCCCCCCTCTCGCTCTCTGTTCTTGCACTGCAAAAATCCACCTTCAAATTAAAGTGAAAACATTTAAGATATGAGCATTATTTCGCTTGAAATAAGCAGATTTGGCTGCCACTGCAGTGTTCTAATTTTTCCACCAGTCCCACCATGAGGTTGATATTTGTGGTTGAAGTGAAGTGTCTACATCATTCTGTCTGTGCCAAGCACATCTGGAATCATTACTGTAGATGCACAGTATGTGCTGGGTGATATTGTTTTCATCATCGTTCGACTGATTATGAAAAGATGAACACATGCGAAACAAAAGACTTGAAATTAGATATTCTGTCCGAAGAACAAGCCAAGAATATACCCTTGTGGATGCCAGAAGAGCCAAAGGAGTGTTAAGGCATACTGGAGGACCTTTGAAGGTCTCAAACTATAAAAAGTGAGATTTACAGGTCTTTTTTTCATTATAAAGCAGATCTTGGTGTCGTAGAAATACTGTGACAGTATCAAAATGCTCATGTGATGAAACCATGCCTTTAACCAGGCAATCAGGACTTGGGTAAGGATCTATGGTTGTGATGTCAGGACTAGAGTATTGTATGCATGGGTGGAAAGTACCACTACAGTGTGGTTACAATCATTCCCCGGCAGCAATGATGGTGCAGAGCCACAGACACTAAGCTTTTAACAGACATGCCTGGAAAAATAAAACCCCAAATAAGATAAAAAATGCTAATTTAGATACGACAAGATACTTTTACGTTAATTCACATTTACTAGATAATCCAATCCATTCTTAAATAAGGGCAAGTTAAAAAATATTTTAAATATATCTATGACATTATCTTCAAGACTAATAATGTTCATTTCCATGTGAAATTATTAGTCATTATTAGAAAATCTGTAATTATTATTAGAAATGGTTAGAAAATGTTTCTCTGCACAGTATGAAGACGGACATCTTTTGAATGTGTTCTTGCCTGATACCTCAGTATTGTTGCTTCCCTTCAGACATGTTCCATGCTGAATGAATGCAGACATCTGTTAAGATCTTCACCAGCCAACAGTAATGTTGTATAACCAAAACCCACATGCATTCATGCGTATCTGATCGTTTCTGTTCAGGCTGTACGTTACTGTACATGCCCTTGACCTGGTGCATTTTCTGTAGTCATGTGCACGACGGGGTCAAAAAAACAAGCAGTAAAGATTAACGGCTGCTAATATTGGACCTCCGACTGACAATGGAGCTAAGTTGATTGTGCAGTTAGGAGTAACAGGCAGCTATGATAACTGGATTAGCCTCTCATTGACCCAGGCCTGAACCTCAGGCAGAGTCAGAGATGGGTCACCTGCTCAGTGACGGTTAAGAGAAACATAGAGGGTCCTTTTGTCTGCATTAATGCAAATTAGCAACAGGGTCAACGGCAAGATGAAACTAAACACAGTTAGTGGGCTTAATGTCGAGAAGGTTAAAGATACTTGAGCACCATGCAAGACCCTGACTGTCATGAACTCTGGCTGCTAGACGCAGTATATGATGAGGATTTCTCGACCGATAGGTACTGTTAACACATGTAATTCAAACACATACACATGCACATACACACTCACACACTCACACACATGCACAGTATGCACTCATACTGAAACACAAACTGCTGAATGGTCAGCTTGTGCTCAAAGCAATTACATCTTAATGAATTCTATTGATTAACTTTATTCTGCTGAAGGTTCAGGAGCCAAAATCTTGTCTTCTCCACACACACACACACACACACACACACACACACACACAGTATAACTAAACTCTGCTTAATTGACCCACAGAGACACGAAAAGCCTCCATGTCTATTTGTGGGGGAAGATATTAGACACTGCGATTTCATATTCATACACAGCCTGAGGGGGTGAAAAACTAGCTTATCCTTGTTAAATTAATTTCCTGACTCTGCACATGTGAGGTGGATATGAGGAAGTGGCGGGAAACACAGTCCTGATTCCTAAAGCACCTGTTAAATCAAAGTTCGTGTAGGACTAAAGCATGATACCCAGAATTTTGACCGAGCTTAGAAGAGGCAGCCAAGTTATTCTCCGGATAAACTGTTCTGTCTGAAGCTGCTTAAATCATCTTCGTCTTTCTCTGTTGTTTCTCCTTTATTAAAGGTCTGTGAGCTTTTCATCTCCTCTCATCAGATTCTTGAAAGAGGACTGAAGGTAATTGTTCCTTTGGGTCCGCAACTTTCATTTGTTTCTCTGTCTCTCTGATTTTAGCACAAACAAAAGACGGTGAGTGAAGACAGTGATGGCTCGGCCAAACAGCAGGGAACCTATCAGATTAAAGTGAGCACCAGAGGCCTCATAAAGCCGAAAACACACTTGGTAAACCAGGTTGTCAGTGATGTAGAGCATCCATTAAAGATACATTCATGCACACAGAGGTACAACACATGTGCTCAGTCTGCCTCCACATTATCATCCCATCCTCCACGGCTAGCTCAGCCAACTGGAATTTCCAAGAAAAACAGGTTGGCTAGGCATGATGCAGCCCTGGGGTCAGAGACACAGCCAACTCCTGCAGGGAGCGAATCAGGCAGGGATGAAGAAAAGGGGAAAGAGAGAGTATGTGAAAAAAAAGAAGAGGGAGAAGGGGGTTAACGTTGCACACCTACAGACGTGTGGAAAGAAGTCTTAAATCAGCTGCACGTCCGCACTTCATCAGTCAGCTCCCTGGGAAATGACTTCTCAACACAAAGACCCACTGCAAGCACGATACAGCACAGTAGTAGTTCCAAACACAAACACTGCAGACATGAACTGGGCAGACAAGGCCTGAGCCACAGATTGCTCCATTGTCTCCAATAAAAAACTATAAAAGCACACCACAGGTATTCAAAGGAATGTTGAATGCTTAGACAGCCGCTTTATCTGAGTGTTGGGAAACTTGAAAATCTTAATTGCTTGAACAGAGACGAAAGAGGCAGAGATAAGCTAGAATGGAGATTAATTTAAAGCTGAATAGTCTCCACATAGAGAGACGATAGCTTCACAGAAAGAAATAATGACACTCCAGTGACTGTGATTAATTAAGGGGCCTTTTCTATCTTCATCACTCCATCTTTCCTGCTATCTGTATCTCTGGTGCTTCCATTCACTGTGCTGAATCATTACACAGTGAATCTGACGTCATTCGAGCAAAGACGATGAAAAACTTTACCACTGCACAGATTACCTCATGCAGAAAGTTCGGGCTAATTTACACTTGCACTATGTTCAACCTATTCCTAGCCCCCATGATACCTTGCATGAATTAAGTTCCAGCAAGTCCTGTCACTGAATCAGACCTAGTATTTGCCGGTGAGAAAATGGTACATGGATCCTCTTTCATAGTGTAATTGGGAAAAACATGTGCGAACTAGTTGAAACACAACCTCTTACCTCTTACTCATAATGTGATCATTCTTTTGCCTTCTACCATTGTAGGATAGAAGGACAACCTGAATAAGTGGTTTCATATAACTTATACTAGCATATCAACCTACTTTATTGACTATTGCTATCATACCACCAGTTTGCAGAAGCAGGCAGACATATTCATCTATGGTCTCTCAAAAGCCGCCAGACTACTTTGACAAAAACAGAGTAGCTGCTCCACCGCCACCTCTATTTAATTTGATTGTTAGTTTTGTTAGCACCTAACCCTTTGAAAACACCAAAGATCCGTTATAGCACAAACAAACTAACTGATCAAGGCAGCGGCAGACCAGCAACTCATAAATTCTGTGAGGTAAAATTACTGTTTTTGTCAAAGGAGTCTGGTGGCTTTGAAGAGAGCATAAATAACAGCTGTTGCCAACACCCTAAACAGTTGGTCGGTACTCCTGCCTGCTTCTCTAGCAGGAAATTCCTTTCAATATGTTTTAAAAAATAAAATAAAATAGCAGTATTTGAGAAACTGAAGTCAGCTACCATGGTTTGCCACTGGGATTAACTAGCCTATTATTACTCCAGCTATCTCACTAGACGTTACACCCATAATTCATACAGTATTGTCCTAATGAACAAGGTGGATAGAAAAAACATCACACTGCTAAAGAAATTACAATTGAAAATTGTAAAAGTTTTACAATATCTCTGGCAGAGTGAAGCAAGCCAAAACACAGATGCTTTGTCCAACATTTTTCGATGTGGTCCACATCTCAGTGGACGTGATCAGCCCCACTCTGCTTTGTAAATCATGATGCACCTGTCATTGCCTTCCCAGAGAGTAAGAAAAAAGGAGGTGTAAACAGAAGTCAGGCCTGAATGGGATGAAAGAGAGATCCTACTAATGGTTTTGATACTGAGAGATGAGGTGAAAGTGCCGGGTACGGTATGCGCTGGGAGGAGTGGAAATTGTTAGGATAAGAAGTGAGAGTGAGGAAAGGTGGATAGCAGAGGGAGGGAGCTGAACTAATGTGGTGTTTTGGAGATGTGTAATGGAGGGTTTAAGAAGACAAAGCAGAGGGGATAGACAGAAAGTCAAAGAGAATTAACACTTTGCTAAATAAAGATGATGACGGAATAGTATTTATGCTTTCATTTGAGGTGATAGAAAATAGGAAGTGTATTTCTGTGACTCCTCTTTAGTCAGTTGTCTAATCTGGCATCATTTTCAACATAAAGCAGGGGAGGACAGGCGATGAAGGTTGAGAGGTTTAGCTGGGAGTTAGAGGGAAGATTAGTTTAAAGTCACGGGGTAAACAGACCTCCAACACGGTAAGCCAAGGGGTTCAAGGTAGGAGGCGCTGACTAAGATGCACTAAGCTACTTGGTAATGGGAAATGATGGGGTCCCAGCTATCACATGGCTGGTCACACCAGGGCTGCCTGGGAGAGGGGTGAGAGGGGGTGGTGGATTGAACATTATTACCCAGATCAAAGCCACGTTTGAGTGGATTTGGGTTTCAGAAATGGGAGGAGAAAAGCGGCAGAGCGGTGGGGAGGGGGGTGGAGATCTAAAGATACAGTAAACAGCATTTCAAAGAGTCATTAAGCACCTTAAACACATATTATTAAGAAGTAAAAGTAGACTACTTCCCTGTAACTAAACCCTTAATTCATCATTTCTTTCAACGTGCACCTGCTACGACAGATTTGCAACCCACTGCCCCCCTTTTCCCCAACCCCCCACTTTAATTCACTGCTGCCAAAAACAGCTTCTGCCCACGTTTCCTCTCTGTTTGCTTACCCTTTAATGTATTTACTTGACCTCCAAGAGGCATCCACATGATGGTGTTTTTCTCACCCCGCCCCCCCTTCTTCAGCTCAGATAGCAGCATCGCACCTTAGCCAGCAAGCAGAGCTCACCATCACCAGGGTCACATTTAGCTCAGCTCAGCAAAGGAGAATGAGAGAGGGACAACTGATATAACTGCAAAAACAAAAGTGGGATAAGATACAACGGCAGAAAGAGAAAGATAGAGATAGAGGGATGGAAATGACAGAGGAATAGAGGCAAACAAAGCTTGGGGGGAGGAGGGAGAGGAAAAGGAGGTCCCTGTTGTCTTTAAAATCGTATTGGTTTTCTCTTTCATTACAGACACTGTGTTGACTCTGCACACTGCTTGGCCCCTGTGGATTAACTACACTGCCTTGACACACACACACACACACACACACACACAAAGAAGCGCTAACAAGTATGCACACTGAAACATACATGAGGGTATATGTGAAAATGTATGCACTGCCTCGATTTCAATATCAGCAGTGATTTAGCTTCTCTTTAATGTTTAAAGGAAATTACAAAGAAAAACATGAGTCCGGATGTTACACTTGGTAGCAAACCCCCAGCATGCAGCGCTGTGACAAAAAGGTAAATATCCCTCCTGTGTGTATTACGACTGAAGCATGAAAGCCGATTGCACCGAAGGAAAAGACAGCGGGCTCTTGGACAGTGTAGAAACAGAATGCCCCTGTACATTTCTATCTCAAACACATTGCTCCCACAGGGGCCAGTCAAAACAGGCCTGTCAAAGCCAGTTAGTGAGCCACTATAGACGCACAATGGCGCCTTGTGTGTGGGGGCCAACCTAAGCGTTCCCCAGGTTTCCCCTTGTTGGCCCATCTCTGCACTGACCTTTAAGACTGCTTCCGTTTTTTACGTCTCCATTTCCCCCTTAATACTTTTTCGATCCTTGTCACCTCAATCTCATGTCCATGGCCTCTCTCCGTCTCTCCCCCTCCTGTCTCCTGACTCCGTTTTTATCGACAATTTGTCCCCAGTGTCTTGAACTCTTAAGGCCACGTGTGCAATATTCTTTGCTGAGAGTAAGGCCGGGAAAGGCTGGGTAATTGCCTGTTTAACTGCAATAATTTGTTTCCCCTTTTTTCCCCCATTTTCTCTTTTATTTAATTTGGTTGAAATCCGTCTCTGCTTTGGAATTTTAATCCCTCTGTCCAACCCCATCTTTGTACATGCATTAGGTATGTTCTTTTTTCTCTTTTTTTTTTTTGTTTTGGTTACAGTTTGCTGTCCGTTACTTCACAGACAGGGTGTGTCACATGCATTTCTGGATGTTTTTTAGCTTCAGTCCACTCTCATTTTGGTTTTTGACCGAGGAAGAGAGCCCAAAAATATTTTTTATTTTATTTCAGTTACTTCTGGGTGCTCTGTGCTTTCTCTGCTGTACATTCATTCAGCAGTGGTGGCACCACACTGCTGGAAAGCAACCCAATCTCATTGAAAGTCATTGTCCTCCCAGAAAACAAATGCAAGAGCACTTTTGTGCATTTGTGCGTGCACCTTAATCTTAAATCTAAACATTTGAGTGTGTTATGTTTCTGAAGTGCAACCAGCTCTGACAGTGGAACCGGGATGGTGATGTGGTTTGTAAATGGACCACAAACCAAAATTGACTCTAACTCCTACAAGTTCCAAAAAGAGAAAACACAAATACACACATGCAGCACATGCACACACATACTGTAAACAATGGATTCTAGCGATGAACAGATGGAAATGTTCAGTTTTGTCCAGGATTTCCCCAAAATTTCAGCTTCATTTTGATGTCTTCTTCACTAATTCTAGTTAGACAAACATTCTGCAGAAGCTCCAGTGTTAAAGCTGCTACAGTTGTTGCATGGAGCTAAAATTAAAAGCTTTTTACCTTATTTTAATGGTGACAATGGCCATATACTTCAATCTATATGACATTAACAAGGTTGTGAAACGTTTTGGATTTACCTTTATGAAGCACCAACCCAACACTGGTGCAGCTGATGCCATTACTAATATGAAAATCTATATGTGACATCATCTGGCTCTAATGGACAGCCAAAAAACCCTTTTCAAAGCAGGAAAAAACCCTGTTAAGCCGTCATTCCTTTCTCACTCCTATCCCTGCCAGATCTTTTTATCCCCAGTGTTTTTAATCTTTGTTTTTCCTCTTTTGTCTTTTGCTTCCCACTCTCCTCCTCCCTCACTCTCTCCATACTCCAGTCAGTGCCAGCCTCCGCTCCCTTTGTTCTCCGCTAGGTGTGGCCGATGACAGAAGGCTAGGGGGCAGTAAACTCAGGCGTTGCTCTAACACTGCTTCACTGCTTCGCAGCTTTGATGCTCTCGCTAATCTCCAGCACTCACTGTGGCACATACTGGCACAGAGCTGCACAAGCTGTGACTTTGCACATGCACACAGGCCTGCACACACAAAGGATAAGGATACAAACAGATTCAGGCTACGGAGTGTACAGTAAGATCTAACGTGATCACAAAGACATACACAGAGTTCTACAGTGGACACTTGCAAACTTACACACACGTCAGAACAATTTCTGTACAAAACAATAAAGCAAAATCTGATCTTTCCATCAGCATAATGCATATGGGCAACTCACATTTAGGCTTACAACAGCAGATCGCCAGCTGCAATGCGCCTTCCATTAAAGAACTGGCTCCATCATTAGATACTGTGTTTCCCCTCGCTCAGTGTTTCGCCAGAACAGCGAACTGAGCAGTGTCAGGTTCAGAAAACAAAGAAAGAAATAAGGCTGAGTGGAGCAGCACACACCCAAATGCAGCTGATTACTTTGCTTAAAGTTACTCATCGTCATTGTGTCTGATTGCACACATTGATAGAGACTGAAACTTTTGACTTCTCTCCTCCAGCAACCCCTGTACTGAACAGTATACAAATCACGCAAAGGATATAAAAGTTACGACAAGTATAATATCCACAATTTGAAAGTACTTACATCCTTTTTGCACAAATTTATGACTCATTTTATTTGCAATAATGGCACAATTTATTGGCACTATGACTGCACTGGAATATAAAGAAAACGTGTCACAGCTGTAAGGAAAATACATTTTTCTAAAACAGAAACTATGAACGCACTATGAGTTGCTGCCAAAGGATGCAAAAAAACACGTCACAAGTCACCTGATGACATCTACAATTGAAGTCTCTGCGCTGTAATTTACTCTTTGGCAGTCAGGTGATTGTACCAACTGTAGCCAAAAATTTGTACTGAGTTAGGAAGATCTGCTTTTTGTTACTGTGCCCCTCATACTTGGAATAAGCTACAACAGAACCTCACTAATACATCACGCTGAGGCAGGTCCAAGGTTTAATTGTACATTTGGTTTATTATAACTGTCATTGCTCAAAGCATTTTTTTTTACTTCTTTTGTTAATTGATATAAGTATGTATATAAATACGTATTCTTCTTTTATTACTACTTAATTTATCTCTGCTCTATTGTTAATGAGTGAATTAATTCACATAAATAAAATGAAATGAATGATGTATTCAATTGTCAGTGCAGTCAGCAGCATGTAAATCTGATTTGGGGTGGAATTCGTCATTGTCAAAGCCTTAAGACCTTTGCTTACCAAACTTTCTTATTCTACAGCATTTTACAGCTGAATTTAATCTACTTTTTGCCCTACTGCATGAGCCATTTTGGTATCTGGTCCTTGATTTTGATGAGCCCCACCTGATAAAGCCAAATGTTCTAAATATAATGAAGTAATTTGCATTTTGCCAAACATTGTGATTACATATGATGGAAGCTGAAACCAGGCTGGAAGATTACACACAATCAGTGCATCGTTGCTACATGGCACTGCAAGAAGGTTTTCATTAGACGAGGTCCCCAGGCAAAAGGAGATGTATGACAAAAAGAAAGTTCCAGGCAACAATAAGCCATTCATGCTTAACATGTAAGACTTTGTCATCACCCCTGGGTTCAGTTTGCTCCACATCCCTGGCATGGAAGTGAGTGTTGGATGAAGAGCAGGACTAGATTAACTTGTCAGCATGTGTGTGTGTTAGTTCGGCCTTTCCCATTCAGACCTGCCTGCATCATGTCCAGACGCACACGGTCGAGTCTTTGGAGCCGTCATAGCACGCCGCAGCTGCTGTAAACAAGGCTCAGGGCCAGGTGTATCAAGCAGTACAAACCCAGAAGGATTCAGCTTTACTGGCAGGACTTAATTCAACAATGAAGAAACACAGCTAAGTAGAGCACCGTGGTTTTGTCATAGTTGAGTGTTCTTGAATGCTTGCCTTTCATGGACTTTGAAATAAAATCACAGACTGGAGACAGAGAAGCTAAAAGATCCATGCATTCTTCTGGACACACTAGACCACCAAGGGAGTGGCCTTAGATCCACAAAAAACATGAAGATGGCTGATAATCCCTGTGAAAGCCCTTCAAAGACCCACCCTTTGCACATACACAAACACATCAGTGACCAGTATTGATTTCAGAGTTATTTTTAAGTTTTGGCTGTTTTATGCTGACATGTTATACTATTACACATCCTACAAAAAAGGATACAAAAAAATAGTTGTCACTTTTAATACTCCTTGCAATGTATGTGATGATTATGAAGATTTCCATGATAACATTTTAAAATCTGATATAATACTAGTAAAAAACAGACAAAAAATCAAAACGTGAAGAGAGCATGACAGAAAAAAAATCCATGGCACACAAAATAGGATATATTTTCATCAATTACTACTCTTACATGTTTTAGAATTAAAATTTAGTATGTTTAGTATTATCTATTTTGTCTCTAATGTACAGCACAGTGGTCTTTGTGGGTTCCACCCAAAGAAAAAAAGGTTCAAATCTGAAACATGTGATTGTAGATCTGTTATCTATACCTTTGATACTGTCAAATGTACAATTGACTGAGATTGTATTGCTTATAAAAACGCGGCATCGGTATAATCCTACAACCCTGTAAAGTCAAATATCAAAATGAGTATCATGGTACCTGTGGAATACCTACATT
Organism: Centropristis striata; assembly: GCF_030273125.1. Taxonomy (NCBI): domain Eukaryota; kingdom Metazoa; phylum Chordata; class Actinopteri; order Perciformes; family Serranidae; genus Centropristis; species Centropristis striata. The sequence goes on along the minus strand of NC_081531.1, from coordinate 28,626,451 downwards.
TGGTTGTAAAAAAAGAAAAGAAGTTCATTATCTTCCCCCTGTTTATCTCTTTTCCATAAATAGCTGACCTAGATCACTGAATTACAACGTAATTTGACACTGCTACATGCATTTTTAATGTGACATACAGGAAGAAAAGTGTAACATTTGAATTTTATCGGGAACATCATGACGATGAGCCGATATGCTCCCAGGGTTGAATGTAATGTGAACAAGGACATGTTTTCTTACAGTTTTTGGAGGAAACAGAGCAGCTGATTTATAGTGTAGAAAATTAAATTAGCTTTGCGTGATCCTTCAACTCTGAGTCTGTCCTTGATTACTTGGTAGGTTAGGTGGGGATTTTTTAGTCTCTTTTCAGCGGACACGGCCGTGTGAGACGGTATTAGAACTGAGGCAGGAAATGATGCGATAAACCAGGAAGTTGCCACTATTGTTAGGACCAGAAGCGGAAGCTCTGCTTGGGAACGATATGCTCAGGAACTTGACTTCTATGCAGAAATCACACAAGAAAGCACAAGGAAACAGAACAGAAACTTTCTCAACAAAACACAGAGCTAGAAGTGATTATCCTCCAAGAAACTTCCTCTAAGGACTTCAGCTTCATATTATGCATTTGAATACACCACTACAAAGCCGGTAGCTGCTTTCAGATGTATTTGATTGATGAAGAAATGGAAGCTGCCACAACAGCTATGACAGAGCTATTAATTGACATCCCTTGAGCTTTGCAATGTAACAATGTGGAAACACTGAGGTCATAACATACTGATAACAAAGCCACACTGACTTTATCACCACAGTGACACAGTTTAAAGCACTCTGAAGTATACAAAGTGTAAAAATGTAATACTGAAATTCCTTAATTTCTGGCTAATAAATAACATTTTCATCAACTAGAGAGTTATTACAAATAATTTGTCTAATTTGTCTAGTGTTTTGAAATCATCTGGTTCTCCATAGTCTCTGCTGCAGATGTTTAGTATTTTTTGTCTGAGGACTTTTTCTATTCTTCTTAATTTCTGGTTATGCTGCTGTTTTTGACTCGCTATACTTGCCTTAATCTCTATTTAAATTTTAAGTACTTGATTTGTTCTCATGTACCACAGCAAAGTCCTTGCATGTGAAAACCTACTTGGCCTAAACTGAATCTGATGTTAGTAGATGTTGGTCTTGGTAATAAGGAAGGGAACCTGGTGATTGAAAAATTGGATTTCTCATTTTCTCACACTACCATGCTCCTCCTTAGAAGCACACATGCAGACCAACAAGTCTTTGTTTAGTGTTCTTAAACCTCCGTGTTCAGGGTGACAACCCCGGCAGTTATTCTGGTCTGACTCAACAAACGCTACAGTTTGCTGACACGCATTTCACACCTCTCCTCCACAGATTCAATTAGACCTTTAAACAGTATCGCCTCAGGAGTAACACACGCATCCCCTCTGCAACACACACCCCTCCTCCTCTCATCCCTCCTGTTATGCACATAAAATGATTGGTGACAGAAAGATTTTTCTCTTACTTTCAAGTCTCCATGTTGCACAGCATCTAGACTATGCTTACAATCTCAAATTCTCTCACAAAGACAGAGACAGACATGTAGAAAATATAACTGGCATACACAGCGTGGAGTCTTAGGATGGCTTCAAGCAAGCCAGTGTTTAGCTGCGTCGAGCATGTTCCCTTCTGTCTCTTCGGCTCTCCTTTGCTCTAACTGCTCTGCCATTTCTATTCACCAGGCAAAGTCTCATTATAAACAAGGACAAAGAGGGTGCTCGTCAATCAGAACATGATTTAATGGTGTTTTAGCATGCTACCCACAGCGACAGGCAAACTGTGTATGTGCACATGTGTGTGCAAATACATAAATGTGTAAGTCACAGCCAGACTGTACAAGGCGTCAGGGATTAGGTAGGAAAACCAATCTCAAGCAGCCGTGACCAAAGCTCTGTGAAATAAAAAAAAGAAGAAAAGGCTCTGCAGACAGAGGCTGAGACAAAATATGTTTCATTGGTTCATTATGGGAGCCGACCCTCAGGAGAACACATCTGGATTACTCATACTGCCTTAATCAAACAGCTGGCTGCGAGTATGACTTCAGGATGGTTCAGGAGGACTACAAGGTTAACGAATGTCACTCTGAGGGTTTCTGTGTCTGCTTTCATGTGCGTCTTGTTTACAGTTAGTTTCATACGGTAATGAGGCTAATTGTTAAAAATAAATGATGTTTCAATTATGGTTAAAGTCAACCCCCCTGATGTGGTTGTCTCCTTCTTTGTTACTATGGCAACATGATGTCACACAGAGACTGTCCCACTCATAAAAGCCACAGGAGACAATTGGGTCAGATATTATTAGTGAATATACTTCATTTCCTGTGCTGTTTGTTTGTCTCACCTCACTTAAGTGCAACAAGGGTTTAAACCCTAATAGGGATGTGGGTGCATGATTCATTCAAGGGTATATTTCTATAAATGACAACACATAGGAAACTATTTCAGCGGTCTTGATGTGATAAACTGTAGGTCCTGTACTACAACAAACATGTATTTCAATACTATTTGCAATAAATATTGGCTCCATTCAGGGCCCTATTTCTTGTGAATCTGAATCTGTCCCAGGCAGCAACATCAAGGGCTGGTAAATGAAGCCAAAAACTAGTTCCTTGAATGGCCGCTTGAGGCTGGCTGCAAAAGCTAGTTAATCTTCATAGACCCCCATGTTAAAATGCCATACTTTACAGCATAAATAAACATGTTAACAGTTAACTGATATAAAATGTGATTTTGGTCCCTTAAGCTAATTCTCCTCTTTAATTCTCCTCTTTAAGGGTGAATAATTGGGACAACTATTTGGATAAATTAAAATAAGAATTAAAGTTATGCATAGTTAAGGCTGTGTTTTGAGTGACAGGTAGTTACCATCACAGGTGTGTTTCAGCATCCAGGTTTCAATCAGCTCGCCAAGGGTCCATCTCTTTGCCTGTTTTGGGATTAGCTGGGAGTCAAGCACTACCAAGGTGGCTGCAGCCACAATATTGAGCTTTACATCAGCTCTTAAGAAACCAACAGGTGATGGAGGTCCATATTTTGTCTTTCCCTGTGAAGGTAGCAGGTAATATAAACCAAACCAGGCATTTGCTTGCATCCCTACCTCTCTATGATCTCCATATTCCCTTGGGAAAACGCCTTGATTGTTCTGTAGATAATACAAAGCTCAGTATACAGCATCTTTTCCGTGTGTGATATTCTTGGACTCGTCAGTCATTTATTCAGAGCAACGACAAGGTTGTTTAAGGACCTTACAGTTTTGAAACTTTCAAATCAAAGGGACGCCCTCAGCCTGGGGCTTACAAATGAAGGAATGAGATACGAAACAGAAATGTGACAACACTTTGATTTCATCAGACGATTTTGAATTTTGGAACAAACAGTCCTGCCCAGGTAAAGAGTACGCTGTGTTTTCCTGCCATCAAACTTCTTAGTTCACAACAGGGATGCTTAACTTTCTTGACAGAAAACTCTTTCTTCAAACCCCAAAAGTCTGCCTCCTCCTATAAGCTCAGGCAACGCAGAGCCAGGAGGACCTGAACGGGCTGATCTGTCATCAGAGTTTGGGAGTGAGAGACGTCTTTGAAGCACGAGCAGTTCCAGGTAATGATTTCCAGAGTGGGTAGACAGGGAATTATCCTGCTCCTTGACTCACCAAGGTTAGAGCTACACACACTGCCATGCAGATGCACTCTGAATAACACAAATGCTACAGCAAGTGGAGACGTAGTATAAACATCCAGAGTCGCTGCTTTGATGCCTTCTGTCTGGTTTTGGGAGGGTGGTCTCCTAAACGGCCCCTTTATACCGCCACATGATCAATAGGCCTGTAAATGTTTTAGCGCTGGCGCTACAAGGGGCATAAAATATTGAGGCGACAGACTGAAACACAACCTTGTGTGATGAGGGAGGGATAGTGTGTGTGTGTGTGTGTGTGTGTGTGTGTGTGTGTGTGTTTTGAGGGGGTGGGGGTAACACGAGAGAGCCAGTCAGCATTATAAACTACCCTATCAGTCACTCTACACCAGTGTTTGTATGAAGGAGAGACAGGGAAGAGAGATTGTAAATGTCAAAGCAATTTAGTCTAAAACTCTTTTCTCAATTAGTTTACATGGATCTTTAAGCATTTTTACTCTGATAAGAAGATAAACCTTATTGTAATTTCACCATAATAATACCGGTCTCTGTGAGGCAAAAACAGGTAATCTTTCCTCACGTGACTATATACAGAAATACACATAGATTTTGTAAAATGTATTTACATATAAACCATTACATGGCTCAAACTTTGGCGTCCCTTTCAACAACATGAGAGATGACCTTAAACCCCTCCTGTTCCACCCTCCCACTGACAAACACTCCTCTCAGCCCGGGCTCCACATGATTTACTTAAATGTATATACACAAGATGAACTCAAACCCAAACATACTCATACACTCACTCTATGTACTGCACACACATGCATACCTCAGGTAATTTAAAATGCAACCTATTGTGCAGGAGTAAAGCTGATCTCAGGTTACTATGGGTGTTAAATGACAGGACTGACCAACTTTATGACAGGAGAAACATGATAGGGTGAGCTTATGACAAAGGACCTCTGCTCAGTAGGAAGCTGGGCAGGGGGAGATGAGGAGATTATAAATTCTGCATTATTAAACTTTTTTGTTGTATTTTAGCCATCATTTTTACTGGTTATGATTATGGCTTTCACAATATCAGCTTTTCACTCGCAATTATCGTGACCAAAAGAATGCACGATAAGGATATGAGTCCGATAGCCAATCTATAGAAATTTTAATTTAAATAAATAAATAATAATGCTATCAGTCAAATTTATCATTATAACATCATATTTTTAAGCATTTTCTGAATGGAGAGAGGACCTGTAGCCATAACTATGGAACAAAATGAAAATGCAAAGAACCAAAAATGATTTAAGAGGAGCTGTATTATTTACCTGATATTATCATATTTGTATTATTAATGAGGCTGCAAGATTTGGAAATAAATATACTTTTGCTATTATTTTGACTTATATTGCGATTGCAATACGTTTCACTGTATTAAAGGGAACAATCATTTTTGCATCATTTTTTTTTTTCATTGAAAAATATATCATGCTCTAGGTTTTATATTATTTCTTAAGTCTGTAGAACACTATTTGTAGGCTTGTGCACAACCATATAAATCAGGATAGTATTTTGACACAGATGTTTCCCTTAATACATTTTTACGACTCCTGCGGATTGAATATTGCTCTAGTCCATATTGCGATTTTGATAAAACTTTTGATTAATTGTGCAGAAAACAAGGGAGAAAATGTGTTTTTGTGCATCCGTTTGCTGCTGTTTTAAGGAGCTGTCCAAGTCCACCCTGATCTGCGGACTTTGCTGCAGCCTCCTTAACCTGCATGACCCTGTGACGCCCTCCAGCAGGGACTCAGAAACACAAGCACATGTTCATCTTTTCAAAGCAACGTGAGCCACTTTATCTTGAATGTCAAAATCACAGTTCTACTTGTGAATTTCCTTAATCTTTTTGCTTATTTTATATCCCTGTTAACATCAGAGAAGCCTTCGATGTGCTGCAAATTCACCTTAACACTGATGTCACATAAAAGCCACCATCTAGCACTTGAGAGAGTCAACGTTTAACTGATGCCAATGCATGACATCCTCTACAAAATGAGTTTACACAGGCATTATGGCCATGAAACCTAATCAGCGCACAAATTACCGTGTAATGTTTCAATCCAAGAAAAAGACCAAACCCAAGTTTCAAACATTTTCCTGTAAATGGCAACATTATGTAACAGGAGTTTTGAAGAAAAAAAGGTTTGAGTGGCCTTCACTCTCCTTCTGCATCTGTGTGTGTGTACATTTTGTGTGAGAGACGGGGATGACAGATGGCTTAGGGTCCGAAATCAGCACCTCGCGTGACTCGTGGGCCTCAGACCAAGCACTCACCCCAGTCTCTGCCCTGGGCCCAGGCCTTAACCCAATCAGGGGGATGGATAAACCAGACACACATATGTGGATATTTACATACATCTGCTGAATGTATCCCTTAGGGGCGAGAGGATGAGACAGACAGACAAATAGACTGACATGAGGGGAGGAAAGAACCAAGACCAAAGAAACTACAGAAATGGTAATTCATATGCACAATTTTTCTACCATCCCTGAGATCAAAGTCGTCTCATCTCCTTGTCCTTGTCCCCTCGTCCATCCTCCATGTCCCTGCAGCCAATTCAGGCCAGTAATTAGATTAATTTCCTCACAGTTGACTCACCCTGGAGGTGGTCAGTATTAAACGTTATGCCAGATGGAGAATACCCTGCTGCAGTGCTGAGATCATTGTTGATAATTCACTTTTTCCCACCATTCAATACACGAGCAGTAACACTGAGTGATGGAACATGTGGGAGCGTTCGTGTGGCGGAGTGTGATTGCTTCCAAGTGTGCGATTGAAAAAGCAAAAAGAGAAAATGGGACAAAGATGACCAAAATATTCGGCTACTTATCACAAATTAGTTTCTTAACTTGAAAGGGAATTTTTCTCATTGAAAAATAAACCGCTAGTGACTAATGCAAATTGTGACGAGTGGAAAAATGGATGTGTCATGTATGGAAATGATTAGCAGAAGAGTGAAATATCAGCATTACAAAACCAGTGCCACTGCAGATATGCGGCACTCTCAGTTGATGTGCTGACAAACATGCTACACTGCCAACTTTACCATGACGAAATGATCTGAGGACATGGAGTGAGAAGGAACGTGGGAGTGGGGGGGTGCCTCAAGTGATTATCGTCGCTGTAATTGATCAGGACATTGGAGTGAGGTCGAGCGGGGCACTGAAGTTAAAAACAGGGAGGGGTAGGTTACATGAGATCCTGAACCTAACCTCAGAGACCCAGCAGGGAAATACAACACAGACCCCTGTGTGTACACAGAGTCCCTGAGGTTTACTGCATGTATAAACACACTACATACTGCACTGTATACAGTGGTTTCATTATTGAACTCAAGCATGTACATGTCTGGCTCACGTCACAGGTAGACAAAAAATGTGAAGGAGAAGAGCAAAAAAGAGGAAATAGAACAGACTGAGAGACGGAGACAGTGAGTGTGGACTATTTGAGACGTGTCCACAGTAAATCAGAGTAATAGTTCTCTTTGAAAAGTCCCATAAGAGAGGCGCAGCAGAGGGACGCCGCTGGCCAGTTTAATAGCACAGATTAAATCTCTATAGCTGGACTATAAACGGACGTCTCTCTGTTTCCATAGGTCTGCTATAGTCTGCATCTCACATTACCTCTGTCCTAGCTCTGTGGTCTGCTGGCTAACCAAACCTGACTCCTACCTCCTATGGCTTTCTGAGGTGGCGATCAGCATAGAGCACTGGGTGCCAAACTGGGGTGCAGATAACACAATGGTAGCCTGCAGTGTACTGAGGGGTCCACTCTGAATTCTAAATTTGATGCTTTCAGTTTTTATTTGTTATATACAACATTCCAACTTTTTCAGAAAGGAAGTTGGAGAAGGATCTAGTTTTTAATCGTTTCAATATACACACTGTGGTTATCTCTGATTCCTGAAAGAAAATCAAAACTTTCAGCCATCAGGTCCAAAAAAAACTCAAAAGTCACAAATTCATATCAGAAAATCATTTTTGTGACAATTATATGTGCAGCTATTTGATCAGTTCAGTTATGAAGGACCCTTAATGTGCCTGATCTATCAGCCTGAACAACTTTTTATGCACCCATACAACACATCTTTGAACACCCCTGGGTGACAGAACATTGGGAACCAAATAAAAAAGTCCACTACCTACAGTAATTGCTATGAAAAATAATAAAATGAGGAAATTACAATACCAGTACAACACAAGTACACTTAAAGCGATACTGATCAATAAAGTATTTAATTTGTCATTACATCTGGGTAAAAGAGGATCAAATGCAAGCATCAGTTGACTGGAAGAAGAAGTCAACTGGAACCTCCAGTAAATGTAAAGCTGCTGTATAAATATTACTCTGGCAGCACACTTTTAAAGACCATTTATTTATCCACCTGTCCCTGTCTGTTTACTGCATTTACCTCACTTACTCACCACATTTTGTACACATGAATCTGGTGCCAAAAGCTAAGAGGTCTGCACAGTCTGTCTGGTAAAACATTTAAGTAAAGTGATATGAACATGGTATCTTATACCCAACATCTATATGTCATTGCCAATACAAGATTTGAGTTGACACTGAATCTGGAAACTCCTGCATGTCTTTGCTCTGCATTCTTTCACATTTTGCAATTTCACATATAGTGAGTGTGTCCCTGTTTGTCCAACATGAATATGAGTTTGGGTGGAAGTTGCGGTTAAGCCTCGAGGATGGAGCTGTCAGCTGTAATTCTGTCACAGGTGTTGGGATGTAAATGTACCTTTGTCCCTCACACCTGAGAAACCCAGTACATCTGACACAGCCATCCTGTTTCTGCCCAGCTGAGCCCAACCCCTGGCTTAGTGCGGGGACACATGGAGAACCCCACCCCTCATCTACTGTAGGTTTCCAAAAGTGGGAGAGACTGATGGCAAAAGCAGGCTGTATATTTCAACCTCTGATCAAGGTCTCAGATACCCGGGCCTCAGCCGCTCCGCCCGACAATGGAATCCATAGGAGTCCGTCTCGGCCTGGGGACAACCCCGAAAGACAGAATAATCCCTCTCAGCCTGGGGACAGCCCTGACAGTGAAGGAGCATTTTTGGTAGCACAGCTTAGTCACTTCATAAGCCAGCTGTCACCCATGAAATAAGTGCATTTTAATATTAGCACTCCTGCCAAGGTGACCTCCAAATGAACGTGATTATACAAGTCTCTATATTTGTGAGCCTGCACACATTTGTGTGTGTGTGTGTGTGTGTGTGTGTGTGTGTAAAGGTCAGCAGTGTCAGGGTAGAGGTATGGAGGGAGGAGGGTGCACAGAACGTGCATACATGCAAAAATAAGTGAATGACTGATTTATTAGGTGTATAATTGCCACAGCTCTCCTCTATCTTGGCTGTAGATCTCTGTTGGATGTCCAGTGTGTGTGTGCTTGTGTGTGCATGTGTGTGTGTGTGTGTGTGTGTGTGTGTGTATTGGAGTGGGCAACATGAAACACAGCAGGATTAATGGAACACTCAGCACGCTAACTCCATGCAGACCACCAGCATTGCGTTAACCTCATATACTGAGATATTGAGACAGAAAGACCATGAAATCATGTGCATAGCTGAATATTAGCCTGTTTGCCAGTCCACCTGCACGCCTGTCCATCTCATTTTCGTCTCTCAGTCTCTTTCTCTTTCTTTTTGAGTGTATGCTTTTTATCTTGTTGAATATTTTAAAAGTTTTCTACTTGGAGTGGATAAGGATTTTAGCTTTTATCCAACTTTTTTTTTGCACTCACCCCGAGGAAACCGAGGCATAATTTTATCTGTTACCCAGGCTACTCAATGTATCTCATTTAGGATTTCAGCCAAATGCTCTCTGGTGTATATCATGCCTCGCTGATGTAAGTCGAAAAGCGAGAGAAGCTCACAAACACACACACACACACACACACACACACACACACACACACACACACACACACACACACACACACAAAGACACACTCAGACGCCCAGAGAGCTGCGCCAGAAGAAGTCTTATTCATCAAACCTAACCTTGTGAGAATGTGGACCTGACTACAGTCCTCTAAATCACCAGGATGAAATGGCAGAGGGAAGAAGCCAAATCACTTTATTACACAGTGCACAGGGCTGAGTGGTATTGGAGCCGTGACTGAAACCAAAAAGAGACGAAAAAAGGGCGGTTAGGAAAATAGAAACCTCCAAAAATAGGAGAATCTGTTTTGTTTTTAGAATAAATGTAAATCTAACTGAAAGAAATGGCTCAAACTCAAATGCTCTTTAATAAATTCCCATTGCAAGATTCTATGATTTATTTGATTTTCTTTAACTCCCTGCTAAATCGTTCCCATAGAGAACCTACACCTGCCGCAGAAATACTAAATGAGCCACTGATTGGACTTCAAGCCAAGGTTCAAGTCCCCGCTCTATTGAGTCTTAAACCAATAAAGACGGCTCTGAATTCTGAGCCGTAATTATGTGTCTTCGGGGCCGTGCAGCAGGAGGACATTAATTAAGCTAAATGATCCTTCCTCTACAAAACATCTCGCAGCATTCATCAAGGAACAAGCAGGAGAATTGCTCCCACAGCGTGAAATATAGGTGTGCATTGTGTGGAGCTGCGGGCAGCCTGGACAGCGCTACAGGGTTCACATCCACTCAACTATGAGAGAGAGCGGCAGCTGGAAGAAAGGCCGGACTAATGTGTAAAAGTGGAGGATGTGTGATTGGACGTCTGCTGAGCAAATAAATATAAAAGGATAATCAGAAGCGCCCACTCTATTCCATGTTGTAGTTTTCCATTTCGGAAGCAGGTCCCTCCCTTCTCCTCCTTCATATTTCACAGGCAGGGCTGGGATGGATGGGGCTTTCTAGTGGCACTCTGGGATTAGAAACACACACATAAACACATACATACACACGCTTCTTCTAACATCTTGCTCATGGGCACCACACATGCTTAAACACACACACAAGCCAGAGATTGAGGCAGCCTGTGAGGTGATTGTTACCAGATGAGGGGGGTCGTCCATCCAGCCTCACTCTGTGACAGACAAAAGATTGCACAGACTTTTTTTTCCTCATCCTCTCCTCATTGTGTGTATGCACATATGTGAGTGTGAAAGAAAGATTTTTCAAGCATGTTCAAGTCGTTTTTTTAGGGGGGAAGGGCTTGAGTTTTTAATGAATAAGGGCTAAACCCCCTATTTCTCATTGGGCGAGCTGGCAGCTGGCGTATGTGTGTCCCATTCAAATAGAGTGACATGTTTAATTTGACAATTAAGAAAACAAAGCACTCCATTTAGAGCCACAGTTGGAGGCTGTGTATACTGCGTGTGTAAGTGTGTGCGCTCGTCAAGATTCTCGACTGAATTGAAAGAGACAGAAGGGGAAGTATTGTGGACGCAGGAGCTGAAAAAGCCGGAGCAAAACTGAACCGTCAGTTTAGATAAGCAAGGAAAGAAAAGAAGCTGTGAGTAAAAACAGGCAAGAACAGAATGAACTTAAACATGAATTTACTTTTCTGCTAATTCAAACCACTAGGCCCTAACCTACTGGCGTGCCAGGCAATCTGGCTCATGCATGGGGTATTTACAGTTGTGTGGAAGCATTACCTCAGTTTACCTCAAAGCAGCGGCAGACCACAGGGATTTAAAGGTGAGGCAAATAAAATCCGCACATGGTGTCTCTTTTCAGCTGGCGGAGAATCGTTAACCTCACATTTAGTCACACTTTAGGTGTTGGGAAAGCAAGCTGAGCGCTTACGCACATACACACATTATTTGCCTTGCAAATGCACATGAAATTTTGCTACACAAACAAAACGTGTGCAGTATTACGGCCTGTTTCCCAAGAGATGGGTGAAGCAGTTTATATGTTTTTTGGCCCCAAAAAAATCCACTTCAGTACCCACTTATAGGGGACTATGGGGGCTGTTAAAAAATGTACGATTGCATATAATTCTGTGTATATTTTTAAGCACACATTGTTTTTACAAGTTGGACTAATCTAGAGTAATTGTCATTAGCTTTAAGTATCTTGTATGCATGCATGAAGGGCACTGTGGGGCCCAAGGGGTCAGGGGGCCCCAAGACCAGTGATTACAAGGAGTGATTACGACTATAAGAAGACACAAAATGACCACAGGGGCAAAAAAAAGACAAAAATAGCTGCAAAGTGATGCAAAATGTCTACAAAGAGATGCCAAATGATGACAAAAAGACGCAAAACTACTAGATTCTTAACAACTCCAAAAAGACGATAAAACGACCACCACAGATGCACAAAGTCTTCAAAGAAACAGAAAACAATCACAAAATGATTTAAAAAGACTACAAAGAGACAAGAGACAACAAGGAGACACAAAATGACCATAAGAAGAGATGCAAAACAACTGCAAAGGCTCAAGATGAGAACAGCATCAATTCAGCCTCTTCAGTTTGCTGTGTACTTTGTAGCCATTTTCAGTCTGAAATTCCTTTCATTCTGATACATTTGTAAGTAATTGCTTCTTTAATTTTAACTTTTATTAAGCTTTGAAATTTACTCTGATTTGTCATCCAGCCAGAACAAACAAACTGAATTCCATTTTGGCTCCACGAGGTGCAGATTTACATCATCGCTTATCATGAGATACAGACACCACTCCCCATAATTCCCCCACTCGGTCTGTGTCTCCCCCTCCCTCGCTCCCTCCCTGTGGTCCTGAGAGTCCTGTTACCATAGCGACCACTGAAAGATTGGCTCCAACCCTTTTGAAAAACCATCACGCTTCCCCCCACTGCACACATGCACGCATGCACATGCTCTCTGTATGAAGTAATGGCGATCATCCTTCACATGGGGTGAGTGTTCAGATGAAGACTGTCTGCCTGCTCCTCTCTGTGCCCAGTTACAATAACATGACCCCACTCTCCCCTGACAGCCATGAAAAATACCTCTGGATGGAAGATTCCTCCCCTGCACGCACACACATACACACACTCATCTGATCATTCTAATTTGCAAGGACAGATAGAGTCCCCTTATTGCAGCCATTATCAATCTAATCAATAGCATTTCTAGTGCAGCCTTGTGGCACTTTGTGATACCATTGTCAGTCCATTCAATGGGGAGAATGACCGGCTGTTTAAAGGGAAAGACTGAAGTATTTGTCTTCTTTTCTCCAGACACTGCTGTAGTAGACATCCTGCATGCTGGTCCAATTCTCCACTGCACTGCTCTACTTATTTTTATGTGTAAATGTGTATGCAAGGAAGGTAACGGAGGGAGAAAAAAGCCAGTTTCAAGGGCGCACTCAGACAGATAGAGGTGAAGTCCCACACACAAACACACACTCTCACACACCCAAGAGTAAGCGGTGATGAATTGGCTCGGCCCCACCTCCCCTTAACCCCCCCCTTCCACGTCTCTCATTGTCATGGTAACCATCAGCACCTCCACTGTATCCTCACACCACATGCAGCCATCCTTTTCATCACTCCCTCTTTTTTATTGATATGCCGGCTTGCCGTCTGAAAATGTGCTGAGTCCTGCTGTTTCCAGAGCTTGTCGTGTCTTAACTATGAATCATCCATATATTCAGCTCTTCTTTATAAAATATTGATGATGATGTTCATGCAAGAGGACTGAATTCCATGCAAAAAAAACCTTGGTCATTTTTCTGCATGCATGATTGAGTGCTGACGTCATTGCCTGTCTGCTGTAGTTTCAGTCATTATCACATTGACATTCATTCAATGCAATAAGGCGATTCGGCCCACCAGCGTTGCACTGCAGTATAAAAAGCTGTTTTTACTGCTTTACAGAAGAAGAAAAACTAGCCTACTACAGTTTTTATGAGAAATCTTAAAGAAAAAAACACCAGTAAATCTAATAAATCTGGCAATAGCATTCATAAAAATCATAAAACCATCTAACGAGTGTCTTGATTCAATTTCTGCAGCTAACTTTCAGATGAGTGACAAAAGAAGCAAGCAAAAATAATAATTATTGGTGATAAAATGTCTGCAATTTCAAAAAGATCATATGCAGCAGTAGCACAAAAAAATATAAGCTGCACATGTTTTATTTTTGCAACAAAAAAACAAGGTTAATACAATGCATGTAAATGCAAAGCATTATATGGTAAACATCCCTGATTTTGTTCAGCCATACTCAGACTCTTGCTATTCATTACCATCATTGCATGCTTCATTACAACATACAGTGCACAGTGTACGTTGTATTACACGTTATCCACAAACTAAGCAGTATCATCTGTTCTGCACTTCCCGTGATCTCAATTTCTCCATCTGCATGACTTGAAAGAACCATTCTTTAGATAAGAAACAAAGGCTTCAGAAGAGAAAATACCCTTCGATGGATTCACATTAGCCCTCGTATCCGGTATTAGAGCAGCAGATCCGGCACTCCAAGAATCTTGCAATCAAGCAGCTCCTCTATAATCGTCCCCTGGAGCGGGGCACAAAATACTCTCAACAGCCCGCCAGTGGTGTGGGTGTGTGTGCATGAGTGTGTGGGGAAGCATGTGTGTGTGTATCTGTATGTATATATGTGTGTGTGAACACCACCTGACAACACAAGAAAGCACTTCCAGCTTTCTAAAGTGATATTCCCTTACAGGGAGTCGGATTGTGGCCAAGATACCAATGTCTACATCTACCACAGATACAGAGAGACTGTGCATCACCAACAGAACACGGTTCCTCCATTAACAATCCAGGCTGACACAGTCCTGAGAGGGATGGTTTGTAAGATCATTAGCAAACACAGACTGTCTCTGTTTACACTTGCTCCTCCACAAAGCAGACAAAAGACACAACACTTAATTCACCTGTAGACTTTGCTTTAAGCTGCCACAACTGTCAGTTAAGACACTAACTAACCTATTCAGATGCTCTTTTGTGTACACTGTCATAAATTGCATGTACTGCAACTTTTCTTTCAGCTTACATTACATATGCGTGCTTATTTTACTGTTCTTGTCATAGCTGACTCCTCCCTCTGGAACTAATTCCCAAAACACATCTGAGACTGCATCAGTCTGTCCATTTTCAAAACATTTTTAGTGTTTATTATTATTATTATTATTATTATTATTAATATTATTATTAGATGCATCACTTGTGATTGGCCTTTTTGCACTAAATTTGTAATTATCTATCTAAGCATCAGTGTAGTTTAGTCTGTTTTGCGTAGGGCTGCAAATAATATTCACATTTTATAATATTTTCTTGATGTATTTTGGTAGGTTGTGTCCATCACAGTTTGGATGATGGCACTGAAGATATTCTGTTCAACTTGATAGAAAACAGAGAAAAGCAGGAAAACATAACATAACAATTTCATAATTTTCTGACTAGTAGCAAATCCACTTCTTGCCAAACCTTTAAACACCAAACAATTTCTTTCTCCCCTCTGTGTGAATGAATGAGGAAATCCGTTTCAGTGAAGAATGTATCTCTTTTCATCTTCCAACCAAGCAACTGCTCCCACTTTGAACAGCAGTCCTGCTCCGCTGAGCCATCATGTGAAAACATTAAGCTGTAGTGAGTGACAGCAGCGAGGACACCAGATGTTGACATTTAAAGATGGCTGGTGCAGCTTCCGCCTGTTGTCAGTTTCTTTGATGCTTTTAGTAGTAGCACAGCAACATCTTCAAGCAAAGAGAGCCGAGGGTCTGACTGCTCCAAAAATCCAGACCCACACTTGTGACAGCATTGTATTTCTGTCAACTGTCTACAGTAATGTAGACCTTCGTCTTCCTTCCTTTCTCATGTCTGTGCACTTTCACTTGAGAACATCATCTAGTAGCACTTTTACTGCTAAATTATGTGAGATGGACGTGTTATTTCAAAACCAAGAGATTTATTTCCAAGTAGTATAAAGAACTTCCTAAACTGCACACTGCACACCAGGGTGTGTTAGGCCGCAGTAAATCTGATCCAAAACCACAGACCTGAATTTGGTCCACATGCAGCAGAAATGTTGGTTCTCCTAAATTGACATTAAATCTGACACATCCTTACTCTAAAAGTTAAATCACTTGCAACAGCGAGACAGAGGCCAAATCAGATGATTTACCCAACCTCAGCCAACACCTATTGGCCAGGCCAAATGCCTGTAAATGTACTCAGTGTGAGGTTAAAACATCACAAAGCGACTACTGTTTCATGTCAGAGAGATTCATCGTGGAGTCCTTACACGACTCCAACACAAACACCTTGTGCATGATCTGACTGCAAGACATGCAAAAAACTTTCTGTCATAGTCCTTACAAGAGCTTTGTCCAAATTGCAGGGTGGGAATGCTGAAAGGCACAGTGACAGGGAAGATGGAGAATCCTTTTTCCTTAATAACGAGTTGCACTATGGTTGGTCAGAAAAAGATAGACCACCGTGAAAGCAGCTGAAAGTTGCTTGAGGCAACAGTTTGAATGGCCGGAGCATGAAAGCTGCACGCCTTGTCAAGAATGTTTAAACTCAAGAGCTTAGAGAAATAATCGAAGCTATTATTGATGAACAGCAAACTCAGAAGCATGTATTTATAGTAATATTATTAGTGTTAATGTCAGTGTAGCTCTAATAAATATTACAGTGGATGTTCATAAGAATATCATAACTATTTGTGCTGAAATGATTGACCTTGGCCTATTAGGTATAAATCTTGAGAAAGCGTAGACGAGACTGCAATGTGTCCAACTCACATTGAGCTGCTTGTCAAATTAAATGGAAAAAAAGACGCTGAGGTTTATTCCGCATCTCAAGGCTGCTTATTAAATTAATATTCTGCTTATCCCGCTTGAAGGGTTCACTGAGTCCAGAAGCCTACAGTGCAGAGGAACCTCCAGAGCGAGTCTGAAGTTGGGACTGCTCTTACCGAAAGATGAAGACAGGAGTTTGGGATTGATAAAAAAAGTAATACATTTTTCTTGTGTCTATTGTATTTGCGTTCCAACACTTTTTAACCCCTGTCTGATCACCTCTCCATTTGTTGTCATCACTCTTTCATTCATCCACGTCCCGCCACCGTCAAGAAATGTACAGTTCAATGAAACAAATCACAGCAGTTGCCCGAGCAAACAGTAAAGTTATTTCCACTCCTGTATCGCTTCCAACCCTGTCTGACACACCACAGCCAGCAACCACAAACACACATGCACGCTCACATGCACAGAGGCCCACAGTGGAAATAAGTCTCCGACTTTTCTGCGGCTTTTATCCCTAAAGCTCATGCAGCAGGGTTTCATCCTGTGCTTCTGTACAAGCATTTATTTAGATTTATACATCTACGTCCAATGTTGCTTCATCACAAATGTGCATACTATAGACAGTACCAGTCCAAAGTTTTGGACATACCTTCTCATTAAATTTTTCTTTAGTTTTATTATATTTTCTATGAAGTAGATTATTATTATTAAAGACATTGACACTTTAATGGAACACATGGAATTACGTAATAAATAAAAAAAAGTGTTAACTCTATGGAGTCTGGGGCTATTTTGTCCATTTCTGAATCATTTTGATCCTGCCTGTACACACCACGTAAAAGATGTTTAAATGCCATGTTGGTATATTCTTTTTCAGCACAACCTCACCTATATCAACATTTTGAACCAAAAAGAAACAAAGAAAAACCAACATAAATGTGATTGTGTGTGATCCTGTCATCCAACTTCAAGTGTTTTTTCTTGTAGTGTGACTGTACTTTATTTGTGTCTTATGTGTTTAGCGTAACAATTTTGGTCATACTGTGTGTATTTTAGTAATTTTGTATCTTTGTAAGTCATTTTGTGTCTATTTTGGTCATTGTGTGCCTTTTGTTGGGTCTTTTTTGGTTATTTTGTCTTTTTTTGGTCATTTTGTGTCTTCTGTGTTTTTTGGTCGTTCTGTCTTCTCATTTTGTGTCTTTTGTTGGTCATTTTGTTCCTTTTTTTTAGTCATTTTGTGTCTTTTTTTGGTCATTTAGTCTAACATGAAATGTGATTTTGAATCTTTTTTTTACCTTCAAAACACTATCATGTTCAATAAAAAAATTGAAATGTTGCAAATGTGAACAAAGGTTGCAAATATAACATCAGAGGGTTACATCCAGTTCTATCATTTTATACTAAATATATTTGATCTTGCCTCCAGTTTTACTTGGTATATCATCATCAAACTGAAACTGGCCTCATGGAGTTTACAGTCAGAACTTTAGAGGTAAATTTACAGTAGGGCTCCACGCTGCTTTGTTTTCTAGTCTGGATGTGATGAAGAAGTCATGCTTTGGCGCTTTTGGTGACTTCAGAGGGTTAAAAAACCAGAATAGGTGTTATATTTTAGATTCTTCAAAGTAGTCCTTTAAACTTTTGCTTTGATGGTAGTGTCTGCAGAGTGAAACCTCACTTCAGCCCATGTACAGTACAGCTTAGTGAAACCAGACAGCAATCAAAAAAAGAGGGTGAAATTGGGATTAATGGAGGGTAGAGTGGGCAGGTGGGAAGTAGTAAGAAATTCTCTTGTAAAAAATTCCACTCAGGGGGAGTGGAAACTTTCTTTCTGCTGTTGCTCTAACCTTTAATAGACAACTCATGGTGAGAACTATCCTTATAAAAGCTGAAGTCCAAAGAAAAGACAATATGAGGTGCACGCATGACAGAAATGCATCTGGGAGATGTAAAGAACGCCAGAGACGTGATGTGGACCATATTGAATATAAAATGCTTTGTTAGCCAGTGCCATTTCTGTGATCTCATGGAGACCAGCAGTATTGTTTAATACTGTGTCTTTTGGCACCGTGAACGCAACACTAGATCTGAAATACTAACGTCCCCCTCTCTGCTTCTCTCAGCATCTCTCCACGTTTGAGTTCCTGAGGTGAGAAGGAAGTCGAAGAGGACAAGTGAGATGATTAAATGGATGATTCATTTGAGAAAACAAATATCTGAAGCTGCACAGTCTTTGACCCCTGAGAGGAAAATAAATAGTGTGGAGAGAGCTGGGACAGACACAACACCAGAGGAGCAGAGTCAGCCAGATAACAGCTCAGAGGCTGCTGTCGCTACAGTATTAACACACACACACACACACACACACACACACACACACAGTGGCACAAACAAGTCATGCCCTTGAGTGGGGAAAAAATAACAAGAAAAGAAAATGAATTACTTAAATCATTCTTATCTTTTAGCACACTAGGACAAGGCCTCAAAGAGAAACGTCTCAGTCACATTAAACTGCGACTTCAAATCTACATCTATCTCTCTGGGAAGCCAAAATGACAGAATCTGATACACTGGGAAACAAGCGCTCATACCGCCCTTCACCCCTAACTTATCGACCACCTGCTGTCCCGAATTGCAGGACCTCTCCCAAAGCAAATATAATCTAGAGAAACACGGGAAGCATACTAATTTACACCAACTAAACTCAATGTGTCATGAAATTAGATTAGTGTGACCAAATGAACTGCGAAGAGCCTCAGGATCACCTGCCACTTGCGTGTGGCACATGTGGTTGTGTGTGTGTGTGTGTGTGTGTGTGTGTGTGTGTGTGTGTGTGTGTGTGTGTGTGTGTGTGAATTTGTTCCTAGGAGTGAGAAGCAAAAAGAGATGAGACAGTGACAAAATGGAGGCCCAGACAGAGACACAGAGGACGTCTGGATGGCAGATAAGTTTGAGAAGAAACACAATGCAAAAGCAGCCCAGGAGAGCTGGAAGAGAGAGATAGGCTGCAGAGAAGAGACAGATAGATAGTGCATGTGTGTGTGTGAATGGCTACAGTTTTGTCTGTGTTGTAAATGGAGGATGTTGTGCCTGCAGCTGTTTGATATCTGTGTGTTCCACAGACGAGGGGAGCTATCTGGAATGTGTTCTCGCTAAAGCTGAATGTGTCCACCTTGTCAGTTTCAGAGATATAGTGGAATAGCAGTTTCATGGTATACCAGGATATTAGAATTGATGGTTGTCATAACCTGTATGTTCATTTCTTTAAAATTATTTTCAAAAAAGCAGACTTTTTACACATTATTCCATTAAAGAAATACAATAAATAACAATAAAACTTTTGTTCAACCAAAACATCCTTGTTTATTTTAATTAGTTTAAGGGTCATTATACTTGATAGTAACAGTCTCATGATAAAAATAAAAACAATTCTTTACTGTGACACTTTCTGAGAAGGTTATTTTTATACCATTGCAACCCTGTCATGGAAGAAAATTCAATGCACTTAATACTTTTGTGAATTCAAAAATCTATTTTCTATTAGGGTTGCAAAGGGGTGGATAATTTCTGGTAAATTTCCAGAAACTTTCCATGGGAAATTAAGCTTGGGAATTTTGGAAATGTTCCTTTTCATTGAACAACAAAAACATGAATGATGAGTTAAATATTACTTGCTAGTTATCTTATCAGAGACCATCTGAACCATAGCAGCAGTGACATTTAAGTCATGCAACCTTATTTTCTGCAATGATCCAAAATCAAATGCAAAAATCCCATGGCGAATTCTCAATAGACCACATCGTGATAATAACTTCCGGGTTGGCCTACAAAAATACTTTGTTTCGTTTGCTTCCTATAGTCTTGTGCTCTGGGCTCAAAAGTGTGATCCAGGGTTCTAGAAATCATCTGTGCATGTGATGGAGGAATGCACAGTGCATGTAGGGGCGTGGCCTCAGTGGGGGCGTGGCCTCGGCAGCCCTGCAGTAAGCAGTGAGCTATGTTCATGTGATTGATGAATAGCAGATATTCAAGTTTACTTGCATGAAATCTGCTTGTTTTAGTCAAGATAATGCTAAAATATATTTTCCAGACTATATTTAAGTTCCCTGTTAAGGGTAAACCTTCAATTTTGTAAATTCCTGTTTGATTCCTCTTAATTCCCGTTAATTCCCATGAAAAGCTTCCAACTTTGAAAATTCCAGGAATTTTGCAACCCTTTTTTCTATACACCTTTATCCAGAAAATAGGCTCTAATTGGTTGATAATTGGTTTCATCTTGTTCATTTGAGCTAAGAACAGCCAATAAAGTTTATTTGGTTTGATCTACTTAGTTGATTAATTGATTACTTATAAATTGAATATTTAGGGGTTAGGGTAGATTTGGGTGGATAATTTTTTTTATTAATATATCACCTTTGGCTATGGGAAATTGTGATGGGATTCATTATATATATTTTTTTCATGTTATAGGCTAAATGATTGTGTGAGAATAAAAAGTAAAGTAAATAAAAGCTCAAAAATATTTAAAACTGATGCATTAATAAATCTAGTAATGTATTATTGGCACTGTTATCTTAAAAAGGGTCCTGTGGTGCAGAGAAAGAGAAAGAAAGAAATTCTTTCCATATTTGAAAGTCTCATTCAGTGATTGGAGATTGATTCTTTTAAAATAGCAAAGGGAAAAATAAAGTTCAGACCACTACGGGAGCCATAAGGGCGAAAGCCCATGAGACATGAGGTAAAAACTTAGGGGGAGGGGGAAGAATGGAAATTGAGATACTCACTAACAGATGAGATGAAGAAATGGAATAGAAACCAGTCAGAATGGAGAGAGACAGACAGAAAGAAAGGGAGTGAGAGAAGAAAAGCCCTCACTGCCATATGGTACGGAGTATTGGGCTTAATGAGGCGTGAGGCCATCCTCTCCACAGAGGCATCGGCCAGTCAGATCACACATGAATGAACGCTCTGATCGGTTTAAAACACAGCATATGCCAACAGCTAGTGATATGGAACCAAACTGCTGCTACTCTGAGGGGAAAAAGGAGGAAAAAGAATGATTTACCCAACTTGGGACAGAATCCAACACCCACCAAAGAGCTAAAAAATGCTCTTGCGAAAGGAAATCTGCCTGATAAGAGTTTGGAAACTAATTGCTACTGAAAATATTCTAGTAAAAAGAGAGATCTAGATCAGCAGACAGTCTGGGCTCTGAACTAGTGGCTCCACCAAGAAAGAAAGGAAATAAATTAAAAAAAAACATTGAACATATGTCAACTAAATAGTTTCAGTCTTGGCATATTGGGCAACACCTGTGGTTACTGGAGGTAACAGGAACAGCAAGCGTGTTTTACTTATACCATGGTATATACAGAAATACTTAAGTTGAATTTAATACTTTTTTAATAACTTCACAGTATTTTTAATATCAACACGACATTGATCTGCAACTGTAGTGGCAACCGTTTTAATTTCAGTATTAGGGGTAACTAATTCTAAAGTAACTGATTACTGTTATTCTGTTACTTTTCTGAATATGTAAATGTCATAATTTTTACAATTCAAATAAAGTACCTATTTCACAGTTACTGGGTACTTCTTGCCTCAATAGCAGCACTGACCTATACAGAATTAGGTGCTATTTAGACCCCTGAGTTCAGTTAAATTCAAACTGAATCAACCACAGGGGGCAGCTAATGCATCTTGGGGGGAAGCTACTCTATCATACATAAATACAGTAGAACAACTCATGTTTGCAATGCCGGCTAATCACTTCTTCTTACAACTACTTGGCTTTGACAGTCCCTGATTGACAATGATAGACAGATGGTTCAGCCAATTACCTGCCAGGTTTTTCTTTTCTTTGTTTTTTGGTTTTATGGTTCTGTGTAACAAACCATCTGGTGTGTTAAGGTAACCTCTCAGGTTATCCCTGTAGGTTAATCTGGATGAAAAGTCAGGAGATCACCAAAGACATTACATTTCATCCTAACCAGACATGAATGTGAGGTATTAAATGTGATGGCAATACATCCAAAAGTTGTTGAGAATCTTGAATCGGGCCCAAGGTCCCCTTGCTGCATGTCTTCAAATCTGCCTCAAATAAAGCAAAAAAATATCCAATATTGGGGAGGACTGGAGGAATATTCATGGGATTGCAAATGGCAGGATATAGGCAAAATGAGGGTTGCAAAATTCCGGGGATTTGGAAACTTTTTATGGGAATTAACAGGAATAAACCGTGAATTTACAAAATTGAAGCTTAAATATAGTCGGGGAAAATACATTTGAGCACAAACTTGACCTAAATAACCAGATTTCATGCAAGTACACTTGAATATCTGCTATTCCTCAATCACATGCACATAGCACACCGCTTACTGCAGGGCTGCTGAGACCACGCCTCCAATGAGGCCACGCCCCCTACATGCACTGTGCATTCCTCCATCACATGTTCAACTCATTTACATGTTGAATGGGACTTTTTGGGAGGAGAGGGGGTCATTTTACTTAATTTCTGAATGGGTGGTCGAGTTATTAACGCAACATTCATGTTTTTGTTGTTCAATGAAAGAATTAATCGTTCAATAAAAGAATTAAAACTAAGTTCCACTTTCAAATAAATCTGTTTAAATATCATGTTCAGACCATCTCTTCTGTTAGGAAAGATATTACCACCATTAAGTAAAAAAATAAATAAATCCCACCTCATTAAGTAGAAGGTTTAGGGCATGAGCATAAAACCAAGATAGATGTTGTTCATGGCATCTGAGCTTCCAGTAGCAAACAGGTGATGAATTCACAGTAAGTGTTGATGGATGTCAGGAGAATAGTTTGCATAGCAGACACACCATCCTGATCCTTCGTCACACACATCCTGTCAACATCTCTGGCAGCTGAGAGATGTACGAGTTGGTGGGAGAAGGAGACAGAAAATCAGAACCGGAGAGAAAGAAAGGGTTTCAGAGCAGAGGCCAGCTGTTAACAGCATGAACCGATTCACCAAATTTTCGATCTCACTGGTGTCTGTTCGTGTGAGAACCCGACCATTTGTCAGTGCTGATCACCTGTTAGATGCTACTGAGGCATGTAGCGACAAGCAATCGCTCAAACCTGCAGCCTTTCTTCAGTCAGCTATTGATCCAAGCAAATTAAACACACTGACAGATTAATTAAAACACACAAGATAAAGTTTCAACAGAGCAGGGCTGAATTAAAGCGCAGCTGCCACTGTTCAAGAGCAAGCATTGAGGGGAGACATCAAGCGGACAATAAATTTCATCTCCCCCCCACCCACATTTTCAAGCTTAATAAAAACTAGAGTGTGTGTGTTGTGAGTGTAGGCTGAAGGAGAGCGTGCAAGGTCCAAGTGGAAGCTGTGGTTCTCTGGTTTCCACGGGGGTCCGATTTAGCGCGACACCAGCAGGACCTGAGTTAGAGGAAGCTTAAGCGGAACATTTCCCTGTTTTCAGTGCGTCACCAAATGTCTCTGGCTCTATTGGTTTATCAAATGTGATTAGTCTCAGTGTGCACATGTGTGTGTGTGCTTCAAATATGATTAGTCCTTCCTTATAGAGCCATATAGACTTTAGCCACGGGGTCCCAGACTTTGGACTTCACACCAAAAGGGCTGATTGCTTTGACAGGCAGACATGCTGTGTTTATATAAGTGGTTTTGTGGGAAGTTCAGGAGGACGAACTCCACCTGTCAAAAGAAACCTGTCTCCTTTCCTGTGTGTTTTTGCTCTATTTCAGTCACACTCACATGGTCCTGTGCGACTTTCTCGTCTTGTTTTACCTGACTACCTGCGAGGCCAGCTCAGTAGGTGAGAAAGTCTGCCTGTCGGTCAAAAAAGTCCTGGTCCTGAGTAGGATTTCACCACATTTGACTGGTGAGGACACCATCAGGTCAAAATGTTCCTTTGACCTGCGGTTTGGTACGTGGCAGATTTCAGCTAAATCTGTACAGAGGTTCATTTCTCCAAATGGAAAGCTATATATAAATGGTAAGATTGCAGTTACATTTACTGAGCACATGCTCCCATGAGGATGCACCATTTCTATTTAGAATACTTTTGAAATGCCACAAAGAAAGTAAAGCATATTAAGGTCAGTTTCCACCAATTGAGATGGAGCAAATAATCTAAGCCACAAACGTAGTTTTGCTAAAAGTTGACACTACAGGCGACACACAGCTATAGTTCACCGGTGAACAGTACAAGAGGTTGCAATCTGGAAACAAAACAAATCACCTTGGCGATCAAACCCATCTACGAGATAAAAAATAGAGAGGAATTTGGATCAACTGGGCAAGTTTAATTGGTCTTTTATGTTAGCAAATTTAACGTTTCATTGTCCAGAGAGAAAGACATATTGACATTAAATGGAAATATGCCAACAAGGAAAATATCTAGTCATCGTTATATGTTTACTATGTCTGAACTCATTCATTAAAGGGGTTTCCATATCTCAGTTAACACATCAACTATTCTTTCGACAAACAAAAAACAAAAAACACGTCTTGTGAGCGTTAACATTTTTGCCAACATTGCAATTGAGAGAGTTGAAAGTGAGTTTTACAGTTTCCATTCATCTTATTTAAGATAGCTGAAAATGCAGATGAAATAGGTTCATTGAAACACGGGTAATGTTAACTTCCTTTTGAGAGCCATATCATAATCTAGAGCACAATCATGTTTCTGTGGGGATAATCCCTTTGAGTTAAATGACTCCTTTCTGAAAGTGTGACACTCATGATAAATTGTATCTGCAGTGTTTGCAAAGATGTACAAATAGCAAGAGTTTCTTACCCATCTAGCAGTTGTACTGTGGAGCTTAAAGTAATTTGCAGCCTCTATGGGCCCTGAGTGAGGCTCCCAGGTTTTACTCACGTCAACACTTACTTCCCTCACTTATTTCTTTTTTATTCTGAAAATCATTCATTTTTAAAGCACGGTGTCAAACCGTACCAACAGACAGCGGAAAACCATTATACCATCGTACTACAAGCCATTCTCTACCATTTTTCACATCTCCCAGCTGAGCACATCTGTGGGGCTGTTGAGATGATTGAGAGTTGTTTAACAGGCTTGACCAGGAAACCACATGCTGAACATCACAGGGGAAATGCATCACCTGCTAAAAGTAAGTTCTTGGCTTCAATAGTGTACACAAGTACACAGATGTATGACATGCAGGCATGTACATGTACACACACACACACACACACACACACACACACACTTTTTCTTTCTGTTTTGTTTTCAGTATTCTCAACTATTTAATCACCCCTTTGTCAGGCTCCTCTTATTTCTTTTGTACTAAAATTCCATTTTAGCTGAATTGTCTTCATTCTTTAAGCAATGTTTCCTCTAGTTTGCATCTCATCTGTTGGTCTGTTGTGCTGCATTTAAGGCTTTGCAAGTGCGTGCGTGTCACTACTTGTGAGATCAACAGTGGCTTCCCAGCGGTCAGGTCATGCTCAAAGAAAGCATGTCATTGGATTTGACAGATCTCTGCAAGGCACAACCCACACAGGAAGAAAAAATACACTCAGTATGCGTTATACCCAAGAAAAAGAGGAAAAAACTCAGCAGCATTCAAACAGGCCCCCACACAAATCGAATGTTATCAGCAACTTGGACTACTAACTAAGAAATTTTAAACAATGCAAATGCCCACTCTGAAATACGCTTGTCACTTTTCATCACCAGCCCCAATTGACGCTTTTCTCATGACCTCTACCTTCTCAGGATATGAACCTGAATCAGATGGATGTGCATACACACACACACACACACACTGAGGCACCATAACCTCTCCTGCCTGGGAAATACTTTAAGGAAGCGGGGGAAGAGGAAAGCAGGGAAACTAAGAAATAAATAACTCCTTTGTGCTGCGGCTACATAAACAGTGCAGCACATTACAGATGACTATAGTAGCCCAACTGATAAGAAACTTCCTCCACACTATTGCTGCATGTATATGTGTGTGTATGTGTGAGTGGAGACCGAGAAAAATCAAGAGAGACATCATGACAAAGACAAACAGAAAGGGAGCAAATAAGTAAAGAAAAACAGAGACAGAGAAATATATGTGTCCCACTCCTTCAAATATTTATTTTTTATAACATATCTCCCTCTTTAGATATTAAACATTTGCAGATTTTCCTCTACTTTTACACAAAGTGTCAAAAATCCAAACCAAGTCAGCCCTGCCAGTTTAATAATTCCTAAAGCCAAACAGTGATTGTTATCTATTATAAATATTGGTACAATTCTGAGAACATTCAGCCTTCGTCTCGACTCCGTTAGGAACGTGACGAAAACCTCACAACCTTATTTTTGGTGCCAAATAACCTCATACAAAAATGTAAACTGGGCCTATTGGATCAGCTGACCCAATTCTTCACTTTGTCGCTATCTTGACAGAGTAAAATTACCAAATGCTCCACAATCTCGACAGTCGGTTGGCAGGCAGAAAGGAGAAAATACAGAACAAATCTGAAACAACATCCATTAAAGGTATGATGTCAGGTCTAACATCATGTGCCTGTGTGTGTCCTATCTGAGTGGCCACATTTAATCCATTGGCCCAGATGAAAAAGTTTACTCCAACTACTATTATCCTGCAAATCGCAGCCCCTGTGGGGAGACTCTCGCCCGGAGAATCTTGGCTCGGTTCGAGCGAGCCTTGAGGAACGTGCCGGAATGAGCAAATCAAGCCTTATTCACTCACTCTGGCATCAAAACCACCCGTGATGTCTGGCATGGGATTAAGCCTGCACCTACTGCCAGAATAACTGCCGGCTAGGATTAGAAAAACCACCAACAGTTGATTACAACTGTAGCAACAACTGGAATCAGTGTCCAGGGGGGTTTATTTAGTTGGTTGAGGGATATAATAATTTAACAGAGCAGCCTAATTAGGAGCAAATTACAAGGTTCAATAATTCCGCAATGGACTGGCTGTATCTGTGATTGAATGGACAGAAACAAATCACACTAAGGCTGTTTTATCCACTTTCCTTTTTACCTTTTCCTTTCACTGGTCAATCCACCTATCTTTCTCATTTATAATTAATTTGCAGCTCACACTTCTCTTCGTTATGTTCTCTTACTTCCCTCATCTCCTGTAGTCCCTAAGGAGCAGGCCCATATGCCAGTTTCCACAGAATACCAACCAGCCATCCGCTCCAAATGCATGTTAAATGAACCTGCAAGAATGTGAAATTCAACGACCGGTATTTATCTAATTCCAGTTCGGTTGGTATGATTAGGGGTCCAAAGCCTTTTATTAGAGCTGCTGCACTTTAAAGTTCTAGCAGCAGGCTTTCTTAAAACTGCTGAGATACAGAAATGCTTCTTCTCCGCTTCATGGCAGACGGGTAAAAAACCAACCTGTAAAAACAGTTGGTCTAAACGGTGCATGATGCCAAGTTAAGACCTTGCTGGAAGACAAACAGCCAGTCATCCTTTTTTCATTTCTCGGGAGAGGTCCTCCTCATACACGAGAGCTGCTGGAATCAAGATAAAAGCGAGACAGCCGAGCTGCCGCGAGATACCAAGGGCTCGCCCTGCGCTGATGGCTTGGTTACCACGGCAACCGCACGAGGTGAGAGAGAGGACATAACAGCACAGAGTAAATCTCCTCACAGCAGAGTCAGGAATGCAGGTGAAGTCTGCCTCCCTATCCTTTCTCACTCTGTTCTCGTACCTTTATAAATCTTTTTACCCCTTAAATGAACATGCTGAATGGCTTCACTTCTCCTTTCATAACCTAGTTTTTATGAATCACATCCCAATGCTTCCAAGAGCACCATTCTTTTCTGATAAAGGACTTTGAGACTGTTTTTCACTTCAGACATGACTTTGATTTCCAGGCTCATTTATATTGATGTATAAATCAGGCTTTTGCCAGGGGAGTAATCAGAAAAAGCTCAAGGGGAAGGTTAGAGTGAACAGAGAGAGAGAGAGAGTGAATCAAGAGATGAGAGGACAAGGGAGACAGTGAATACTCAGTTTTGGCTGCATATGTAGGACAATAGTGTTGTGGCCAACACGGTGCAAGATTAAGCACCATGAGAATTAAAACCCGGCAGGTCTTCGACAAAATAAAGAAGAGCAGGGTGAAACAGAGCTTAATAAAAGAAGACTGAGAGGGAGAGAAAACTTCTTGAGGATTTCTTCTTACCTCTAAGAAGCAGGTCCCAGCTGGGGTGTTCTCCTTGATGGAGGCATTGTAGAAGCTGCTGGAGAACACAGGTGTGTTATCGTTAACATCCTGCAGCACAATGTCCACCTTCGCTGTGGATGACAATGGAGGCCGGCCGCTATCCGTTGCCACAACGGTCACACTTGGCGCTGGCTCTGATTCGAAATCCAGAGCAGTCGCTGTGGTAATGATCCCCGTGACCGGGTCAATGGAAAACCAATCAGAGTGAGAGTTTTTGCCCTTGAGGAGGCTATATCGGACATCCCCATTGGGGCCCTGGTCCTTGTCCCTGGCAGTAACTTGGAGAACAAAGGAGCCCGGGTAGACAACTTCAGGAATAGTCTGTCTGTAGGCCTGCTGGTCAAACAGAGGGGGGTTGTCATTGACATCAGTCACCTGAATGGTGAAGGATGACTCCGCCCTGAGGGGGGGCGTGCCGGAGTCTGTGGCCATAACCCTCAGGTCATACGAATCCCGCTCCTCTCTGTCTAAGACCTGGTCCACATATATCAGATAAATGATGCTGTCCTTGGTTGTGAGAGCAAACTTCCCATCGCCTCCCTCAAGGGACACATTCACGTTTGCGTACTCTCCGTAGTCTGGGTCGGTGACAGATATCCGGGCTACGTACTGGCCTGGTTGGGCCCCTTCGGAGATCCTCGGAGAGCCGTCCTCACTTAGGAAGATGATGGTCATGGTGGGCTGGTTGTCATTGTAGTCACGGACATGAATGGTCACAAACGCATTGGTCACCTGAGGAAAAATGATGCACAATTCATGTCACCATTATATCCACCAAAGTGGTCATGTTTTCAGTCTGTTTGTCAATCAGTAGAATAACTAAAAAACTACTGGCCTGCTTTTACATATAGGGTGCAGCATGGGTCAAAGAAGAACCCGTTCAATTTTGGAATGGATCCGAATCACGTAGTGGATGCATAAATTATTTCTGGCTTTCATTACCATTGCAAGAGGGCATTTCTGCTGCATTCATGTGGTGTTGAAATTGGAAATATTAGTTTCTAACTGGGAAAAATCAAGTTAGAATGTTGAAATTGCATGATAGGGCATGACCTGGCAGAGGACTGCAGGGGTGTCGGATTAAATAATCAATTGTAAATAAATCCAGGCAACAATGGCCCTTCAGGAATACATATTATATAAAACAATATATGACCTGTCATCCCTAAAAGCATGGTACTGTATTCTTAATGCACTGTGATGAATAACCATAAGGCAATTACCTCAGGGTGGCTGGCGTTATCCCTGGCCTGGACCACCAGTTCATGGACCCTCTTCAATTCATAATCAAGGGGCCTATTCAGAGTGATGACCCCGGACTTGATATCCATGACAAAGGAGCGGTCAGGGTCACTTTGACGTCGGTTGATTTCATAAAGGACCAGACCATTATCGCCCTCATCCTCATCTGTTGCAAACACCTGAGAAAGGAGTCAAACGCTGAAGTTAAAATGACTCTGGAACATCTGGATTCACAGAAGCAAGAAATGTTATTGAAGTAATGAATCAATATATGAAAACTGCCAAGACTTGAGCTAACCTGCAGGATGCTGCTGCCTTGTGGGAGACTTTCAGAGATGATGGCATGATATCTGCTCTGATTGAAGACTGGTGCGTGGTCATTGATGTCGGTCACAGTCACTTCCAGGGTCATGGATCCCATCCTTTTGGGGGAGCCCCCATCAAAGGCCTCCAGAACAAGGGTGTACAATGAGCGTTTCTCCCTATCCAGCAGTCCATTGACCACCAGGTCTAGATACAGCACCTTGTTAGCAGCCCTCTTGGTCTCCAGTCTGAACGCCTGGCCTACGTTGCCCTCTCGAATGGCATAGCCTTGAGTGGTCAGCTGGTCCTTGTCTGCATCTGTGGCAGGCTCCAGGGAAAACCTCGTCCCCACTGCTGTGTGCTCGGGGATCTTAAGAACAGCTTTCTTTTTGGGGAACACAGGTGCATGGTCGTTGATGTCGTTGACGGTGATCGACACTTCAACGGTGACTCCTGTCATTGTTACAGCGATAAAGCTGTAGTGGTCCCTCTGCTCGCGGTCCAGACGGCGCGCTGTGGTAATGATGCCGGTGGTTTCGTCGATGTTGAGGTCGCTGCTAACGCCTGTGCCCTCATGGTCCGAGATGAAGTAAAGACCTCCAGCTTCTCCAGGCGGTAACCCAGCACTGATGTCACCAACGATGGTCCCCGGCGACTGCTCTTCATCCAGCTGGAGCTCCAGGGCTCCAAGGACGGTTGTAGACTGAACAAGTACAAGGGCAATGCATAAATAAAAGAGTGGCTTTAGTCGCCAGAGACTTGAACACACACAGGGTCCGCTGACCCAAGCCCTTTGTCTTGACCCTTTACTTGTTATCGACATGGCTGGGTTCTGCTACACCTGGGAGAATGAAAAAGAGAGAAATAGAAAAATATCAGCCAGAGAAAAGATGTATTTCTACAAGGTCAGATATATTTTATGATGTGTGAATTGAGCTATTGAACCAACTTTTTTCATTCTCTATTTTCAAACATCTTGAATATTCACTTGCTCTCCCTTAGCACAAAATGAAAACAATTTTTTTTCATGGTGAAGTATGTATCTTAAATTGTTCCATGACAACGTGCTAACGCTTTTACAATCCAGAACTTATATTAAAATCACTGCCTGATGAATTTCAGCTTCTTTCCCCATAAAATGGAGATACAGAAAATAAGGTTTGAAAGGAACTATTCTGTTGGATCAGAACGATGTGAAAAAGCATGAAAATGGAAGTCAAAATCTGTCCAGAATCCACACTGGCTTCAACCATGTTGAGGATAGAATCATAAACTATATTTATCTGAAGGAGAACACATTTTATTCACTGGGTGAGAACATTTCAAAGTGTCCAAAGTGGTCACGCACTGAAATTCCAAGACAAAACACATTAAAGACACTGAAATGGGCACCAAGATCCTTTGTACGATTTTTTTTCATGATACCAAGTGCTTACACACACACACACACACACACACACACACTTACAAATACATGGAATGCATGGGAAAGTAAGTCTATAGCTGCTTGAGCTGGG
Organism: Centropristis striata; assembly: GCF_030273125.1. Lineage (NCBI taxonomy): Eukaryota > Metazoa > Chordata > Actinopteri > Perciformes > Serranidae > Centropristis > Centropristis striata. Next base: position 28,594,715 of record NC_081531.1, on the reverse strand, counting down.
CCTTTATAGGGAAAAGCAGTCATTTAAGACTGTAAGCTTAGCCTTTATGTTCCCAAAACTTTAAATCATGCACAAATCCATAAAGATAATATCCTCCTCATGCTAATGCTATATCAATCTTATCAGTCATAGGCTGGATCTAATCATGAGCAGATACACATATTGTAACTGTCCACGAAGGCATGCATCATCAAACATTTTTTGCCAAAAATTCTTTATGTTGCTGGTGTGCCAGAAGTGTGGATTTGCCTTATCACATGAAACGTTGACTGCAAAAAAAAAAGTCAATCACATGAGTTTAAAAGGCTCACCTGACAGAGTCTGAGTTATCCTGCAGCTAACCTACCATCTGGTACTTTCAGCAAGTTTAAACAAACACCAATCATTATTTGCAAATGGTATTTGACCCAGGGTTGACACACATGCTTTTGCACACTGCCATAAAGTTCTGGAAACACAAATTTAACCTGTATGGCCGCTCTAAACTCTCACGAGATAGATGCTCATTTTACCCCTTGATGAAATCTACAAATATTTAGATTATGCTCATAATGAGACCAACTGTTTATGCCTGTTCCCGTTGTATTTACAAGGGAAGATTTATTGAGCGTATAACTCCATAACTTGAAAACATCCTGTAATGAGGAGGACCATCCAACCTGAAAATAACTCATTCATCACACTGTGAGAGCAGAGGGATGCTGCCTTTAGGATCTTCTACAATGAACACCTAAACTTTCAGGAATGTAAATGCCTCTATTAGCTAATGTTTTATACAAATCATAAAAACTCCAAATGTGTGATGGAGGCAAAGGGCCAGTAGCAGACAGGAGGTTAGTTGTCAATGGAGGCCTTTGCTGTCCAGCCATTTTCACCCAGACAATTACTCCCATAGTGCATGTATAGTCTGGACAGTTAACTTTAGGAATGTCTTCAACCTCTAGAGAGAAAGCCAGCCTGCTGCCGGCTGCAGTATCTGCACATACATTGAATTGAAGCATTCACACTTGTAGATACAAAAAGACCATAGAGTGACCTTCTTGAAGGCAGATGGAAAGGCTGACTGCCATTCCATATAAAACAAGAGAATAAAAAAGCTGTTTCTTTCCAACAGATAACAGTTCATTAGAGTGAGGCTGCACTCAGCAATAAGAGTAGCTTCACAAATCTCTTTGAAGATCGTCTTATGAACGCATGAATGCTCTGGTTTTCATTTGTAGTCTGAGTAGTATTGACCAGTTGACAGTTGAGGGGGCTTTACTTGCATCACGGTAAGCGGTGTGGAGAAAAAAAGAGGCGGAGCACATTGACCAACCTGTTGGCTATCGTCTTATGACAGTTTAGCTTTTTTTAAATGTTTGTATTCACATGGCGAGAAAGAATCCTGTAGTAGATGTTGTCTCTCAACTCCAGCCCCATTGACGTGGCTCAAAAAGCTAAAAGAAGAGGAAGTCTCAGAACAAATATTCATTATTCATATCCACTGAATACACTCAGAAATATGGGGCCTAAGTTATCGTCAGATGAATAGTCAGGGTTTTTTTAAATTGTCATAATGGTGACATGCATTGAAATGCTAAAATACTTGCGTGTTTTTGAGATTATAATAGTATATAATTTGTTTTCTTTTCAGTTTTCCTCATCAAATCATTATTCAGATCACATTTGCGACATCAGTGAATACTACTCTATTATTCATTTTCCATTTGCAAAGCTCCTAAAAAACTATTAAGAGAGTGCATAACATAAAAAGCAAATAAAAAAGATTATTTAATACTAAATGAATCCTTCAGCAATCATCTACCCCCTCCCAGTCTTTCTACCGACCCTGACCTCCTGTGGTAGTTTATGAGGCCTCTGAGGAGGAGAGATTAATAAAGTCTATAGGTCCACTGGGACAGAGAGAGGGACACTGATACTGGCCCCTCTGGTATGGCTGCTGACCTCTACATCTGGTCCAGGCGGCTGCTCTGGACAGTTGCTGAACTCCTACTCAAAGAGAGAAGCAGAGCTGAGACTGGGCATGGATACACACCTTCCCTTTGTTTTGTTTGCGGTGCGTCAAAGTAGTCAGAATTGTTTGTGTCTATGGGACTGCCTGTGCTGAATAAGCGCAGGAGGAAAAGAGAAAAAGAAAGAGAGAGGTTGAAAGAGGAGGTCTCACTGAGACAATTAAGGGTGTGATGATGAAAAGAAACATTTCCAGTGTTTGGAGGGAAAGTCAGAGTCAGAGCCTTTGGAGACCCTGCTGTGATGAAATGAAGCCACAGTACCCGACAGTGCCATAATGCAGCCATTGAGAACACCAGGGAGGACAAAAAAAGAATAAAAGAGGTGGAAAAAGTGGATTTAGGACACAATAGAACATTCTGAGGAGTGATTACAGTTTGCTTTGGCTTGGCTGCCTTATTGTCTTTAGGGAACTGAGCTGTGTAGGAGAAACTTATGACTGAAACGAAAGGGTGTATTCCAAAGTGTGTGTGTTTTTTTACGTCCTCTCTCCCTCATTGCTTGAGTTGAGTGTCAGTGAAAGGTTATATTGATGAACAGATCGCACGGCTGCAATCTGTCACTGTCGATGAGCAGTCGGTGCATGACATCATCTCCCCTTTGACGTGTGCTGTAATACACTTGTGTTTACACTGGAAAACACAAGCTGATGAGGAACGGAGAGAGCAGGGGCTAAAATATAGCTCATGCTGAAAGGATACTGGCTTCACATGGCCAATGGAAAAGACAGCCACCTGATTCACTCCCTCTAGTGGCACCCTTTATATCATTCTGCATGATAAATTATGTTTCTAGTTTACATAAATTAGGGACTCTCTAATTGCATCCAAAATCCCAAAAATGAGCATAAAATAAAGAAAACAGTTTCAACCTGTTTGTCTGGTTGCATGGGTCTTTACACGTCTGCACAACACATGTGCATGCAAGCAGTGACATCATCTCTGTGCGACCACATTGACAGGCAGGGCAGACCCGGAGGGCTCCACGCAGTCTCCGCCACATTATATCTGGCATTGCACCCCCATAATCTCCCTCTGCTGTGCGCAAGCCTCAAAGCCTCAAATACATGGGCCTCCGCTCTTAAGTGCTGTTACCGTATAATAGAAAACCATAGTGTTTTCTATAGGATGTGACCATTTAAAGCAGTGCTGTGTGTGCATGAGGATGTGTGTTCACACTGTTGTATCTCAGCTGTGAGGAATCGCTTTTCCCCATGCAATGCCAATTTTAAACAGGCCTCTCTATCTCCCTGTCCCTCCCATGTCTGTCCCTCCTCTTTTCCTCCGTCCGTCCCCTCTAATGGATTTAGCAGATCTAGTAGGGCACGCCATAGCTACCCGTGGGCCAAGCTAAACAGGACCCAAAGTCATAAGGTTCCAAGTAAAGAAAAGGCCACTCCAAACTGCCTCTAGCACAGGATTGCATTCAGCTAGTTCCTCAGTGGTCTAGAGGTCTGGCAGTGGCTGTAGATAGTTGACAGCCACACATTCAGCCCTGCAACTGCCTCTGTGTTACCCAGACCAAACTAGCATGTGTCCTGTGATTGACAGTAAAGTCAGACAGGGAGGAGAATAAATGGAAAAACTGTCAAAATGAAATACACAACTTAAAATAAGACACACAGTATTTCTGCCATAAATTCAGACACTATGAAGTGCTCTTCTGCAAAAACAGATATCCCCATTTTGATTTATTAATTTGGGTTATTGATTATCTATTTATTTTGGTGCAGTCCAGGCAATATCAATCAAGTAAGTGCTAATCAGGGCCTACACTATGTTGTGGACTTAAGAGAAAATGCTGTTGGTTTCTTAATTTTACAAATTGCTTTTATGTTTGCTTTTTTTTTAATTCTTTACAAATAAGCTCTTCTGCCTTTTCACATAAAATTCCCAACTGCAAAAATCTGCTTTATGAAGAAATTTCTTTACATCTTTCAACAGCTGCCGTTTTATTGTTATGCGTGTGTTGTTGTTACGATATGAGATTGTTGTACTTTTGGTACCATTTGAAAGTGTAAAAATGACATTTTTATGACAGTTTATGACAGCAAGTGTACAATTACAGGCTGGCTAGAGCAACACCAAATATTTAAATGACTGAGAATGAAAGGTTGGGCCAGGTTGTGGTGAAACAGGCTGCAGCAGTAAAACGCTTTGTGAGAAGAAGGATGGAGGGAGGGCTGAGAGTCTGGTGGGGGGTAGAGGATGGAGGAATGCTCTGCATCTCAGTTTTCATGTCGTTTGGGTTGTGTGTGTGTGTTTAGGGGGGGCGACATCTATGACCCCTGTCTCGCCTTGTGTCGCCTTTCCCCGGATCTCTGGATATAGACGTTCTGTTTCCAAACCCAGCTGTCACCAGCACTGTGAGCCTGTGTGTGTGTGTGTTGTATGTATATATATTAAAGTCCCCTGCTATGCACATAAACCTGTGTTTCCTCAGTTCCGCTTTTACTTTTTTGTCTTGTAATGGTTCCTAACAGGATAACCGATACCCCCACTCAGTTTTGGTAGTGGCTTACAATTAGTCTTCATAAACTAAGTTTCCACATTCTAAACACAAAGCCATTCTGACATTTGCTTGACTTTGAAACGTAAATAAATGGTGCATTAATCATATCCTGAATGTCAGAGAAATTTGCAATGATATTTTGCGTGTTTTTAATATTTGGGCAGCTTCTATCCCTTCCGAATTGTACAATTGTAACATGAGTAACTATAAGCACAAACACAAAGTAAAGAGCTCACCCAACTAAACCATTTGATCAACCAAAATGCACTACATCTTTCCCAAGGGATTAAGGATTCATACCTTAACAAAGATAGGTTGGATTACAAGTAGAAAGACATCAAGCACTGCAAACTTGAAAAACAAAACAAAAGAGGACCCAACAAGGGAACCAAGAAGGCCCCAAACTTCTTTGTGTATCTTCTTTTTTTTGTAATTGGTTGTTCTCAAAACATATACTTAACTATTAACAGAAACGGTTAACAGAAAGCATAAAAAGTAATTGGTTCATGAAAAGTATACCATCTACACTCAATATACGACACATTAATACATAGAAAATTGGTTAACAAACTGATTTGTAACAGCTTCTTAATGCTCCAGTCTAAAGTCTAAAGGTTAGGATAAGTTCCAAGCATCAAAACATAACCTGTGTGGTTTACTGAGCACTCAGAGCACAGGCGTTAAAACCTTTCTGATGGAACGTTTAGTTTTCTATCATATTGTTGGCGAAGGTGTTAAAGTCAGTCAGGTGTAGTCAGAACCATAGAGCAGTTTGTTCTGGCAATTTTGCAGTTTGACAGTTTTTGGTAAAAGGTGTCTACATGCAAAGTGTTAATTGACATTAGTATGCTTTCAGATCATCTTTAATAAATGAATAATTAAAAATCTGTTAATTTAGGAGAAGTGTCTTGGATCAGAGGGGTATGGCTTAGGTCCAAAACCGTCAGACTCCTTAACACACCCTTTCTACTACACTAAAGATGGATATCAGTTTCAATTTATTTCCAAAGCTGACTCAATCAAAGTGAAATCCAAAGTATCGCAGCACTAGCCCCTCAGACAGCCAGACGTCCACTGTCTGGGCAGCTACACACACACACTGAAATATACATGCACATGCTGCACCAAAGCACAATCAATATTAATAATACTATGTGCTGAGAGAGTTCATGACTGAGTCATACCACTGGGTTACTTCACCCAGGGGACTCCTGAAGCTGTAAAAGCTCCTGTGTATCTGGTGTGTGGAGGCTGGTAGAATCTAAGTAAGTGAGTTTGAATTAATTATGATGACCAGCTCCTTGGTTAATCTGAGCTGTAGCTTGATTGGTTGATCTGATACTGAGTGGCATCAGTCCAGCCACAAATATATCTGATCATTACTTGTATCTTGTAACTATATCATTGATTAGTACTCTAGTCCCCAGGAACCAGGATGGAACATTTAACCCAGTTTACCTCAACTCTGTCTTCGTTTTTAATTCTGTCCATGAAATGTTGCTCTGGAGTTTTATTTTATGACTTATTTCCTACATAAATGTCCATGTCAGTGACATCAGTGAGCCTGCAGAGAGACGGAGGGGGAACCACGTCATCTCAGAGACTAGTCAGTTCACAGTGAGAGCGAGCCTCTATGCCAGGGGCCTACTGAGACTCCACACTTTGTTTTCGTATCGCCGTTTTTGTTCTATTTTGTAAGTGTAGAACAGAAAAGATAGAGATAAAAGTAGTTAAGGTTTTTCGGATGTGATTTTTTTTTTTTTGGTTTTTGAAGGGAGTGAGATATTTTGGTTATGGTTTGGCTCCATGATCTCATTTGGATGTGAAACGATGCGATGAAAATGAGGTTGAAGTGCTGACTTGTTGTAAAAATTTTGTTTTATTCTCAGCAGTAAAAAGCAGCACTGATTTACCATTATGTGTCCTCATGTTAGGGTCAGAGTGGTTGAAGATAATACATACTCTTCCCAATCATTGTGCATCTTAATGTATCTAGTACTAAGTTATATTTGACTAAATCACAACTGGCTGAACTTATCAAATAAGTCTGACTTCACTATGTTGCCATAACAAAACTTTAAGAAAGGCTTGTTAAACCTAAATTTTTACGTTCTTACTCAAGTCCGTGGGGATATTAGTTGGGAAAAAATGACTGTAAAAGAGTCCAAAACTCTGCAGGAGCAGCAGCAGCATGACACCTCAAAGCTGGTGTGATGACTCAGATTTGTTTATTTACGCACACAGAAGATGTCAAGTTGGAATACAGTCAGACACACTTACAAACTGCACCAGGTCCCCTGTGACAGAACGTCCTAGATTTTACTGGCCGACAGGCAAGAAAGGGAAAAAGAACCACTCAGTCAGAGATAGAAGGAGCAGAGGAAGAAGTGGAACTGGAGATGCAGAAGAAAAGTTTGATTCTGAATGAAGTTTTCTATAAAAAAAAGAAAAAAAGAGGAAAAAAACATTGCCACGGTGACAGAAACACACAGAAACATGAAGAAGCTAACCATAGTCTGGCTGGGTGCTGAATCACACACACGCATGCCGACTCACACGCACACACATAAATAATGTACCCTCTGGACCATCAGTGAAGCCGTGCAGCAAGTGAAAACACAGCCGGAGGTGATTCACTAACCCTTCAACTTTCAAGGCCACACTGCCAAGTGAGTGTGTGCATGTGTGTGTATAACCGTCCGTTTACAAGAGAAGAAAAATGGAGAGAGTGGGTGGAAATTCAAAGACAAGAAAGAGTGAGATAATAATACAAAACAAAGACCACAAGGTCAGCAGAGTCAAAAAAATAATAATATTGGCCTGGCGAGATATCTGTGAAGGTGAGGCAGCAGCTGCCATCTACCATCACTCATCGCCCCTCCACATCAAAGCATGTCTAACATCCCACAAGGGCAAGTTGTCGAGCCGAACTGAGTCCATGACTCCGTCAAACATTATTACCTAAGTGGTGAAACGGAGATAAATAGCCTTAAAGTGGCTGTTTTTTGAGTTGTACCTGAGAGTTGAACACCAATTCAACACAGACTGGAAGTAATTAAAACATCAGGAAATATTTAATGTTTTGTAGAAGACTTTAGAATGCACACACAAATACTAAATGGCTTATTATGCAATATTACCAACTAACAGTGTATTGACTTACTTGAATTCCTTGTAGGGTTATCCTAATCTGAGAAGCCTTACCCAAACCTTTTAACCGAACCTTAACCCAGTCATGATTCAAAAGCTAAAACTCAAAAATGGATGTTTAACTTTGTGGGGGCTGCTGTGGGGACATATGGGAAGTGAGTACCCCTATGTAGCAACATGAACATACTACAGTCCTCACATGAACATACACACACACACACACACACACACACACAGTATCATACCAGAATAATCATAGCAATTGTTAATGAACGAACAGAGGAAAAGGTTAAAAGACAAAACACTCTCAGCTGATAGCCAAAACAGGATTAGTAGAAGGGAAACCAAAGATCCATCTTGTAACTGAAACACACTCACTCACACACACACACACACACACACACACAAGCAAGCACACACTTTTATCTTTTCACGCAGTCCACCCAACGAAATAATCAGCCGCATGTCCTAACAGCAAATCAGACAGAATACAAGTCAGATCAGGTCATGTTATTGTATAAGAAAACACATAAACATTAATCAAAGTCATTAAAGGTTTTGTTGAAGAGTTTGCCAACTAACAGAGCAACATTTTCTTTGGGTGAAAAGAGGTCAGCATCCCTCTAACAGCAGTGGTACAAGTATAATGCACTGGAAGAGACTCAGATTTTGGCTCTTCTTCAGTTGACAAATCTATTAAACCATCAAAATGTGTTATTACTCATTTGTAGTTCAGATTATGGGACAGAGACTTAGCTTATTAGTTATTAAATGCTCCATCAACATCCCGGGGTAGGGGCGCGCCGACAGCTGTTCTCCAAGAAAATGCCTTTGTATCATATTACTCCATTATATTTCTTGTGGTTAAGCCTGGGAATTAAGTCTGTCTGTCTTTGTTTTAATTTGTTTTACAGAGTTTAACAGACTCATCACTTAATAATGATGGAATTAAATCACGATAAAAGATGGGTTTGATGCTCCAAACGAAAAATTTAGTGCAGGACTGATCAATATAGCTTTGATTCTCTGACAGAAATATCAATAGAAACAGCACAGAGTGACATTTTTGATCCTCTAAAAGGCCATTGCTTTCAATCATGAAATAAAAAACTTTTCTCAAGCCAACTTTTTTCTTTTTTCCCCTCCTTTTGTCTCACACCACCCACACACATCTAGCCTCTGAATCCCTTAACTTGCATAACACGTTGCACTACCTGAGCTGCGGTGCCCTATATGCAGCTCTCAGCTCGGTGCAAGTGTTTGAAGTTACCAGAAGCTCAGATCATCTCACTTACTTCATTAAAAACACATGAGACTCTACACAGACAGGGTCTCTCTTCCTCTCACTTGCCTCAGAGCTTAGACACCTCTCATCCATCATGCAACCAGATGGACAGCAGTTACCGCATTTCATTCATCTCCGCTCGCAGCCTTTTCCCACATTTATCTCTTCATGTGACCAGAGAAATTAATACATCACTTCATTCAGAAACATGTGTTCATTTACTGCATGCACATGCCTGCACCAGTTTCACCCTCAATGGGGGAGAATCGATAAAGAGATCCGAGCAGAAATGTCTCCGCTGGCATCTGAAAGAACACACTAGGATACAGTGTTGAAACAGCTAGTCAATTAATCAATGGACAGACAATTATTCAGCAACAATTAAGAAAAATATCAAGCAAAAATGCCAAACACCTGCTGGTTTTTGACATTTTATAGACTAAACAGTTAATCTTTTAATTACTGTTGATAGAAACAGTCATTAGCTGCACCCCAGTGAGACTCTCTCCTTCAACTAGTACATCCAAAGGCCACACACTTGCTCGCATGCATACATGCATGCACAGAAGCAAACTCAATTCTTCCATTCATCTTCCTGCAACAACGAGAAACCCAGAGTTCTAACGACCTAGCCACACTTTGGCACTCGGGAGCCAGTGTCACAGGTCCAACCCACGGTGGAGAAGTACAGGATGAGGAAACTCGAGCTTTAGAGGACCTCCATCTGTAGCTTCCTCCAGGAATATAACAGCTTATTTCCAGCAGTCATTATCCCAGATCTGAATCTAAAGGCCTGGTCTTGTTACGCAGGCCAGTTAGCGTCAACGTCTTGAAGATTACACTGTTGCAAGTAAAACCATTTGAAAATTTTTGGAAATTTTTTTAAAGCAGTGGAACTAGTCCAATTGCAGTCTCTCCAAAACCTTGCAGACAACACCTACTGTGCTACACTGTGAATATATAGATATTTTTCTTTTTATTTAGCCAGTGTCTGTGGTCTTTCCCATTTCACTGACCTGATTATAGTATCAGGATCCTTACTGCCTGGATGAAGACCATAAATAACGACAAAAGCGGTTACTTCAGAACTGGGCCTCAGAACAAACAAAAATGAAACTGCACCATCTGAAAACTTCAGCTAGTCAATCACTCTGCGACTGACAAAAGAGTCCAGTTTTTTCCTTTGATTGGTTGAGGCAGTCGGGCAGTAATATCTTCTCCAGAGCAGATAGATGGGTCTTCATACTGGAAGAAGAAAGGTAAGATCTGTATTTCCCCAGGGGAAAGACTACAGTACTCTGTCAGAGAATAAGCTTCAGCCCGAGCTCAAAGATGAGCTATGACTCAGAATGATTACGTATCAGAGTTTGATTCATTTTGCCAGAGTTTATTTAAAATGATTATGTTTCCACGACCACACATAGCAAAGCATGGCCTTGTATCTCATCATTCAAACATTATCAGCAAAAGAATGAAAAATGAAACTGTTGAAAACTTATTTTTTTAAGGTTGTCCAACTGAAATGCTTCCAAATGTTTGCCTGGTTTGTTGTAATTACAATATTTTTCATATTTCTATGAACATTCATGTTCTTTTCTGGCTAATAATTGCAAATTTGAACCACCCTGGCTACAGTGGAGTAACTGGCTAATACGGATTCTGCTCAGACCAGATATTGTTAGTATCAACAACAGACTACAAGAATGTCTTTAATACCATCCTACATATTCCTCAATTCTGGTCATTTAAGGAACCTAAAAATATAATGTCATTGTCTACCAGTGGTCTCTGGGGACCTTTGCCTCCTTGGCACTGCCACCTTGGTGCAGTAGAGTCAGAGCTGCAGTAGGACAGATCAATTCAGAGAGCCAGGGATGAGAGCAGGCAGCCAGAAAGTGAGAAATACTTTAAAAACACAAAAAAGGCCAAAATGCACAGAGCAACCTTAGCCCCGCCTAGTGGAAAAATCAAAACCTCATACAAATCCACGTTAATAAATGTGAACTATCCCTTTAAATCTCTGCTACATATGTCATTGAAACCAACCTGACACAGCTGCATTTTACTTCCAATGTGATTTTGGGGAACCACTCTCTCTCTGCATGTAAGCACACACGCAGCTCAAATTTTACAATGGTGTAATTAAATTTCACGATCATAATCGCAGCAAGATGGCAGCCTTGGTGATTGCAGCTGCCATAGCAACCAAGAGGCCCTGAGGGTAATGTTAATGAAATGTGGAGCAATCAGCAAAGGGGATTCCTTATCAATGGGAATCTTATTTTCTGTCTCCTCTACTAAAGCTATTAATAACCGCCAGGCCCTCCTGTGAATGAGTGATGCAAACAGAAGTGGTTTTCCAGGAAACTGAATGTACTCCATCACGCAATGCTGATGCTTAACACTGGTTCACATGCTGTCTAATAAACAGAAATTACATGAAATCATCTCAATATTGGGTTTTTGGTTTATGTTTTGTCTAAGACGGTGGTCTGAGAGGTAAATAAAGACACCGACACAGATCCCAGGCATCAGCAGCGAGTAGTGAGTGAAAGATGGAGGGTAAATACTTCCACTGGCTACTTGTGGAGCCAGGGAACAGAAAAACAATCTTTAATTTCTTGGTTGGCTGTCATCTGCTACCCATTCAACACTGTGGTTGAGTGTGTATTGTATTTTATACTTGGGAGGACAAATGGTTGGTCAGCTTCTCTTTGTTTTTATTGTGCTAATTTAGTGATTAAACCACTCTGAGTTGAGAATTAGGATTTGGTTGTGTGCTTGTGTGTTTGTGTGTGTGTGTGTGTGTGTGTTTGTGAGAGGGGGGGGGGGGGGGGGGGGGGGTGTCTGAGTCACTTTCCGATATTTGTACTCAGCCGCTGATTTCCCATGCACAAAAGACAAAACCCAGGAAAAAACATTTCTGGGATACAATTAGACAGATTTTTGTTTGAGCTGCAACATTTGGGTGGGAAGATGTTTTCTTTTTTTTCCGCCCTCACTCTCTTTCTCTTCTTTCTCTGTTGGCAGCACTCCCTGATTTGAGTTGATGAGCTGAAGCAGATACTAAACCAAAGACTTCACTCTCTACACTTCTCTGCAACATTTTACGTGTGGTGTCTTCATATTCTTAATTAACTATTCAGACAATCAGGCTTATAGGATAAAGTCATGCACATAATGAAACTTGACTGAAAAAGATGAAATTGTCCTCTCATGTGGGTTTTGTGGGAGGCACACGTTGTATAAAGTACAAGCAGGATTTCGGTGTCAATGTGGGTGGCGACTGCGCAATTTGATTACACTGTATATCTCCAGAGTTTAAAGTAAACGCTCAAGATTACTTAATATTTACAGAAGAATAAAGCCTCAACTTGGACATTCCCTAAAGTAATGGACTAAACAAAAAAAGATCCTTAAAAACAATGGATGGTGCTATTAGATTTCATCTTGGAACAAAAAGCAGAATTGATCAAAGCACAGGTTTATGATTCAGATATAGTATTTTCATCATAGAATAAGATGCAGAAACCATGCCAAGTTTCATGCCAAATTGCTGCCAGCAGGCCCCTAAAATAATCCGACATACAATGAATGGAGTGGGGGTTGGAAGGTGGTGGGTACTGTTCAGTCACCTCCCCCAAAAATTGCAACATAAAATCTTTCAGCAGTAGAAGTGCACATATTTTTAACAAAGCCCTGCTGCAAATAAAGCCCCTGACCCTGACACATTAGGTATCATGCTCATCTATTCAGCTGCACTGAACCACATGAAGTGCAAGGTAAACAGCAGACTGTTTACCTTGTTGATAAAAAAAGACTTGACACTGAACTGGATGAATACAGCTCCCTGTCTTGGCACACTTGTGACAGACAGTGTTTAAAAAAAGACTCAGGTTTTAATGAAAATGATCACATCTCGTCTTAATAAATTCATAAATGAAGATGAAAAAAGACCATAAGGAGGTCAGATGTCAACATCTTATCTGCCATACCACCATTAAATGGCTTGTTATCACAATGATTTTTTTAAATTGTATCCTCTACAAATCTATACAATGACTTCAAGAATCAAGATATTCAGTTAAAATTGTGAAGTAGCCAATGTTTGGTTCAGTCTGCTTCTGTATGAGTTCCTGTTAGAAGCTGATGTGAGTAATTATAAGTTGTTTGTACAAACATAAGCTCTACTCGGTTGCAGCCGCACCAACAGATTCCCATATGGTTTCTCTTAGAAAATGTCTTGCTGCACGCCTCATCACTCTGCAAGAAACCAAACTCTTACTGGTTATATGCAGACCAGAGGCTGAGGCTGAGGCCGATGTTCTGCAGAGCTCGAGCACATGAGACCATGTAAGTGGATAGTGTAATAATGCAAAGATCCGTATCCCTCCTTACAGCAGAAAACCAGGAGCTGTGGATGCCAGCAGACACCAGATATGACTGGAATAACTATTGTGGTTAGGTACTTAAATATGCCCCTGGGTTCCCATTTTTAGCTTTCGGCCATGTAAACATATATAGACAGAACTGGCTACTATGAATACACTTCATGTTAAAAAATACAACTGTCAGAATGTATTTGCTGGATATAAAAACCACCTTAAATCGTCTTATTTTTGCATGTTTCATTTTTTCAGCTAAGAAAGTCCCTGTGCCAAATTTTGGTTCTGTTTTCATAATAAAGGAAAAATGGAAATCATCATCATGTATTTAATTATCTAAGTGCCTTGCTCATAGGCACCCATGGGTAATTCAAATTCTCTCCACTAGTGACGCCTCACAGTCTTCCTACACTGTCACATCAGATGGTGTCTCCAGGAAATAGTCCAAAGTATCCTGGCCCACTTTCTGAACTTCATTCGTGTTTCCCCATTTAGTGGTTCTGTCCTCCCTCCAAAACAAAGTGAATTCTCTAAGTTGGAAACCTTGAAGGAGGAAACCACTCACTTAATATCATTAAATATATCCAACATAAAAAGCCTATATGCTGGCCTACTAGACTAACCTCCCTTTCATGTTTAGCATAGGGGCTGTGCTGTTTTCTCTTTTTCCCATCTGGATGTTAAGATGGTTTGGCTGTGACTGGGGATCAATAATCAATATGAGGTTATGCTGCATCACCACATCCATTGATCCCGTATAATACTATTGTAGTCCCTCTCGTATGGTCTCCCCACATCGTAGCCTGACCAGCTACCACCTCTTGCATGCAAGGTGCAAATGCAGGGTGCACCCATCTATATGGAGGACCAGGAGCTTCCACCTAACAAGAGCCAATTCCTCTACCTTTTATCCCTTTTTGATGTGATGCATCAGTGAACACAGAGAATGAAAGGAGCTGTCACTTACATTCATCTGACCCACTCCGCAGCTCTGGATGTGCGCTCTGGATATCCCCTCCAAAACTGATTAGTATGCAAACGGGTTTCCAATTCCCCCTCAACGACAGACAATCCACCAGGACTAAATCTTGAATGGAGCCGTGCTGGCCAAGTGGACAGGGCTTCTTTTTTAGTTGTTTTTACATAATATCCACAAAAATGACAGCTGAGCCAAATCCACAGATTTCCCGAACCGGTACACCAGTACGTTTGGTTTCCTCCAGTGAAGGGTCTTTTTTAGCGTCCCCGTGTCAGGTGAGCGCGTTTGGATCAGCTGTAAGAAAAAAAAAGCTCCACGGTTTCTTTGGTGTCTGCAGAAGAAAGGAGCCGTCTGTCGCCCTGCAGTACTCTGCCTGCTCCCTCTCGCTGATCTTAAACGTTTCTCTCCTCTTTTTCTCCTCTCTCAGCATCCAGTCACTCAGACGCGGTGTGTGTGTGTATATGTGTGTGTGTGTGTATGTGCTGAGACAGAGCCGCTTCAGGGCACCGTGCACCTCACCGACTGAAAGCCGACTCCTCCGCCACAAGGCCCAGCCCCCCTACTCTCCTCCTTCTCCTCCCTCCTCCTCCTCCTCCTCCCCTCACCGACTTGCTAATTTATTCGGGTAGCTACACAAAAGGGGGGACAGAAGAGAGGGAGGCTGTAATACAGTGGGGAGTGAGCGGAGAGAGGAGATTGGAGAGCAGACTTTGGTGCCCCCCAGCTCCGTTCAGTGGAAGTAGTTTTAGAGACAAAGGAGCGCACAGTACGCCATCAAAAGAGGAGTTTAGCTCAGCATGGCACAATATGCATGGAAATTAGTCATTAACAGCATCATTTCTACATGTGGACTTAAAATCATGACACGATTTAGATGGACACCACACGAATTTCATTAAACCACATAAGTAATATTAGGATATTTTCCCGTTATTTTATATGTACTCAAGAAAAAATAATAAAATTGATGTATTTTGAATGTGAGGCTTTTCTAAAACATCAATCATGGATTTATACAGATCTGTACATCAATAACAGCTGGTACTAGAAACAAATCATATGGTTTGAAATATAGGCTATATAGCCATAATCATGGAAGATGAATAACACTGTTTTTTTGTTTGTCGGATGCATTTATTAGCCTACAACACAGGCTTGCATAATTCATTTTCATTTAGAATGTAATAGTGTGATATACTGACAGCTTTTTAAAATACAGACTCATTTAAATTAGACTTTTAACTAAGTCGTTATTCTTCGATAGCTTAAAGAGACAGTTTACCCCAAAATCAAAAATACATTTTTTTCTCTTATTTGTAGTGCTATATTAGCTATAGAGATGTTTGACATCTCTCAAATATAATGGAACTAGATGTCAATTGCTTCAGGTGCTAAAAAGTAGATTTTAAAAACCTCAACAGCAGGGTCATGATTTCAGAAAATTTACATCTTTTAAATGTATATTTTGTCGCTTTGAGCAACACAAGTTGTTCGCCATAGAGATCCCTTTTTAGCTGAGAAAAAACAGACATGCCCATATGTCAAATATTCAGCAACACCAGATCATTTAGACGGATGAATAGCACTGAAGGTAAGTGGGGGGAAAAACGTAATTTTGATTTTGGCTGGACTGTCCCTTTAAGACTATAACCTGAGAGAGGAAGCGGCAAGGTTCACACATACACTTTGGACTGCTAGCATCAGCAAGATGGGAGTCATTCATCACCCCAGATTTTAGGTCAAGCCTCCACCTGCATCGCTGAAGCAGAGCAAGGGAGGCGGTGTGGAGGAGGGAGAGACGCTGTGGAGGTGGGAGGGGCGAACATGAGGAGGGGTCTGTGGGTGGATGCAGTGGCCAAGGACAGCAATCAATCCATCCTCTCTTGCTTTGGGAGACCACATGCCCAATGTGTGTGTATGTTGCAGTCAGTGAAGGGAAATGGTGCATTTACACTTTCACCAGTAAGTGTTCACAATCACCAAGGGTGACTGTGACGTGATGACCAGACAGGCTGGATTCAGGCTCGTTTAGCTCTGCAGGAGACCCCATTTCACATGAAAAACTGTTTGGTTTAGTGGTTAGTACAAAAAGCAATGATCTATGAAAGACAAACAAATATAATGTTCCTGTTTCCTCATATTGTGACAGTGGTCACTTGGGGATTGGACCATCAGTCATGGCAGTATTTGTGTCATGTGGTACCTCTTAAAATTAACAAGGTATAAAATCAAATCCCAGAGGAACAACAAGGAAGAGAGTGATCTGAAGTGCAGTTATGTTTGTAATGTATGCTGCTTTCCTGAAATTAAATAGGCCCAAATAATACCTACTGTAATACACTTATTGTAATTGGATAGATTTCTCTTTGAAGCCTGTAAAGTAGGCTACCGAAATCCCTTTCATTGCTGAAAACAAAATATGACAATAGATATATAGAGAATAGCAATCTCAGCTAAGTTTCAATTTTTTTCTATGTTTCACAAATTCATCTTCGGCTATTTTAAAGCTGTAAATTTCTTTTATTGATGTTTTTCTTTGGAAGTTGTGAAGTACCAGTAAAGTATTTTCTCTCCTTAACAAGCCGGCCACATAATTCTCAACAACATTCGGCATCTATTTCATTCTATTCCTGCCCTTTGTTGTTACCATACCAAGTTTAACTTTATTGTTTCAGGACGATGTCATGTGTTAGATAAGATTACCAGTGGATACAATGTGTAATCTATCTCCCATTCTCACCCGCTTCTTCTCACCTCCCGACTGAACCCCAGGCCCCAGATACGCTTGCATTTCTAAGAAAACATACCAAAGGGTTAACATGAAAGATGCAATTTATAGCGGAGATAGAAAATGATCCACCAGTTGATTGTACTTTGCCCCTGATAGCTGTGAGTTATGAGGACTGTACTACACTTGTCTTATATATTAGCTGCTTGTGGAGAGGTCCGGTTGGCTGGAAAGACCTGACAGCTTAAAAGTCTTGATTAGTTTGGAAATATACATACTATTTTTAAATGACATATCAATTAATTAAAACCGAATACATCAACCTTTTTTGGCTGTCATTTGTCTTGTCACCATAATAAATAAGCAAATAAATGAGCCTTTTCCTGGTGAAAGCATACAATGTATAAAAGAAGTGGATGTAGTCACCGTGAAGACAGTCATTGGTTTGTGGACAACAGTTTTGAAGCCTAGAGTTTCACATCCTAAAGCAGTTGGCTCTAGAGAGTCTGTTGACAAGATCACCTGTTGTAATTGTTTGTATTAGGTGTGCTCTTGCTTGATTGGAACAATAACCTACCTTTTTATGTATCCATTTGACACCCTTGAATTGGAATGTCTTTAGTACAACTGATCACTGAGCAAGACAGGTAAACAAAATATTTCAATTTACTTCCATGAACTCAAAACCCACTATGGAAGGGTAAAAATTCTAAGACATAAAACATACAGTTCAAGTTACAAGTCAAGTCAACTTTATGTTGCAGCCATATGTACAGGACATACAGATAATTGAAACTGTGTTTCCCTCTTATCCCCTGTGCAAACAGCAATAAACATGAAATATAAAATATAAGTAAAAGATATAAAATGTAGATGTAAAAACATATATACAAGCAAGAAGACAGACGAAAAAACAGTGGCAATCTGGGAGATGTAAATAGTATAAATAAATATGACAGTATGAACAGATTAATGCTATAAATATGGCAAGTAGTATCAGTATGGCAATATGGCACAGTATTAAGAGATTTTATCAGTATAAATATAAATATGGCACTATAAACACAATTTACAGTACAAACAGAGAGTTTTTAGAGTTTTGTAAAGTGGCTGGTGCCATTTGGGGGGGGGGGGGGTTAGGGTTGGGGGGGGGGGTGGGGGGTGTCAATGTTCAGAGTATGTGGGGGCAGAGGGCAGAGAGGGAAGGGGGGGAGGGAATTCAGCATCCTGATGGCCTGGTGGATGAAACTGTCTCTCAGTCTGCTGGTTCTCGACTCCTCAACCTTCTCCCGGAAGGCAGGAGGCTGAAGAAGCAGTGGTTGGGATGGGTGGGGTCACCCGCAATGCTGAGTGCTTTGCGGGTCAGGCGTGTGCAGTAAATGTCCTGGAGGGAGGGGAGGGGGGCACCGAGGATCTTTTCAGCTGCTCTCACTGTGCACTGCAGGGTTTTACAGCAGGATGCAGTGCAGCCACCGTACCACACAGTGATGCAGCTGGTCAGGATGCTCTCTGTGGTTCCACGGTAGAAGGTGTGCATGATGTGGACTGGTGCTCTGGCTCTTCTCAGTCTGCGGAGGAAGTAGAGGCGCTGCTGAACTTTCCTGGCCAGTGATGCGGTGTTGCAGCTCCAGGAGAGGTCCTCATTGAGGTGCACAGCCAGGAACTTGGTGCTGCTCACCTTCTCCACAGCAGCACCATTGATGGTCAGTGGGGGTGCTGGGTGGAGACTCTCCGGAAGTCGATAATAATCTCTTTGGTCTTCTCCACGTTCAGAGAGAGATTGTTGTCTCAGCACCACTCGGCCAGTCTGCTCACCTCATCCCTATAATTTGACTCATCGTTGTGGTTGATGAGCCCCACCACAGTCGTATCGTTCGCAAACTTGATGAAGAGGTTGCTGTTGTGTGTTGGTGTGCAGTCGTGGGTCAGCAGAGTGAACAGTAGGGGGCTGAGCACGCATCCTTTGGGGGCCCCTGTGTTCAATGTGTGATGTTGCCGGTTGCGTTGCTACTGACCCGGACTGCCTGTGGTCTTCCAGTCAGGAAGTCCAGCAACCAGTTGCAGATTGAGGTGTTAAGTCCTAGACAGTCCAGTTTCTGTATCAGCTGCTGGGGGATGATTGTGTTAAAAGCTGAAGTAAAATCTAAGAACAGCATCCTCATGTGTGAGTCCTTAATGTCCAGGTGAGTGAGAGCTGAGTGGAGGGTGGTGGAGATTGCCTTATCAGTGGACCGGTTGGCCCGATATGTAAACTGGTAAGGGTCCAGGGAGGGGCGGAGGATGGATTTGATGTGCTGCATGACTAACTGCTCAAAGCACTTCATGATTATGGGGGTCAGTAGTCATTCAAGCAGGATGGAGAGGCCTTCTTCGTAACCAGGATGATGGTGGTGTTCTTCAGTAGGTGGGGACAATAGCTTGGCTCAGGGAGGTGTTGAAGATGTCTGTGAAGACATCTCTGAGCTCCTCTGCACAGTCCTTAAGTACATGACCAGGATTGTTGTTAGGTCCTGCAGCTTTGCGAGACAGGGACAGCACCTGGTCATCTGGAGGGGGTGTTGTCTTCTGTGCAGAGGTGCTGTTGTCAGCTTCAAACCGTCCACAGAACTTGTTGAGGTTGTTTAGCAGAGTGATGTCACTGTTTCTGTGAACACAAAAACACAGCATTCCCTCACAGTCTGCTGGGTCGATCTCAGAAGGTGAATATACGATGGACGGTATATCCGGCTTGTGTGGATTAGCCGCTAGCCTGG
Source organism: Centropristis striata (assembly GCF_030273125.1). Lineage (NCBI taxonomy): Eukaryota > Metazoa > Chordata > Actinopteri > Perciformes > Serranidae > Centropristis > Centropristis striata. Next base: position 28,574,914 of record NC_081531.1, on the reverse strand, counting down.
CCCGGATACCCCCGCGCTTCCCTAGTTTTTGTCTCCTCTCCCACTGCCTGCGGCGCTTCCTCTGTGGGTGAGCTGCAGTGGAGGGGCCACCGGAGTATGCCAAGGTCCTGTAGCTCTTCAGTGAGTGCTGGGTTTATTTCCCAGAAAAAGTGTTGCCAATGTCCTAAAGAGTCCCAAGGCTGTATGTACACCTTGGGATGGACAAACTTAGAATCAAACATAGAATCACTCGGGCACACCGACAATCTGTGGTAGCCACCTGTCAGTAACAAGGGAGCCCTGCCCTCAAGCATACCCTGTTTTATTGTCTATTTTACTCTAAATGGGACCATATTGATGTCTGCAGCTGAATGCCCCACATGTTTTACCAGTCTGTTGTTGCAAGCACAATCCTTTACACTGTGGTATGCAGGCATCGAGGCAAAGGAGACAGACTGAATAAGCTGATCAAGAAGGCTCAATACTCTGGAAGAGGTTATAGAAGACACAATACTGTCCAAACTGAGTTTATCATGGACTACCATAGACACCTCACACCCCTCCACAAACCCACAATAGCACATGAACATGAACAGTCGAGGAAGAAGAATTCAGATCCCTTACTGAAGTAAAAGTACTAATACCATTCTGCAGAACTACTCCACTACAAGTAAAAGTCCTGCATTCAAAACTTACTGAAGTAAAAGTACAAAGATATCAGCGTCAAAATGTACTTAAAGTATCACAAGCAAACATACTCAGACCCATTCAGATTGTTGTATATGTTCTAAATATATTATTAGATTATTATTATTGATGCATTTATCTAAGCAGTGTTTTACTGCTGTCAATGTTGGGCTCATTTAAATTGATCATGATTTTAAGTTAAATCTCAACCTGAAAAGTAACTAAAGCTGGCAGCTGAATAGTGGAGTAAGAAGTATAAAGTTACAAACATGGAAATACTAAAGTAAAAATACCTCAAAATCGCACTTAAGTACAGTACTTGAGTAGGTAAATGTGCTTAGTAACATTCCACCTCTGAACATGAAGCACAATGAACATCGTGCTGTTATGAAGTAGACTTGAAAACAGCAGTTGAGAACATTACCTCATTAGGAAAATAATTACTGAGGTAATAAGTGAAGTGAAACATAGGGTCCTTTTCTTTTTGCCTTGCATACAATTTGACTTTTTTCCCTCCAGTGGAGTTGCACCCTGCTGGCCATTCAAAAGAATGGCGCCTCTGCATTGGTTTCACTTGTTTGCTGTATAGGTGAAGCAAGACCCCCAGATTCCTTTTCAGAGCTTACTACTCCTCTTTGTGACATCGTGTGTCTGTCCCTGTCCTTGTGGAGTCTGCATTTGTCCTTGTGTGTTTGTTTGTGTCTGTGTGTCTGTGTGTATGAAATCGTTCAGCATCGATTTTTGTTGTGTGAACACTTGCCACTAAGCTGCAATTACACAGCTTTAACCAAAAGCAGATGGCTGAGGAGTGACACTTTTGGTGGGGCTCCCCACGATGGAGCAAGATTTATATCGCTGCCGCACACATTTAGAATTATAAAATCTGTCTTTTGCCTCTCTGTCAAATAAAAACACACACGTATTCACACACATACATATACAGACATATATTATGAACATGGAGTATACTGTCAGAGCATTTCTTTGGCTGCTGTGCCTTTCCTGTTTTTCAGTTCCTCCCTCTAACCTCAAAATCCACAGCCTGACCATGATAACCTCAGTATACATTTCAAACCTTTAGCACACCTCCCAGATTTATAGTCTGTCAAGTCTTAGATAAGCCTTGTATTTATTCCAACTCCATGCATTTATAACGGAACTGATTAAAGCAGCAGTCAGAGAGCTGTATATTCCCAGAGACCATTAAGAAATGACGTGATCTGGCCTTTTGAGCATCACCTAATATCCTATACAGATTTTATTTATCCTGGACCTACAGTTTGTTCACTGTGAACACAACATAGAAATAAGTGTGACACGGTGGTTAGCTAACTAGAAGCTGCTGAAATGCATCGTTAGGAGCTAATGGAGGGGACTGTCTATATTGGCTGTATGATTGGACTTGTTGGCTGGGTCTCTCTGTCCCGATCCTTTGCAAACACACCCAGTTGACCGCAGGACTGTGATGTGAATCAAAGCATCAAATTAGCCAAATTGGCATGTTTTCATGTGCAGTGGACTGAAGCTAATTTTTTTGATTTCATCACTTGAAAAAGAAAACTGGTGAAAAATGTAACATAACAAGTATCCTTCCTCTGTGCAAAATCCTCTGGAAAATGTATCTGAAATAATTCCTTGACTGGCAAGCAACACAATATCCTCACTCTGTATATCCTGGCAGCTCCATCCCTAAAAGGACTTAATGTGTCTCTTTCCAACATGTCTTATTTCATTCAAGTGTTATCACTTCATCTCTCTGGATTCAGTCCTTTTCCTGACACACAAGTCCATATCTACATACAGGACTGCACATACGTTAAACTTTCTTATTTTTGTCACTTGATTCTGTCTCTTTCTCTCACCGGACCATACATGCAGTCCTGTGTCCATGCAGGTGTCTGCCCCGGTTATCTGATCCACCTTTCCTGTGCGGCAGGATGGGATGAGGTCACAGCTCCACTCTGTGACTCTGTGCCAAGAGAGGAAAGAGTGGTAGCTTAATCAGACCTTCCTTTCCCATGGACAAAATGTCACTGTCTGGCCTTCATGAGGCTTTCTTTCAAGAAGAGTTTTGTTACTTGAGTGAGCAAAGAAAACTTCAACGTTTTAAGCATAGAATAAGCCTGGCAATATTCTATATTTGTCTTCTTGTCAACAAATCCCATGCAAAGCCCAAAATAAACAACTGATTTTGCTAACAAGTGTTGCCTGTGCAGCCAAAGCCTGATACAGCTTATTCCTCTGTGAAATAGACCAAAAACTATTAAAAAACATAAATGAGCAGACACTTTTACACTGGGTAACATGTGCTTTCAGTAACATTAAATTGGGCACCGTAGTCTATTCTAAATCAATTCCACACATGCTGTTCTGCTGTTGGAAATGGTCACAAGCACAAATAAGTTTCAATACACAGCTGATGATATTCCGCAACTAATGAACTATTCACTTCAGCTTCATTAATGTTTGCTCTAAATGACAGTGCTTAGTTGTTTTTTGGAATATCTTTTTTAAAAGTGAGTTAAAAGAACGGGTTTTGGGCCACAGAGAGTAGGAAAGTCAGAGAGAATTAAGAGATGGAGTAACAAGTTGTAGGTTTTGGTCCTTTTTCATTTTATTTGCTGACGAAAAGAAAGAATACTGCACCAAGTCCCCAACCCTTTCAACCACATAGGTCGTTTGTTCCTACCAGCATCAACATGAGATGAACATGTCATACCTCAACATGACGTTCACAGTTTTAAACATGTGGTTAACTTAAACTAACTTACTAAATAATTGTATTTGTTAAGTTGTAAGTTATATACATAAAATTACCCATGTTACATACTTGACATCAGTTAAGCACGTTAGGAAACTTATGTACGCAAGTTAAAATAACTCAACATTGACTTTTGTTTTCACAGGACACGAACATTAGACCCCTGGGTCTTGTTTTTCTTTGACCTGTCCATCCACCACAACCACCTCCATGTGTGGACTTTAGCGCTTTTTATACCGTGTAACCTGATTTCCTCCTTTGCTCCCACCAAAATTGCACCGGCGCAAGATGGCACCACCAGACAATAAATGTGCATATGGGACGTGACAAGCTGCTGGTACAAATGACCTTTGGCGTCGTTTTTGGTTGGAAGGAAAGTCTGAACGTATATTGTAATCCTAACTTCAACAGCAGTATTTATCTTTCTACTAAAGGAGTATTTCACATTTAAAAAAAAATCATTGACAGCATGAAACTACACACACTAAAACACTATGGGCATTTTCCCTAGACTTTTTATTTTTTCTGAAGTGCCTTCGTTCACCATTGGCAACAAATAGAGTTGTATTTGTCTTCATCGGTGCCTGCAGGGTATTCTTAGGGAGATTATTATAGCTTACTTTACTCTGAGGCCAGCTTGCCTACCATGCAACCACACACCGGCCCAATGACTTTGGCTCTTCTTTCAAAGCTACTACGCTGTGCATTTCAGCAGATGTCACTAAAAGGGGACCAAGACTTAAGCATTTAGGAATAAGATGTAGGGAATAAAAATCTATGGGAGAACTGTTTTTGTTCTGCAGAACAGAAGAAGAAAAAAATATATGTTTCTATTTTTTTAGGGTGTTGGCATCACATTTCCTGATGGTTATGTGTGGTTTCCTTCAGATTTTTTTAGCTGCTTCAGTGATTTTTACATGTGCATTGTTTGTGTGAGCTGTCTGTGTACTTGTGCAGCTTTTGGACTATTTTAGGGAGAGACTGAGGATAAATAGACATGAATGACAGAGCAGGAAAAGGGCATTGTTATTAGGAACGCAGAGAACTAGTACTTCCCTAGAGCTTTGCAGGATGATATCACAAAGTGTTCCACATCCAAATGGAAAAATGTCTGAAATAAAATGTTCAAAGCCTTGATATCATCACGGCAGCCACTCACCCCTAAAGTACCTGATATATACAGAACAGTGCTTTCCAAAATCCATCATTAAATCCTCTTTTCACTCAGCAAAGATTTCTGCTAATTCTGAGCTTCATATTTCAGCCTTATCTTGAATTACGTCACCTCCATAATGTGCTTAGAGTTGAAAGAAATGTTAAAACCCGTCTTCTCTGACTGAACTTCAGAGAGCTCTACTTCAGAGGCTGGCCTGCTTCCACTTGGCCTGAACAAGGCCTCCCAGCATTAGCTGAACATTCGCTGAGAATCTTATCTTCTACGCTCAAGCATGAAGGTCGTAACATTTTTCTTATCAAGCGGTGATCTTGAGGTAAAGAGTGAAAACAGGAAAGCAGTAGTCCAGGTTTAACACTGCAGTTGTAATGTCCTTTACTCTCTCTGTATCTTTACATGCAGGTTGATATCAGAGAGGGAGATTAAACAGTTCCTCTGACGAGCTTCCAGGTTTTGTATGAAGGAGGAAATTTCTGGGTCACAATCCATCTGACTTTTTTTTCCCAATTTGTTTGGAAGATGATTGCACTCACGTCTCTTATATCTCTCTTATGAATGTAACTTGCAAGGGGTTATCCTGGTTTGTACTCATTTTTCTTGTTTCTTGTTGAAAACAAGCTGTTATCACAGTTGTGTAAGGTACAGTAATCTCACTGTTCAGTCCACCACAGGATGCATCTTCATTTCGCCATAGAGAGGAAGTCATTTCGGAAGCCTGGTTTAAATATCAATGTCTCAGATCCAAGAGGTGTTTTGGCTCCTCTCACTGTACATCTCTTCACCTGGGACTCTTTTTGCGATGACACCTTTCATAACTCTCCTCTCCCCTCCTTCTTCCTCTCCTTTCATCACTATCTTTCTATACATGACTTGGATGTCACATCAACACAATACCTGCAGACTGCATCCTCCTCTTGTCACACTCTTCCCCCTACTCACTAATGTATCTCTCCATGACACCTCCCTTCCTCCCTGCTATCAGAATGTTTTATTGTTACGGAGCAAATACCCTAAGCAGCAAGATCCACTAAATCAGGATGGCCTCGATTTAAGAACTGATATTGTTTAGGCTGTGCGGAAACTATTTAGCTGCTGGCTGACGGGCTGCTATAAAACCTTGGCGACCATGAAACACAGGTTTAACGGAACTGAAACGACTCTTTTCCAGAAGCATTTTGTAATTGCCAAACAGTTGTGCAGATGTATTTATGTTACACTGATGAAAACATAAAACCTTCTGCATGTATGACAGCTATATTAACTGTAGTGTCGTATATAGTAATATAAGGCAGTGTTGTCAGTGTTGATAAAGGAATTTTCCGTAAGAATATGAGGGAAAGCTTAAATGTCAGTGTTACTAAAAAAGTGTTTATGTCTGCAGACAGTAGACAGCTACAGCAGCCATAGAATAAGAGAGTACTCTCATAGTGGCTCATTACACTGCGTGAATAGCTGCTGAAAAGCTTGCCTACCTCACAATGTGCTTCTAATACAAGCGTCTAGCAAACAGGAAGTAGCCAAAGCTGAGAACTTCCTGTATAAGCCCATCTACTGGCCAGCTTCTGCACTATGGGCACAGGAGGTTCCTGAATGCGCCTTAGTGTGTGCGTGTGTATGTGTTTGCCATTCAGCATTCCATCCCCTTTGCTTCCTTCCCTGCTCCCGGCCTGCTGATGCTCGGCATCGTGGGAAAGAGTGAGTCGCACCTCTTGCACACCACCCTCGCTCACTCACCACACACATAAAGCAGCAGAGACGGGGACAGATTTAGTGGGTGTTGTGAGCCAGATGTGTTGCCGCGTGGAACTCTTATGAAATTGCGCCGTTAATGTGCCACCGTGATTCCAAATTTAGAGTGATTCGATAACGAGTTTGTGTGTGTGTGTGTATCTGTGTGTGTGTTTGTGCGGGGGAAAATGTCACACAGAGAAGAAAAGGTTTTATTTTACTCAGGGCTTGCTTTTTAAATTGCACGTTTTTAACTAATCTGATCTACAGTAGTAGTGGACGAAGTACACAACTCAATTACTTGAGTCAAAGAGATACTCTTGGTCACATATTACTCCACTACAAAGTTGTTCAGTCAAAGATTTGGATGAATTAAAGTAGAGTTATTGCTTTTAAAAGTACATTTCCCTTTTAAAAGGTGCAGATTCTGAAGATAGATCGTCGATTGTTGAGTCTCATTTCCAGGTCATCAAATAGGCTACCAACGCTTTGGCTAGGTGATCTGTCAGGGGTCACTGACCTAAAGCGTTGGTATTTGGCAGGTGGCAACCTCCGGGTCTGAGCAGTGAGGCAAACCAGGAAGTGCCTTAAGCTGCATTCTACTGAAAATTCCATTTCTGTCCTTTCATTTTAATATAAAATGACAAAACTTCTCAGAAAATTTCAATCGCAAGTTAAAAATCATCTTCAAGACAATTTGATGGTCGTTGTGTAAATAATGACTCCATTTAGAAGAAAACAGAAGACAAAAAATCATATGATTTGGGGCGTGGCTACCTCTGATTGACAGGTCACTAACAAGGCGAGCCGTCATCAGGAGAGAAGCAGAACAATGCATATCCACGGCAACGTGTCAATAAAGTTATATATAACGTTATAGATATAAAAAAGGACGTTTATCGGTTTGGTCTCGTTTCCCTTTCACTGTATTTTCAGTCAATGACAGTTTATTTGAACGTTTTGTTCATTAAAAATGTCTTGTTCAGTGTTTGGTTGGACTAAAAGACACTCCAAGGAGTCGCTGTTCAGTTTTCTGAGGTCAGTAACATACATTTTGTTTTTGTTTTTTGCTAGCCAAAACTAACATCCCAGTTAATGCTCCAGTTAATGCTAACATGAATTAGCAGCAGCTTCTCTCAGTCGGGTTGAGGTGTAGAAAAGCTGTAGTCAGTAATCAGATCCCTCTCGCTCCTCCACACTCCAAATATGGTCTGCTCCCAGTCACAAACAAGATGGTGACGCAAGATGGCGACAAGTGTAACGATGAACTCGATGCCTCAAACGGGCAGTCCACAAACTGATAGGTGATGTCACGGTCACTATGTCAATTATTTATACAGTCTATGGTATTTGGCAGCCTCAGAATGAGACTCCAGGTCGCATAATGCACCTTTAATGTCAATGCGTTGTGTTATTGTTGCCAGAATGAATTAAAAGACCATAATGACTCTGAAACAATCTACTGAATTAAAAGACTTGCTTGCATAGCTGTAGAACAAACAGCTTTAATCATATGGTACAATAGCGATAGAAAAATAATCAATACTGCCGCCAAGTTCAAATTTCACTGCTTAAAAGATGCAGTTAACACTTTGATGTTGACTGAGTGTGTTTAATATTGCATTTTAGAAAAAAAAGAATATTCATCTTCTGATGTCCATGCTTCAAAGTAACCAGTTATGGGAACCTAATAGAAATGCACTGTCAAAAGGACAATATTTGTCTTTCAAATGTAGTGGAACAAGTTTCTCCTAGCAAAAAATACTCAAATAAAGTACAGTAACTTGAACTACTGTTACAGTTCACCCCAGTCTGATCTTTCCTTGCATGCTGAAGGATAATGTTCTGGAACAGATTCATTCCCTCAGAACAAACTACACACACACACACACTCCCTTCCGTTCATCCCTAGCTCCCCAAAATAAAATTTACAACTTTATGTGACAACAATAAGTCCTCTGTTTATATATATACACGTGTGTGGTGCGTGTGTTATGGGATGTCTTAACCTTGGCTCAGCCTGTAAAGTGTGTGTCAGAGACTTCAGAAGGAAAAGGAAGATGAGAGGGTCAAGTGCGTCGGGGGGAGATAAGTCGTCTCTCGCGTTGCCCTTCTGGATCAGCTGCTTCCTGTTTATTGTTGCACTGAAGTGTTGTCCCATGAAGATAACGAGCATTTGACCTTTGACTCCGGCGGAACAGAAACACATCCTGCGACGGATGCTATATTGTTCGGCGCCTCGTAACGCCTCATCAAGTGACCACAGTGACCTGCCATCTACTAACATTTGTACAGTTTGTACGTCATTGTGGATCAGAGTGCAGCCCTGTGATTGACTGGCTTTAATTTCAAGTGGGATTATCTTGACATTATGATCATTAATATGATTAATCGACACCACTGACTTAACGTTGCTTGCATGGAGGCAGGATAATAATTAGCTGGATGTCAAAAAAAAAAGGTTAACTCATGTTTAAAGTTAACACAGATCCAACTTTTATTTCTAAAAGCAGCTACAAACAAATCCAACACCTGTTTCCTCCACTGAAAGAAACATCCCCAAACATTTGGTAATAAATTAACACAGCTTATTTGAATTTTTGCTTGTCTTTTCCAAAGAGGCCTTTAAATGTCTCGCATACACTGAATAAAACTCTAAAGAATCTGGCTTTACCTCTCAGAGCACAAAGCAATCCCTAAAGTAAAATCTGTTATTTTTTCAATAAAGTTGAGGGTATAAGTTTACATTAAGACAGAAGGAGTTGACAGATTATACTCAATGTTTTATGATACAGCGTTCTCAAAACTTTGCCTATCTTCTTGGAATCAGAGAGCAGGAACTTAAGGCCACTTTGAGTTTGGAAAACAGTCAAGAAAAACTTCAAAATCGGCTCTGTAACTCTCACAGCTGTCTGCGGCTGGAGCCAGGGCAGAGGCTGGAGAATTTTTTGCGTCCTTCCTACGGTGTGATTTATGTCCACACCAGTCTTCTCCCACTGCTCCGACTTTGTTTGGTTGTTTGTTTTTTTGGAAGAGTTTTCTATTTCTTTTCCCAATAAATTGCTCGCTGCAGGACAATAATCAAGATAAGGTAATGCTCGTTCTTCCAACCAGTGCCACACACAGCACAGGTTACAATATTTACATTATGGAGAGCTGTGTGGCTTTTTAGAGGGATTAGGGCCAGAAGATGGAAAAGCTCCAACAAAGCTCATATTTGTTCATAAGGATGTTTGAGCTAGTTTGGCAAAATGACAAAAGTATATAGAGACTTGAGGAAAGATGGAGAGCAACGGTGAAGTAAAGCTGAGATTTAAAAAAAACAGGACAAACTAGAGCAGCTCAGGTTCTACAGGAGTATTTTTCATGATCACTGGATGCAAGTTCAAACAAAAAACAAAAGTTAACTCTGCTGCAGCCATTCACAAAGCTTGCGTGAGCAAAACATGACAAAATAAAAAACCCACAAAATGCGTTCCAAAAGCCTAAATAACAAGCTGAGAGTAATTAACTTTGGGTTCCCAAACCCCCTCAGCACTGCAGAGTGTCTCTATTAGATCTACTTTGCAGCATTCATTCAAGGCGTGTCGACCATGTAGCGATGTGACCTGTGCGTGTCCCTCAGCATGTGACCTGGACCGTGTAGTCCGCATCCTCCAAGGTCTCCTTTTACTAAATGGCTCAAGAAGAGAGAGACGAACATGTTTTTGTAAGCACATTTAGACAGTCCTGTGTGTATAGTAAACATGGTTAACAAGGTTAAGTCCAGACTCCACACTGATAAGGGCTGGAGACGGACAGGAGCCACTGATGATGTGGTGTGTGTTTTTCATATTTAGTTTCTAAAGCCAGTAGTCCTTCTCTCCAAAAACTAACTCACTAAACTTAATTTAGAGATCAATGTTCTTGTCTCTATGTTTCATTACTCAGGAGGCTAAAAACAATGTATTTTCATGCACTGGTCAATTTTGAAATTTAAGGCTATTTTGCTTCCATAACTCAAAGAAAAACCCTCATGTGAATATTCAAACATGACATTTTAGACAACTTTAATTCTATTAAACTATTATACTTCATGGAAGTAATCAACAGGGGGGATTTCATTTAATTTTACAATATCCTTAAAAGCCATTTCCTCATGGTCATTGGCCTCTGACCTCAAGATATCTAAATAAAATTGGACTCTATGGTTGCCCAAGAATCTCCCCTTCATGCTAATTTCATGCAGTTTGAGGCAAAAACCATGCAGTTTTTGCATGGTAACACAAATGTAACACAAATGTGTGATTTTTGGTCATTTTAATTTGAACATTTCTGCATAATGGAGTCCCTAATCAGTCTGTGAATTGCATCAATTGGGCATGACTGGAAGGCTGAGACCCTCGTGGAATCAATAAGCCGACTTTTATTCATGTGTGATGATGTTAGCCTCCATAGTAGCCATGTCATTGCAGTGATAGCATTTCTTGGAACTTGACCTCACTATATAAAATGACCTGTTGTGATCTCCATGATAATCACTTTCATGAAACTACACAACCACAAACTTTAGACTAAAAGCATTCAAAGGAGAAACTCAGTAGTTTCCAGAACAGATGTGCTCACCAGAAATGAATGGATTTTCTATGGTGCTCCTCGAGGTCTTGGTGTCTTAATGTTGTTTTCTGGGTTAGTTTTGACCATTTCTTATCAATTCTTGAGAAAAAGGTCAGAATTGGTGTCCTACCATGGTATCAGTATTTTCAACCTAGAAATGAGGTTAAACATCTTCTCCATAATCACATACGAGACCTTTAATGTCGTCATACTGCTGCAGCGTAAGAATCAGAGAGAATACCAATAAAAGATGACAGTAATTTATGAAATCACTAAACATATTTGTGACATCATGAATAAACTACACCGAGCCCATGCCGTGTTTGGACCGGCGCGTCTGTCCTCAGAGGTTTTAACTCTCTCGTTCCGCTGGCAGCTTGGCAGTCAGCAAGACGTAAATATTTACAGTGCCTTGTCTGCCATCTAAACACCCTTTCTACATGACATATTTATTCAATTATGCTTCATTTCACAGAGACAAAAAGAGCACTACAAGGTCCCGAGCCAAGTTGTGAGCATTTTCCACCAACAACTGTACAGTCCCGATGGCTTTGATTCATAACAGACGGAGAGAAACTTTGGATGCATGTATGACATTTGTTAAATACTCTCTGTAAACCATTTCGACTGGTGAGGAAATCATAAACACTACTCATTCAAGGTCCAGGTAGGCCGCTTGGAGTCGACAGTGTGGTGAGGTGTTTTTTGGAACGAGGCCTCTGGCTTTACAAAGAGCACTGTATGAGCTACCAGTGATTACCTACCACAAGGGAGGTATTCTTTAATTCACAGCCGTATTTCTCTTTTATTAAACATTTGTTTTTTTAGCATGCACTCCACCACAAGTTTATGGATAGTCAGCTTTCCAATTTGCAGTACAGATAGTTGCAAATGCTCCAAAATATTTCTTCAAAACCAAAAAGAAAAAAATCAAAGGTCTATACTGCAGTAATTTCAACATTTGCATCAGTTATTTTTTCTACAATATTAATCTTAAATAATACCAAATGGGTGAGGTGGCTATGAATGTCCAGAGAAGCCAACACTGGCAGCTAATTTTTCATTTTTTTCCAAGCATGCCTACTTCCATATGAGCTTGGAATATAATACATGCAGTTACACGGTTCAGCAAATGTGAAAAAGAGCTTTCAAAGATCGCTCTGACATCTTAGCGGGGAAGCCCTGTGATCAAATGTGCGTTGTGGGACAAGAAGAGTGGTTTAAGTTCCACTTCTGTGTGTCCAATATCTGTTTATATCACTACAGTGCATTCTAATACTTAGTTATACTGTGAATGATTAGTGGAGGGTTCAGCATAACATTGCACTGGGACTACTGAGCACAAAGGGATCTGCCTGCTCTCATGTTGGCACGCAAGTTGTTGTAAAGAGAAAGAAAAAAAGTGTTAATTTGGCTAAAGGCATTCCTCTCAGGCTCTGGAACATAATTCGTCCTTTGTGTGTGTGTGATCCATTACCACATTTTGTTTATTTTGAGTGCTTTGGGAGAAATCCCCTCATTTCTCAGTCCCTTCCATGAAACTTCATAAGACAGTCTTAGTTTTCCTCTTCCCTGTGCTACAGTGCTGTTGCCTATCCGGCAGACAGTGAGCTGCCAGTCACCTTTGAACAAGGTTGACATCATCATGACTTCATTAGTCTTTCTTTCTGCTTTTCAAAGTCACTCAAAGTCAGTAGAGTTCTGTAAACCTGGATACTGACATTTGTTATACAACCCATGTGGCCCCAGCTGGCACACTTCTCCTCCTTTTTTAAAATTTTGTTTTGCTCTTTTCCCTCTGTGATGCTCCTCTCCTTTCTTAACCTAATTGTTGCTTTTCTTTCCGAGTTTGCCTCGGAGGCACAACTTAATTCTTTCTTCTGAAATATCACTGTGCCTTGTAGAAGCAGTCTGTTTCATGTTGGTGAAGTGTGTCGGGTGCAGGGTGCAGGGTGCAGGGATTTGTGGATATTGAGGTTGTGGGCAAAGGGGGGATTCGCTCGTCTCTCTTCCACAGTTTTATTCCACAATTTTCCATGCATTAGGCACTTATTATTCAACTGCTGCAGCTTTCATACACTCAAACATACTGTACACATGCACATGCCATGGAGACGGTTGTGCACAGGGCTTACATGGGGACAGAGTGGTCACTGTGTTTCCCATCATCCTCTTCACACACAGATAGCACTAAATGGAAAAGCAAGGTGGCGTGTGTGTGTGTGTGTGTGTGTGTGTGTGTGTGTGTGTGTGTGTGTGTGTGTGTGTGTGTGTGCAGCCACAACCAGAAAATCTGCTGCACCGCTTAGGATACCCACCGGCTGTCCACATCATAGTGACCACTGATTTCTGAGCTCTGTAATCACTGTACACAGGACTATTTTAGTGCAATCTGACTATGGATTAGACAGCAAATTGCCAGGATAGTGAGCGTTTCCATGGAGAGGGTGGAAGTAGCTTGTAAGGAATAATAAACAGAGTTAGATTAAGATTAGACGTGACGGTCTGAGAGCGGTGGCAGCTGTAGGAGTGTGTGTGTCTGTGTGTGTCTGTGATGTCCAAGTGCGCGTTTATTTTAAATCATAAGGAAGAGAACAAGGAGGTTTTCATACAGGACTGAACTTTAAAATGCTGAGAGAAGATGCTTTTTTTTTTTTTAAATTCATCCTCACATTTAATCACAGCCATTTGTGCATGTCTAACTGATGACTTTTTCCTCATCCACTATTAATCAGATGGGTGTAATGACAAGCTGACATAGCCATAAATGTTTATACTCTGTCAAGCTCACACATGTGTGTTGGAGATCCACAAACTTGTCCAAAGTCTTCCCAAAGTTGAATTAATTACAGAGTTTGTGGTTACAACTGTCATGAAAGTCAGCTCAACCCAACGATTAGCTCCTTAAATGAAGAAAAGTATGAAAAAAGTCTGTCAGAATCCCCCAAGTCTTAAACACTCCATCATGTAGATATTATTAAATGTGACTCCCATCAGCTGGCAGACTGCTGAGAGACTGGTGTACATACGCAGTATGCGTCAGCCACATATGTACATATATAGATAGCACATGGGACATCTTTCAGAGAAACCGGAAAGTAAAGTACACAAACAAAAAAAACTTAGTGATGACTTGAATTGGAAACCTCAACATGCATTCCTGACACTACTGCATTATTTCCGATCCACCACAGCAAAAAAAAAAAAATCCTCACAATTTAAGCATAATATTTCAACAAGAACAATTGAAGAAGACACACATCTTTTTCTACTTTTCTGTGGAATGTTTTTTAAGTTTTCATGAAATTGCACTACATGATGGATATATTAAGTATGCTATTTTCCCTGAAATTATACAAAGGCATGTCAGAGCTCATTTAAAAGACAAGGGATACAGAGTTCTGATAAACGCTGAAAGCCTGTATGCAGATGGTATGTAAATCATGCCAAAGAGAAAGAATCTGCTCTGGCTCGATCAATGATAGTGGTGTAAATTATTGAGGGAATAGCATCGCCGTGCAATGAATCATCTCGGCAGCAACTGGGTCACCGTTGAAAGAGTCAATGCATTAAGTTGCTCTCATGAGGTCATCCGCTGAGTTTGTTTTTGTTACCGATCAGCTTCCAGGAACAAAAATCTAATACTAGGATTAATAAAAGAAGCCCTTTGTCTTTTTTCTCAAATCAAATATAAAGTCGTCTTTTAGTTACTTTTAGAATCAAAAGTGGGACCATTCACCAAATCCAAAATGTCCCTTTCTCTCAGATTCATTCATTCATTCATCATCCTTAATCCTTAGAAGTCTAAGCATTCACATTACTTAACCCTTTGGATTTTGAGGCTATTTTGTCGGTTTTGGACTCCTTTTCATTCTGCCTGTATAAACCACTTACAAATCTTATCATTGTTTTCAAGACAACCTCACCTATATGACCTGATTATTTTTTTCATTTTGACATACTGGATCAACATTTTGAACACAAAAAACACACAAAAAATTACAAAAAACACATAAAAAATGAAAAACAAACCAAAAACACACACAAAATTACAAAAAACACACACAAACCCACTCAAAACACACCAAAAACACACACAAAATTACAAAAAACACACAAAAATTAAAAAACACATAAAAAACTGTTGTAAAAATTACAAAAAACATGTAAAAACATAAAGAAAGTTTTTTTTTTTTTTTAAAAACAGTAAACACAAAAGATTGCATTACAAATGCTAAATGCACAAAGCTAAATTAGAAAAATCTCTGCAAAAAAAGTAAAATCATGTTAATATTCTTTTTTTTTTTTTTTTTTTACCTTTGCTGAAAAAGGGTTAATGCATTAAATTGGACATGGAAACTTGTGGAAAGGCCAAAACTTTAGAGTTCAGCTGACAGCAGGGCTCCATGCTGCTGAAGTTTTTACATCGTGACGTCATGAAGAAGTCGCGCTCTGGCGATTTTTGGAGTCCAGAGGGTGAAACACTTATCTGCACTCGGGTTGCGGGGGGCTGGATCCGATCCCAGCTGACATTGGGCGAGAGGCGGGGTACACCCTGGACAGGTCGCCAGACTATCACACGCTCTCATTCACACATTTAGAGTCACCAATTAAACCTAAGTGCATGTTTTTGGACTGTGGGAGGAAGCCAGAGTATCCTAGAGAACATGCAAACTCCACACAGAAGAGCCGCAGGCTGGAGTCAAACCGGTGACCCTCTTGCTGTGAGGCGAGAGTGTTAACCACTGCCTGAACGTGTAGCCCGCTTTCTTTCAGATTGGTCTTCAAATTCTAATTTCAGGTTTTTGACCATGTTATTGCCCTATGTGATTGCTGAGTGGTGCCATTAGCTTTATCACATTTCCCAGCAACCAATTCCAGGCCTCTGATACTAACTACACTCACCTGCTCTCCAACTGGTTAATTTCCTGAACATCACAGAGAGGGCTGGGGTGGGTGTTCGACAACAAAGGCAGGAAAGAGTTTGAAAAACGGACGGCTTTGATAGTTATGAGCTTATTGTGCTATACTAAGCACTCTTTCTACGTGTGCATGAGTGTGTGTGAAAGGAAATATGGGTGCCATGTGGGGTTTAAGGTGTGAGAGGAAGCCTAACAGGCCGTCTCATTTGTACGCCACTGTTATAGCCACACACTGGAGCTACTTTGATGAGTGTTGGGGTGCCTCGCTGTGCTCTCCAGGTGTTCAGCGTGACCATAAAAGCAACTCTTGACACTAAACACAGGAGTTCTTGTTTATACTAATAGAATAATGGAATCATATTTCACTATGCATTATGTCTCTGGGTTTGAATAATATGAAACACTTCCCTAAAGGCGACAGATTCCCTGTGAAGATTTGCCAAGCGTCCGTGCTTTTTATTCTGTCGCTGTGATGATTGCGGCCCAATAAAGACGGCAGGGGGCCGTGATTTTTAACGAGTCCATTCATATGGCTTGTGGCTTCTCTTGTTCTTTCTTTCACTCTGTCCATCTGTCACACTGCTGAACACGCCTGCATTGTTCTGTTGCGGCTAATGCTAAAGGTCTGTCGCCCTCTGATGTGGTGGTGCTCTGAGGGGGAATATAACTGTGGTGCAACGGGAGTTTGGAGGGTATGAATAAAAATTGTCAGATTGTACTTGATAGGAGGCAGTGAGTCCAGAAAACCTTCAGGGACATTATCAGAAATGTACCACAAATCTACTTAGTGTTCTCTGTGTGTGCGTGTGAATGTTAATATGTGGCAGTTTTATTTGGATACAGCTCCTCATTTCTGTTATTGTGAGAGAGTCTCATTTGGAGCTGATTCTGCAGAGCAAATACAACTCCCCCGAAGACAGTCTGATCAATCCCAGGCTACAGGGAAGATTCGGGTTTCTTCTGTGATTTTCAGTTACAGGTGGTTTTCATTTTAGTGACAGTATCATCTTCAGATTCTTGTCCTCTTCAGCAGCTGGCTTCTGCACCCTGACACACCCTCTTTTTCTACGTTACCCAACTCCTGTGTCCCCACTTGCCCTCCCCAAACTTTTTTTCCACTTTTTTTTTTACTTCTTCCCCTTGTCTCTCACTAAGTCTCTGCACTAAAAGAAAAAGGCATTAATGAGTCATTTCAAATAAAAAAGTATTTAAGAGCTTTGTCACTCAACTGATGCCGAATGTATCATTTTTACAACATGAAGTCATATTGATGTTAACCTTTTAATGCTTTAATAATTACAGTCCTACTGGTGAGAAACTTGCAGCAAATTTCGGTCCCAAGAAGTCATCACCAAAGCTTCTAAGATCTGTTCAAAATTCAAATCAAGAAAAAGGCTCTACTCTCTTCTTACAATGGCAGAAGGGAGGATTTTCAAAGACCCTCTGCAAAATCTCAGTGTTTATCCATGTGTTTATCTTCTTCAGTAAAGCAAAGAAGAAACCTCCTAACCAGAAAAAATAAAGATGCTCTTTGCAAAAGGAAGCAGTTTATGGAAAATGTGGTCATAATTTTAAGAAACACTTACAGTAAACGGCCACTGCTGTGGGAAGCTGCAATTCATCCTGTCTACGGCCCAATCTAGTTCACGATAATTGCAGAAAAACAAAGACAAAGAATTCTGTTGACAATGACGTGTTGGTGTTAAAAAGTTCTGCACATGTCTCCTGTGATGCATCATTTCCGTACTAAAACATGCAATATAAAAGGACACATTACAGTCCTTCCGAAAACTGTCAGAACACGCTCCGGCAAATCCTCTAAAGTCCTTTCATCCTCAGTCATTGATCAAGTTTAGCTTGCACCAAGTCTCCTAAACCACATGACCTGTTCCTTCCCTTTTAGAGGTTCAACAGGAGTGTTTCGTAAAATTAGGGCCCCTTTTGGCAGAAGATCAACACCTTGTCATACCTAAAGATAAAGACTGATGTTTATTTATGTGTCAAATGGTCCCATTTTTGTTAAGGCTCAGCAACAAAATTACGTGGTTAGGCTTAGGAAAGGCTTACAATAATGACTGCTAGTCGTGAGTTAGTTACACAAACAAAATACATAACTTTAATCCTTAGACGTCTAAGCATTCACATGACTTAACCATTTGGAGTTTGGGGCTATTTTGTCGGTTTTGGACTCCTTTTCATTCTGCCTGTATAAACCACTTAAACATCTTTACCATGCCATGTTGGTATCATTGTTTTCAGCACCACCTCACCTATATGACCTGATAATTTTTTTCATTTTGACTTACTGGGTCAACATTTTGAACACAAAAAAATTACAAAAAACACATACAAACACACTCAAAACACACCAAAAACATAATAAAAATTACAAAAACACGTAAAGAAACACAAAAAAAACAGATAAAAACACAAGGACATTATAAAAAACAAAAAATCTCTGCAAAAAAAATAAAATCATGTTAATACACGCTAAAAAAGTGTTGATGCATTAAATTGGACATGGAAACTTCTGAAAAAGCCATAACTTTTGAGAAAAGCTGACAGCAGGGCTTGATGCTGCTTTGTTTTTACGTTGTGACGTCATGAAGAAGTCCTGCTCCGGTGCTTTCGTGGACTCCAGAGGGTTAAATAACAATGGAGACACAAACATCAGGGTGAAAACCCTGGTGTTTGTTAGACTTATCCCATAGGTGGACCTTGTCATTCTTTATACTTTTCCACACACACACACACACACACACACACACACACACACACACACACACATATATATATATGGTTTGTAATAAAGAGCTGTACCAAATTGTTGTGGATTGTTGTCACTGAGCTTGGTAAGCCTCAACTTATTGTTGGGGCATGGTGATGTGCATGTCTCCAAAAATCTATTCAATACAGTTGGATCACTTTGAAGCATTGTTCTAAATTTAACTAGCATAATGTAATTTCTGTATTATTGATCCTTGGAATAGTTAGTGTTCTTTCTTGACAGACTCGCCCTCTCTTTTCTTCTTTTACATAATTGTATCATTTTCTTATTTTGTGCAGGACCAAATGAGTCTGGAAAGGCTCACCTTCCTTATTCCTGGTCCGCATGCAATAACCCTATGGAGATAGCATGCATGCTTGTATTATCAGTGATTCCAATACATATTTTCACAGATACTTACAACACAATTAGATACATATGAGCAGATAGAGCACAAGGTTTTGTTTTCTAACATATTGGAATCGGCAAGAGAATTATTTGTATTTGTCAGTGGAGCCAAGTATCAAGGGGATTTTTCAGGCTGTAATTATGCTTTTGGTTGTGCATCTGAAATGATTATAGACATGTCGTCTTAACTTATTTTGTCATTGATACAAAGTTAAGACTTTTCATTAAACTGTAATATTAAAGGTATCTGTGAGCCATGACTTTTCAGTTGCCATGCGTTTCCAACAAACACATCAGGATCAAAGTGGCACACTTAGTGACTCCAGCTGTGTATTCCCTCCTTTAACACCATCCTCATCCTTGGAGTGACATCAACAGGATATCCTACCAACACTGCTGACCTCAGTAGACCTCAGTCCACTGCACATGCACATACAATATGTGTGTGTATGTGTGCTTGCATGTGGTCTGCCTCCCATTAAATTGCATCAGAGAAAGTGTTAGCTTTTAAAAGAGCTTTAAGCGCAGGCTGTAATTTACTAAATCTGTGTTTAGGATGTGTGCTGGAGCTGGTGCAGTGCATGTGTTGGTTGTGTGCTTTTGCAAAGGCTTTTCCCCCTTAAAATACAGCGGGCAGTAGCAGACCTCATCAAAGCTCGACTACTGTTTAAACCCGGCTGCCTGCTAAACTTACTCCCTGGAGAATTTCAAAGGTCGTGTCCACTCACGAAACCTCCTCTATAAACACACACATACACAATGATCCATAGACACAGAGTGAACCATTCCACAGGGAAACATAAAGCTAATGACTGCAGCCTAAACAGTTATTGGTTAATGTTTCAGCTAACATTGAGATTAGCATTACAAATAAGTATGATAGAAGAAAAACTGCAGTCAAAACAGCTCTGGAAATGCCACCATTCAATGGAGCTAAAGCCTGGAGACAGTTGCCTTAGCTTAGCTTAGCATAAAAGAAAGAGTTTGCCTGACAAACAAACAAGATACACAATGTTATTTTATGGGATTTGTTTTTTAACCTATGGACAGAGCAGCTGTTTTGTTCATGCTATACTAAGCTAAGCTAAACAACACCTACAACGAAAAATATGAGTGTTTTAACTTTAGGAATGATAGCAGATAGGCCTAAGAATATTTTCCAAAATGTGGAACAAAAGAATTGCACTTTAAACAGAGTATTTGGTAGCCAGATCTCTGGAACTGTTTTTTCTCTGTTTTATGTTTGTGTTTGACTTGTCACGAAGTTATTTCAGATCAAACTCCATAAGTCCACGTAAACAAACATGAGAAACTGTTTGTGTCATGAGTAAAACCAAAACTTCACGTCAATTTTTTTAAATTACTCTGTATTTTAACCCAAAACCATAATCATTGTCTAAACCTACCAATCTACAACTGTTTTACAACATTACCAATGTGACTGTAATCCAGGAGAAAATGCAGTTTGCAGTTTGTTTGTTGTATGGAAATGTCATTTTTTATGACACAGAGTTGGTTTAAAACACACATTTGCCTATAACACTGCATTAGTACAGACATTTGGCATTGATTAGTTGATGTTTGCTAAACCCAGCAAGAGAGGCCTCTCGGACACAGTCACGACGTGGAAGGAAATATTTCAGCAGCACTGTCGATAACATATTGTCCATAAATCTCAGAAAACAATAGTGTTGTGGGCCCTCTAGATCTGGCTTGGAGACCAGAAGGTACTTGGCTCCAAAGATTTCATGGGCTTTTTTTCCCTAAGATTTAAAATGTTGATTTTAGGAAACTGTAACCATTGTGAAGCAGAGGGAATGGAAAAACCAATGGCATAAAAAGCTTTTCTTTTCTATCCCGGATTAACTGACCTTCCCTTCCCTTCCCTTATGAAGTGTTTGGCATGATAACGAGATCTAATGATTAAAAGCGCTGGTCAGTGTTTCACATGGAATGTGATAGAGCAGGAGTCTCTCGCCTGTTTAATGTGCTGAATGTTTTGCTGAAATCTGACTATTTCACTGCCATCTCTGTTTCACTATAAAGCAGCACTTTACAATAATTAGGCCAAGCTGATATAAAGGGATAATCAATAAGGTCAAATGAGGGTTAACCATCCATCTCTGCACCAGTGCTAAACATCACAGTCAGCCCCACTGGCCTATCACTAAAACTGCATCTGGTACTGGTAAGATTCCAGAGTGTGCCGCCAGATAATTTCGGTCACATAAGTTCACTTTTAAAAATGGCAACACATGTAAAAATCTAAAACTGACAAGCAGCCAGCTTCTTTTCAAGCAAAACATTTCACTCTAATTGGAGGAAACACCAAAAGATTTCTTAAACCAAGACATTTAGTCCAAAAAAAAAAGGTCAGATGCCATGCATTTAGGGTTTTTTTTAAGTTTAGTTTATGATTAAGGTCTCTTGGCTTCATCCGCAGAGGTCATTTCCATTTTATCAGCAAGTACAGTGGAAGAAAGGGATTAAATTGTCCTGCTTAAAGCATCTGGTTTCACCCCCTAGTGTGGCAGTTAGCATGTAACAGCTGAAATCCAGGAAACGTCTTGGCAGAGTTTGTACATTTCCAGGTGCAGGGAAGTTAAAAGCACCCCTCAACTCTTTTTTTTTTCTTCTTTTGTAGGGAAAGAAAAGAAAGATTTAGATGTTGTCTTCAAATACAACATTAAACAGTAAGGTATAGACCTTTAGCCAACACTTTTATACCTTAAAAAAAAGGACTGAGAGTCCAAGGATAAGAATGGTTTACATTGACTTTAAAGATGGCCACACTTATTTTTACAAGGCCCAGAGGGTGTGGCCTTCTCAGTGACGATATTTACTTCCAAGTGGATGATAGGATGTTAGTTAGTTTGTTTACTTCCATATTAGAAGTTAATGAAATAAGCACACCCCATATGGTATTAAAAAAAGTTGTGACAGTAGTGTGTGAAGGGTTGGCTTGTGATTAAATTTCAGTTTAATTTCATTAAAATAACTTTACGGCAGGTTTTGATTAAGAAACTTGAACGACTTTATTTAAGGGTAGAGTTACAGCTTTGTTTGGCCAAGTAAAACATAAAAAAAAGTTGAAATAATTAGAAGTTTGAGAGTCTTGCTTTTTTGTGTTGGGTTAAATGAGGAAATAAAAGCCAGCAAAAACTTGCCAAAATCATCCCCACATTAAGCCTTATACCTTTTGTCTAGTCTTCCTTCTTATATGGTGTCTTGTTGATGACATTACATTTTTATTCATGTTGAATGCTCAGAAAGATGCATTTGAGTCAACATATTATATACAAATACAGATACCACAAACAGATTTCCACAAAATATGTCTGCAAAGATTGCATATATGTCAAAATAAGAGCATGAGCAGCAGAAGGACAGCCAATAAAGCTATCATGTGCACATAACTGGTTGTCATGAATATGATCCCATGTGTTCTCTGCACTGTGGATGCATATGTTCATATGTGTTTGTGATATTGCTGATATCACTCACATGGCTGACATCAATCACTGGCAGACATGGGACAGATGTTAGCAGTGTTCCAGTAGACACAAATAAAGTCTAAGCAGCTGGAAGAGGAGTCCTCTGAAATGAAGTTAAGGGCAAGCCAGCCCTCAGGATATTATTTGTGTCCTGAGACTTTCCCTGCATGGTAGGAAGAGTAGCTGCTTCTATAAATGCCTCCTCTACAAGGCTTTCAACACAACAGGAGGATTCTGTCCCAGTCCTTCCCTGCTGGAGATGACAGTCAGAACAAAGAAAGGCTCAAGGACATTGCAGTAGTCTCACTCTTGCTGCGAGTTTTCCCTCCCAAAAATCTCTCAATGCTGGAGAGGAAGAGAGGGAGGGCACCCTTGGGGCAGCAATAAATTCAGCATAATTTCCCTGTATTCCCCTCACCCCGACCCCGACCCGACTCATCTACTATCATCTACTACTGTACCAAATGTGACGAAGACTTCCGCTCTCATGTTTGGAGTTCATGGCACTGTCTTGATAGACAAAATACTATCCATCTCAAATAACTGCCTTCATTAAAATGCGGTCCAGCTGTATCATGTGACTCCGTTGTTGAATATCAGGGGATTTGCTAATTCAGACAAATGAAAGCAAAACAATAATATTTAAAGGGTCGGGGACAGGGTGGTTTCTCGCCAGAGATTGTTAGTTGTGGAACTTTTGACACAAAACTGGGACGGAAAGGAAACTTTAAACCCTAAAATGACCATTTGCGTATCTACTACTCGCCACATTATCTTCAATTCTTGAGGAAAACATTCAAAATTCTTGAAATGCAGTAAATGGTGGCTGTGCCTGAACAGCTTTATCAAAACATCCATTTGAAAACCCGTTCAGTGTAATCCAAGTCTCATTTATCGACTTGTAAGCTCAGTATTTTCCAAACACATGCATTTTCACTAAAACTTCTCTCTCCTTCTGCAGACGCACTACTCACTCAGGCTCAAAAAAAAAATGTATTACAGAAATAACATGATAATTCATTGATTTTTAAATGGTCATTTGTGGGGTGAAATATCACTTTAAGTTCATCTCGTCTTTAACAGACGGGTCCTCTTACCATCAACAAATCGAATGTAAAAACAAAGAGCTGAATCGATCCCTTGTGCCGCCACAGTCTGATGACATTTATTTATCTCTGCCATTAACCTCAATTGTTGTCCATAAAATATTAATGAAGCTGCAGGATATACTCACTTGAAAACTCAATGTATATTAATCCATTGCTGGATATATTCCCTAATAAATCCACTATTTACTCCTGCTAGAGTAATATTTGCTACAAATAGCAGTGTACAGCTAGGGAAGTCAGAAAGTATTGAGGCACGTTTGATGGGATTTGCTGACAATAACAAAAATATATATTTTTTAAAACACAAGGCTTATCCTTAAATATATGACCAGCCATTTTTGATTATCTTCATTCATAATATGAGTTTCGAGACTGAGTATACTGGGCAACTGAATATCTGCATAGCTGTAAGATAATAGCTTGACATATCCTGCACTGCTTATAGTGATTTCAATTTTATTTTTTTTGCGGACGATTTCCACTCCAAGGCCATAATTAGAAACCTGATGCTTGTGAGTGCTGCGGAAACAAGGCTAATGCAAACTGAAAAGAAAATGCCTATAAATAGAGCAGCAAAAACCAGACGTAGCCAACCGAAGGCTGTAAAAATGAGCTCATTGCAAAGAACAGAGAAGCATGGGCTGGGTCAGAGAAAATCTGATAAATACAGATGTGACTGTGTGCTCACACATCACTCCACAGCATGTTGACTTACTGTTTGCCAGTGTGGATAAACAGAAGGTTTACCCGCTCTGTGGTTCCTGTAATGTCAGAGTGAAACTGGAGAGCTTCTGGTTTGACCAGAGATACCTCTCTCTGCCTGTTTGTGTGCTTGTGTCTGTGTGTGTTTATGAGCACGCCCCAACCAGATGCAATTAGTGTGAACCCACTTAAGACACACGTTGCTGTTGATATACCCAAAGAGACAATAAAATCTTCACAAGGAAAATTGAGACCAGAGAAAACAAACTGGACACCAAAAGAATTTGTCCATTGTGAAGAAGACTTTTGCAAAGAAATCACCAGTGTATAAATGTAAGGATCCACTGTGCTCCCTGTAATGTACAGATACTGAATCTTGCTCATATATCACTGTTAGTCAAGCCTTCTTCTTCCCATTCCTCCTTGATTATCAGGTCCTGACATCTCCTCCAGTCTGGGCGGCAGGCTGATTAGTCTGACGCACTGAAGCAGAACCAGGCACACGGAAAGAAGCGGCTTATTGATTGTCACAGTGACCTTTCCTTTGCCACTGTTGCAGCGATGTGGGGGGTTGCCTTTCTTTAAGACTCCAGCTCACCGACAGTCGACGTGGATAAAGACAGGCGCCCTTCTCTGCACTAATGACATTCATAGCTTTCAAACACTAAATTGTAATCATTTTGGTGTCGGTGGCAGAGCAACCTTCAGCTGGGATGACTGTCTTTGATCATGAAAGAGAGGTCTTAATGAAAACAAGCATCAAAAATGTCAGCTGTGTTATTTCAGTTATATAGAATTATCGAGATCATTTAAATGTAATAATTTTGGCCTTTATGATAATTTTATATTAACTTTGTAGCCAACCCATAAAACTGCCACTACCACCATGAATAGATTTCATGTATTCTTGATAGTCAGTACAATGACCTCATAAATGAATAGTTTGGTTTGACTCCCTGATGAAGGATTTATGCCAAAAGAGGTTGGAGCTTGTTTTACGGTCCAATATAATAATGCCATGTTACATGCTGTGCTCTCCCCTTAGTTTATATTGCCTTGAGATATGCATATCTTTTAATGACTCATTGATTGTCTCCACCTGGGGATTAATGAAGTATATCCTATCATATTATATCCTGATAAAAACACATTTCATATGTTTTAAATGACAGTGCCTTGAGGTTTTCTAGTGATTTTTCGAGTCTTATGTATTCTTGTCATTGGTCCCAGTTGACATTGGACGAAAGGTGGGGCACACCATGTACAGTCAGACGATCACAGGGCTGACACATAGAGATAGCAACAAGATCTCCAACCTTAACGACAGAATAGGTCGTTTGTCAGTAGCACCCATAACGACCCATATGAGCATTTTGCGGTTCATGGTACAGAGTGGATCGTTCTAAAAAAAAGGCACATAGCCATTATACATACACATACTGTTCACTGAATATAGGCTACAAAACCACTGGTCTAGGTTTAGGGCAAAAACCTTCCTGGTAAGATGTTACTAGGACGACGTGACTACCAGCTGATAGTTATGTAAAAACAAGATGCACAAAACGTGAGGAACGGAAATGCATTGATGTTTAAATCACATCATTTACTTTTGATTTTCACATGGAACACAAACCCCGTTCTCCTAGCTGAAAGCCCACACTCACACCTATATGGGCAACTTAGAGTTAAACTAACCTGCATGTCTTCAGACAGTGGGGAGAAGCCAGAGAAAGTGACACAGCGAGAACATACAAACTCCAAACAGAAATCGGGTACAAACTTGGAACCCCTTTTACATTAACATTGTTAATTAAACCTAATCTAGTATAGAATACACTTATTTCAACTGATTTAAATTAACCATATCTATTTAGGTGTAGATTTCAGTGATTTAAGGTGAAAGTTGTTGTAAATAATAATTAAAATGGAACATTCAAAAATACATTTAAAGAAGATTTTTTTCAAGCCATGCCATATGGTGCATGATATAAAAATAAATTACTTTCTGAGAGTCATAAATATGTGATAAGAAATGTATTACATTGGAACATCATTGAATCCAGGTAACGTACAACCTTGGAAATAGATGCAAAATGAAGCTGGTTCTTCTATCTGTGTGTGTGTGTGTGTGTGTGTGTGTGTGTGTGTGTGTGTGTGTGTGTGTGTATCACTACACAGTCAAAGTGATGCTGTATAGTGTGATAGCACTTCTGAAGGCAGTGAAGCAGCTGAATGAAGATATTGGCATTTGGCTGAGGCTGCCTTTGTGTCTGAGTGTCTGTGGAAAGGGCAAGAGACTCATACAGTACATATGCAGGGTGGGGGAGGTGAAGATCTGACTGTAAAACCACTTCTGGAGTCTGAAGCGTGGTCGGAGATGGCAAAGTGGAGAGAGGGGTCTGTGGTCGAAGCGTGCGCCAATAACGGCAGTTACAGGTCTATATTTGAAACAGATCATAAAAAGCAAGTCAATTCTCTTAAGTGAAGTAGTGAGGAGAAAATAATGAGAATATGGAGGAGGGAGGCAGGAGGATCGACAGGGGAATTGACATTACTGGTTAAGACAGGAGAAAGACATCTGTGGAGGGAGTGGATAGCCACAGGATCCAGATGGGACAGAAACAGGTTTACAAATGTGTTGATTTCAGTGATGTGATGGGATAAATTCAAAAAGAATCAACGGACAACCGTGCAATTGAATCAAGGGGAAAGTTGAAAATCCAAAAAGTGTCGTCAAGATGAAGATGTCAAGTGATTATAACCCTTCATAGAGAAAACACAGCAGGGATTGGCAGTAATTACAGGTCAAGGACGGAGCTCGTGGACTTCTGAGAAACATTCAGCAAAGCACACACACACACAACCTACAACACAAACACATGTGGGAAGCTGATCAGACCATCACTTAACCAACACACATCTGTTGCAGTTCATGGCAGGCCTGCCAGCAGGAGAAAACCAATGCAGCGGCATGACCTTTGTCAAAGGAAAAAAAGGGCGGAAGAGAAATGAAAAGATGAATGACATCCAGAGATTGGTTTAGAGGACAACAGTAGAAAGATGACTGTCCTGGCTAAATATCTACTTTAAGTCCAGAGTGCAGAGAAGCAGGCATGCAACCAAAAGAACCTGGTCTCACAGGAATCCGTGAAATAGCCACGGATTCGCTTAACTCAAAATCTGTGGAATAGCCACGGAATCACTCAAATTTCCGTGAAACTGACACGGATTTAAATGTCAGTCATATCCCGTGGCTATTCCATGGATATTTTTTCCTATTGGTTTGTTCCAAGTCACGTGACTGTCAAGGTCCCGGCGGTCAGAACAAAAAACATGGCGGACAGTTCTCTCATTTTTAGTGAAAAAAATTCTATATTTTGACTTAGTTTCTGCATAAAAATGATTTTGATTACATTTCTAGCAAGAAATATATGTTTTATTTTATTTTTTTATCCGTGGCTATTTCACGGATTCCTGTGAGACCATGTTGGAACCATAAAGTTCATAACCTGCCTGGGAAAAGTGTGTCAATAATACTCTGCATTACCTCAACTGTAAAGTCGCCCTTTGAGGGAAATGTTTAAGCTGCTTCTGCTCCAGGGAAGCTGCTCATTTTTAACAGTGTATTGTATTTGTCAGTTTCACTGTGTAGAAGCAACTCACATGTAAAACACAGACCAGAAACAGCTGTCAGCAAAATCAACCCACATTCGTAGTAAAGCTACAGTATGTAATTACTGCCTAGGGATGTCTCAATCAACAAAAAGATGGACTTTGAAAAAGTAGTGTGGGATCATGGGAGTTGTTGTCTTCATTGTCAAACATCAATTACTGCAGATGGGAAACTGTTCAACACTTCGAAGAAATAATGATCACAGAGATATCATAGTTTTATTCATGTGAACATTATTCATGTTGATTCATATTGTCATTTTATTCTAATAGAAGCACATCACAGTAAGCTGGATTGATGCTGAAATATATAAATCACTGTCTTGCAAAATGACTATTAATGAAAAATGATGCTGTGTACCAGAAAAAACAAATTCTACTTTTACTGAGTAATTCTGTGATGATTTATAATTATTCTCTGAGGTATCATCTGGGGTTTTTCTTGTTTCCCTGGGAGTTCGAGCAAATGATTTAAAGGGGCTTTTACGTTATTGAAATGCACCATGACCTCAAATAAAATTACAGATTTCTCTGGGTTGAAACACTGTTGGAATAATTTGGGATAATGTACAGTCATGGAAAAAAAATATTAAACCATTGTTTTCTTCAATTTCTTGTTCATTTTAGTGCCTGGTACAACTAAAGGTACATTTGTTCGGACAAATATAATGATAATATTAACCAAAATCATTATAAAGAAAACCATGGAAAATGGCTAGATATCAGCTCTTAAATTAAACTCTTATTAGCTATTTTTGTTGTTATCATTATATTTGTCCAAACAAATGTACTTTTAGTTGTACCAGGCATTAGAAACAGAAAGCAAGGAGAAAACAATGGTGGTCTAAT
The DNA here is from genome assembly GCF_030273125.1 of Centropristis striata. Classification (NCBI taxonomy): domain Eukaryota; kingdom Metazoa; phylum Chordata; class Actinopteri; order Perciformes; family Serranidae; genus Centropristis; species Centropristis striata. The sequence continues at coordinate 28,546,066 of NC_081531.1, read as the reverse complement.
AATTTTTTCCATGCCTGTAGGTACAAAACTCAGCAAAAATATATAATATAGGTGCAGTCGTTTCTTTTTTAATATTATTTTAATGCAAGAAATGTTACATTTCCTGCATATATCTGTCTTATATGTCTTATGAAAACTGAGAATGGAAACTGATATGCAGTGGATCCTGGTGTGATCAAATAATCATCAAACGATCAAACCACTCCAGCCTGGGAAGCCCCTCTATTGCCCCCTCAGCTTCAGTCACGCAAACCACCTCAATGGGTTTTTATATTATAGAGAATTATCTCCTCCCGGGGAGAAGTAGGTTGAGATAAAGAGAGGGTCTGTTAGCAACTCACTGGATCAACATCAGAGATTGAGCTATTGGTGATGTGATGTGGTGCAATGCAGATGATCGTACTGCTGATTCAGCTAGTTTGGAAACCAGAAACCAAAAATCCTCTATCCCCTGCCTCCATGCTTCCCTTTAATCCTCAACGACCCCATGCATGCCAGACACACACAAGCCACCATCAGGACTGTCTCTCCCCCCAGGCTCCTTCACCCTTGGGAAAACCGTCTCCTCGCCTGCAAACTATCGTCAATCTCCACCACACCTCCATCTCTAATTTAACCAGAAAACCTCATGCGTGGTGCCAAGCGAGCCCTGCCTCAGATGATCCCTCATGTGACCTCCAGCGTCGAGCGCTTCGTTCAAACTCAGTGTCAACATTACCTTACAATCAAGCTGCAGTCACGGTTCTCAAAAACTCGAGAGTGGAAATCAAATAACTGCACATTATGATCGGACGTCATTTGGGTTTCCGCGAACGAAGCCAATTCAAACTGACGTGCCAATTATACATTTAAAAAAGGGAAACACACTTACACTGGCGTGTTTCTACTTTAACAACGTGCAAAAGCAACAGGATTTCTCAAGTGCAAGGAAGAAAATATTGTTCCATTTGCTATAAAAATGACAAAACTTTCCATAAATGTCAAACTCTAAAGCTTTAAATGTATTCTTGTAGTGCTTGTTAGTGTTTATAATTGTTATTGTACAAATTTGAATCTCCAATTAAAGTGGATTTGACATAAAGTTAACAGCTTGCCAAGTTAATGCTTTGGGTAATAATTAAGCATTAATTTACCTTATACATATCCTGTTACTCTGCTGTCTTCTGGCATAAAATATGCACTACAAAGCTAAGAGGTACAGATCAGTACTGAGTACTGAAAAGATTTAACATAAAAAGCATTTGCAGATTTGGAGTTCTGTCCATATCAAAAAGTTTCAATGCATGGTCTTATTACAGTTAATGCCTCATTATGCAGCAAAACTTGATTTGAATCCAGGATGATTCAGTCCACTGAGCTATTAGCAGAGCTGCACAGACTCATTCAACTCACACAGATCAACAGGTGACTGAACAACACGAAATTACTTTTGCAGAGTCTGTCCCTGCTTACTGTAACATCAGCAGTAATAGAACAGATTTAGTGTTCAGGCAAACCAAAACATTACCTCCATCACATCAACCACTGGGCCGCAAAGAGTTAAATATAGGTGAGCGTCACTGTGATTCCAGGTCATATATCAGAAGAAGAACCAGCAGTCAGGACCGATATTAAGTTGCATAATGACGCTGTGTAACGCTAAAACTATAAATAAAACATGATAATCAATCACTCTAAACTCACCATCTAAAAAGTGCATTGTCTGCGTCACAGCTGCGCGTTAGCTTTACGGAGTGCACGTCACATGATGATCTTTCACCTGCAGGTTATCATGTGACGTAAAGTAACTGACAGTAGCCAGCTCATTTTATTTATAGCTAAAGTATAAACACTTGTGAAGTTTAAATAAGGGCCCTTGTGAAGTCTAATAAAAAAAATTAAAATACAGAAAAAAATACATAAATAAAAAAAAATAAGCATGAAGAAAATTGCACTTTGGATGTCAGGTGATAATGGGGCAGGTGTTCAAGCACCCTCAGACCATGCCTGGTCTAATTAAACACGTTTTTTGGAGGTATGTTTATCTTTTCTCCTTTTTTAGATTACCTTTTTCTTAGAAAGTGTGTCTTTTCCATTTTAATGGTGATTTCCCATCTTCTTGTGCAAATCACAACAGTGTAACAGACATATCCCAATAACAAACAGAACCAATTTACAGCTGAGCTGATAACTATATCCATGATGCATTGTGTGTAAGTCTAGTCTGATCTTCTACAGCATAATCATTTTAGGGCATTATATTACTTTGCCGCCATCTCATTCATCTCTTGTGGTGTGGGCGTTATTAATATGCTTCTCTGTCTCCACACTAACACACTAGTCCAGTAACTAAGCATGCAGTCTGATGGGATCACTGCCAGATTTTTCTGATCCATTCATCATCCATGAGACACACAGCGTTTGCACGCTTACATGCCTTTCCTTGAATCACACATCTCTCCCAGAGACGGGGCGAGTCTAAGAAACACATGCATGTATGCACAATGACTGCCCTTCTCTGTAGAGGACAAAGGCAGGAGGTGGGAACTGTGGAAAATGCAGTACAGGAAAATCAAATACAATAATTTTAAGGTGTGAGACGAATGAGAAAACAGTATCAAATGTTGAAAGCATTCATTGCTGGGGAAAAGGGCTATTTTTCCTTCTCCAGATTCAGTTTAAACACCAGGAATTGGTCACCAACATCATTTCTGGTATATTATTTGCACTGAGTGACTTATGTTCTGCTCATAAATGACGTTTTTCTTGTATTGGGGACTATGACATTGTGTGGAGACAGCTCCTAATTAGTTATCAGATCTTTTAAATTACCCTGTGGTTTCACTGACAATATAATCAGGTTTGCTATGGTTAAATTTAGAGTCATCAATGGTCCCTTTGTAGCCTTTGAAAGAAACAGGGGAGTCTAGAGCAAAGTAAACTTCAACTAGCTAGATTCACAGCTACATTTATGGGTTTTTTACCAATTTCTTTTATTGTCTGACAAAACAAATGATAAAAAGATAGATCTTTCCTTTTAAAGCATGTCTACAACAGCTGGTATTTTGTTGTTGGCTGGTGGTATTAGAGGTATCATAGCATGACACTGTGTAGTCATGCCTTGTCTAGAGCAAGAGTGACCCCTTGTGGTCAATAAAACAAGGGCAGAGTCACTTAAACTGCTCTGTTTCTGACCTGCATAGGAAATTAAATCAGTTTCCTCTGGAAACAGATTTATTAAAACATGCTGGTATGGGCATAATAACAGAGGGGATAGAGTTATCACTCCCGCAAACTCTATGGTGTAGATTGGCCCTTACTACCGGGTGTAGGATTGCTCTAAGACACTGGAAAATAAGAAATACTATACAATTTAATGAATGGTTGGAAGAAATGAACAAAATAGCCAGCTACGAACAACTGATTTTCAGACTGAACAATAAGGAGGAGATATTCATGAAACTATGGAGTCCCTACATGAGGCTCGTGCGAGAAAGGATGATTGAAGGATCAGTGGAGATGAATTCTTAAGTAGACGGGAGCTGTGTCTTGTCTGGGACAGAAGTCTGATATGTTTTGGGTTGGTGACGGTGAGGGTGGGGGAGTCAGGAAGGATGCTGGAGGTGTTAACCCTGTGTATGTAGATATGTGTAATTATTTTTATGATTGGATTACTTTTAGTTTTTGAAGAGTAATTGTTTTTCTGTGGGTGTATTTTCTGTTTTTGTCTTTTATCTCATGTTGTTACGTCCCTGTTATTGTTCACATTCATGTATGTTGGTCTTTTTGTTGTACTGTTAAAAAGCAATAAAAAGTAAATAACCAAAAAAAAACCATGCTGGTATAACTCAGCATCCACTTATGAATCTTTCTCTTAACACCCATAGTTTTATACACAATAGAAAATGGCAAAAAAAAAAAAAAAAAAAGTTACATATCTGCCCCAGAAAAGCAGGATTTCCTTCACTATATGAAAGCATTTGATTTTGTTGCTACTGACATTAAGTTGATGCTTAATATTCATGGTTTAATTTGTTTCATTCAATCTCCTTAAGGTGTTCTGTTGCTGAATTTCACAACCCAAACTAAACACGGTCTGCTTAGCATTAATTATTCTCCCTCAGGGTAAAGATCTTCCTGCAAAAACACCTGCCCCCAATTTTTCCGCTTGCACATAAATCTCCATTAGTGGAATTTTTGGCTAACAATTTAAAGATATGTCCTTTACAAACTTATAGGGAAGATTGTATGTTCAGCAAACATAAAAAAATCTTCCTTACTGACGGTGTTCTTTGGGACAGCGTTAGAGAAAGTCACTGTATTCTCCATAGAAAACATTTAATATCATTTATTTTATTTATTATTTATTCATTTTAAATTGTACTTACAAAAAAGAAATAAGCATACACAATAAGGAACAAGATAATAGATACCACAGGTAAAAAAAAAAGAGAGAGAGAGAGAGAGAGAGAGAGAGAGAGAGAGAGAAATGCACCAACTACTTCTCCGTGCTTCCAGTTATACTTCCATGACGCATCATTTGGAATTGAGTCACAAACACTCTGAAGTCCCCCATAGCTTATCTGTCTAAAACTACACCTGAAATGTCATCCTGCTTTGATGTAATAATTGTGGCAGAGCTAAAGCTACATACGGATAATATTTCCATCCTATCTAATAAGCATACCATTTTTAAAAATTATTATATTTAACTCCAAACTTCACCCTGACTTAATAAAACCACACGTCTAGTCCTTTTTTTATCATCCCTTAGGTCACAAAATATTTACGTTGGAGGACAACCATAAAATTCTATATATGGAGACCATTCGTTTCTTAAAAAGCACTTATCCCTTGCTCCTTTTAAAACCCCATTCCTCCATCTGAATGTTAATTATAATATTTAATATTTTTTAAGTTTTGCATCACTTAATGCAGGTTTTAGAAGGGTGGCATGTTTTAAAATCAATCTAATCTGCATATTTGGTGCTTTGCAGGAAATATCATTTTTGAAACGTGACAGGGGAGCTCTTTGTAAAGGCATAATTGCCATTGCACTAAAAAAGGAGAAACCAAAAGAATTAAGGCAGAACAGATCTGAATCACTTCATACAACTGAAACTCTGAAAACAAATGGTTTGAAAACTGCAAAACATATCACACTGTAAAAACTGTATCAAAAAAAATTACTCTTATGAATGTGTTAGTCACAGTTTGGCCTTTTGGAGGTATTACTGTGTGAGGGGTCCTACCATTCTTCATGGAAGAGCTGTTAGATTGGATGCACCTCACTTAACATCCAATATCTGCTCTATGAGCTATGTATGCTACAACCTTGGCATGTAACCTATGAAACAATGTTCTTGTAAATAAAATAAAAATTCCCTGTTTCAGAACCTGTCTGTACAGAAGCCCCGAGTGGCAGGTGAGAAAAGAAAAATCTGATCATTTAAAAAAAAAAATCAGATCTACTGTAAATTCGTTCTCCCCTGTGCTTATGACTTAAGAACAGGAGAAAAACAGGTTTTGCCAAGACATTATTTGTAAGTTCCTTATTTTCCCTCTGTTAAAAAGGTGGGGACAAAAGCTTTGCAGGGTTTATTTTATTTATATTTTTATTTCCCTCCTTTGATTATCCTTCTCAGTCACTTTTCTTTCCTATGAAACCAGGTAAAAAAAATATTTTTGTCGATGGAAAATTGGAAGGATCATTTTGGCAGAAATACCTTCATACGATCATGGGTTAAAAGTGCATTTCAGCCTCTTGTGGCCTAAAATGAGTATTATAGCAACAAACTCAGACAAACCCAAAAAAAACCCTCTATTTTTCCCCACCTGTTTCACAGATGAACAAAAATAAGGAACTTAGAAAAAAACTTGTATCCTGGAAAGAAAAGTTTTCTTTCACCTGTTCTTAAATAACTCTAGACTTACCAATTGGATCACCAGATTGTTTCTCTCTCACCTGCCCCTCAGAGCTTCCACATTAACCCACAGCCCCCTGTGGTATCCACATAATATTCAAGTTAAATTCACAAACAACCCCAGCAATAAGAAATAAGAGATGAATCTGTAACCTGCATTATTACATCCATACATCCACCAATGAAGTATTTAGTATACCAAATGTTTTTGGTGATGGTTTGTTTGTCTGTTTGTCAATAGGATTATTGAAAAAATACTGTCCTGATTGTCATGTAACTCTGTTAAAGGTGTAGCACAGGCCAAGGAAGAACCTATTACACTTTTGAGTGGATCAAATCACAGTGCAGATGCACAAATTATTTTTCCCTTTTGCTAACATTGCGATATATGGTATGGTCTGAGCTGAGCTACATGTCATTGAAAAAGTGCCTGAGAATAAATCACTTAAAAGGAAGAAAATCACAAAGTGCTGCTGAGGCTTTGACAGCCCACGTGTCTCAGGTAAGAATAGGAGTGTTGTCGTTCTGATCTTCATAGAGATCTTCCTCTCCTGAGAAGACTGGCTCTGGCTTTTTGACCTCTTCGGTAACATCCACTCCAACCAGACCCACTGCCCTGAAATGTGGAAAAACAAGCAGAAAGAAGCAGAAAAACATGGTATATATTAACATTTTTCCAACGAAACTGGGAAACTGTCTTCTCATGGTATCAAAATAGTCCCTCTCTGCACACCTGCATCAGCTTGCCTGACTGCTGAACCAGTGGCTTTGTGATTCTATAACTACTCACCGTGTAACAGAAGAAGCAGTGCATGTGACAGAGATGGATTCACTCAAGGAGTTTTATGTTTCACACTACACTTCCCTGACTGACTCAGCAGTACTACTCTGCTAACTCAGTGTTAAGAAAAACACATGTAAGAACACAGTGTACCACAGATAAGTATCTTTTTTATGGCCTCCATTGCTATTGAATAAGACATGTGGATGCTAAATCAGTTAAAATGGAAAAAAAGAAAACTTAATGTACAGGTCAGAGGTTTCTATTATTATATGAACAGGAAAAAATGTGGTGAGGCGTTGAATGTGATGAATGCGGTAATGAGGAACTGAGTGTGTTTGCTTTCTGAGGGCCCAGAACAAGGAAGACATTTCCTTTTTTCTAGTCAGGGAAAACAGTTACAGTGACTCAGCAGAATAAAATAAAAAATGCAACTTAATCCACAGCTTTAGACATGTAGCATATCTACACTGCATAAACTGCTCTCTTTATATTGTAGAATGAACAAATGCATTTTGGTCACATACTCTCTAAATACCTTATGTTTTGAAATGTGTGATTGTATGCTTTGATTGTAAGCATTTGCTCTTTCAAGTAAAATGTGCAAAAAAGCACTGGTTTACTGTTATGGTATCTACATTGGCTTACCCCAGGACAATCAACGGGACAGCACAGAGTCCGGCAGACAACAGGAAGACGAAGCCAGGATACCATGCCACCGTAGCAGCATAGACGGTGTTGAAGACTGCGCCTGCTACATTAGTGGTTAAACTCTCCAGGAAGGAAAGACAGGCAAACAGGGCTCCTGCAAAACAGAAAATCAATTAAAGAAATGATAGGGTGACTAAAAACATGATATTCCTAAAATGAAACAGATTCCTTTGCTCGAAGGGAAAGGAATGCTTTGGATCATAAAGTCGCTGTGACAGGCAACTCTTCAATGGACTCTGACTCTACAAACACACGGACACGGTTCTGTGGCTCTTGCAAAGCCCTGAACCAACTCACCCTGCTCAGACTTTGGGATGATCTTTGATATCATGGAGCGCAGAACAGGGAAAGGCATGATAGCCAGAAGCATCGGCACCCTCACTAGAAAAGAACACAGACTTTTTATTATGCATCATGATGTAGGGATTGTGGTGATCAATTTTAAAATACTACAAAATACATATTTCATAGTTGCTGAAGGTTATGTTTGTAAAAAGAAGCAAAACATGAATTAGTTTAAAAAAGCAATGCAGTGATAAAATCCATAATTATATGTTCTTATTGGTTTACAAGGCAATAATCTAGTAAAAGACACCGTATTGTAACCCTCGTAACATTGCTACAGCTTGTAAAGGTGGTATGAAAGGTTACTTCTATTTATATTTTTTCTGCAGCTAAAAAGTATCTTGTTTTTCTTAGCATGTGTCCCGTCTTTTTAATGCCTTGTCTTTTTCATATACAGCATTTTTGCCTCTATTATTATCAATAGAGACAAATATTTGTTTGTTATTAAAGAAAAAAAAGCAGACATGCCCACAAATCTAGTGCATAATTTCACAACACAATAGTATAGATCCAGTGGTGGCAGAAGTACTCAAAATACTCAGTTACAAGTAAAGGTCCTGCATTCAAAATGTTACCAGAGTAAAAGTATGCAAGTATTATCAGCAAAATGGACTTCAAGCACTTGTTACATAGAATGGTTCCTTTCAAATGATTGTATTGCTATAGAATATTATTTTATCACAAATGAATAAAAATAAGGGAATTGCAATGTTACAGTTCATCAATTAGCTGCCAATTTTAAATACTTTGTATACGACTGGGTAGCTTAGCAGTATAGTCAGCAGTGTCAAGTAATTGTCTTGCATGCATTTGTCTCTGAAATGTGGCACAGTAAATATTTGCAGTATCATAAAATTGAATTACTCAAGTAAATAAAAAGTATGTCAAAATTGTATTCAAGTACATGACTTGAGAAATGTACTTAATTACATTTCACCACTGCTAATATCTGTCATAAAGGTGTAGCTAGTTAATAATCATCAATAGTCCTCATCAAACTATTTAAACATTTGTCTGAAAACAGGGAAGAGAAAATTAAACCAGGTGCAGGTTTCAATTCTGTTTCTGCACATACTGGTACTTGTTGACAACCAGCACACAAGGCTTTGTTAAAAAAAATGAGAGATTCAAAACTATTGTACAATATAGCAGCACAGATGTTACGCAAGTTTTTCTCACCTATAAACATCAGTAAAGTGGTTTTAGCAAAGGCCAACAGGATCATGCCTGCTATGACGGACAGGATCCCCATCAAGACAATAAGCAGCTGGGGCACGCCGCAGTATGTGAACGCCATCACTCCGAGAAAACTGGTCACAAACACAGTGGTGGACAGCGCTGAGCCGTAGCCAATCAAAATCTCAGTCCAGCACAGCGGCTCGCCCAGCTCATATAGTGTCACTAAGGAAATCCCACCCACGTAGGCAAAGGAGAAACTGGTGAAGATGAGAATCAGGAGGACCAAGACAGTTCTTGTCCTGCAGCTGGCCCCTGTAAACATGCGGTAGACCCCGTACATCATCTGCTTCATGGCTGAGGACTGAGGAGATCCATCTAGAATAATGGCATCAGTGGGAGCTTTCTTCACAGTCTCTTCTAGAATGAAGATTGCATACAGCAGAATCAAACACTGACACAGTGCAGAGGTTAGGAAAGGCCAGTTAAAGCCTGCAGCTCTCAGAAAGTAGCCTGTTGATATTGAAGCCACCCCTGACAACAGGCCAATCATCATGTCCACTCCTGCCATGCGCATCGTCTTCTGACGACCATCCTCACACAAGTCTGCTATGTAGGCAAAACAGCCCCCCAGGAATGTGCCCAATCCACCAAACAGAGAACTGAGGAGCGAAGAGCCAATGAGCAAGTAAATGTTGAGCTCAAAGTAGGACACGGTCAGGAAGGACAAGGTGTAGATCAGCGTGCCGATCAAAGGCATGATGATTGTGATTTTGCGTCCTCCTCGGTCACTATAGGCCACAAGCATGAGGGTGACGACCAAAGAAGGGATTGTGGAGAAGAGCTCTGTGTAAAGGGAGAAGAGAGATGCTTGTCTCTGTACCTCCTGGAAACACACAAGAAAAAAGAATGGTGAGTGTACAAAAATCATGTATGGGCTCACACAGGACTATTTGCTGACATGAGAAGGCAAAATAACAACCCTCATCTATCCTAAAAAAAAACACAAGTTATACCAAAGTAGTGAAAATTGAAAGTCACGCAAAACTAGAAAAAGCACTTCTTCTTCTCACTTCTCCGTTGTGTTTCCTTCTTAGAAGGAATTCTTAGATTCATGTTTCTTTAAATCATTTTTATAATGTGGAGCATTGTAGATGTATTTGCTGTGAGTTAATAAGTGATTACATGCTCTGAAATAATGAGAGATTTGACAAATGATCATTCTCTAGCAAACATGCTGCTACAATAGTGTGTCAGTCAGCTTGTGTATGAGTTCAGAACAGTAAACTTTAGTCACACTCTCCCTTGCATATCACCTAATAGTGCAGAAGCTGAATCAGTTCTTTTTCACTGAGCCATGTTGCAAGAGGGGTGACTGAAAGGTTTATAGACAAATATATGCTGTATCATCTCTCCACCTATGGAGCATTATTGTTTGTTGAGCTCCAGGTTACTTGAAGAAGCCAGACTTGTTTTTGGTCGGTAAGACAACAAACAAAAACCCTCACACAACAGCTATTGTCACCATTGAGTCAGTGTCACATGCATGGCACTGTAGGAGCCAGAAAACACAAGGAAGCATTTTTCTATTTTTTTCTTTCCTGTTTCTAAGAGATGTGCAAATATAGCTCTTGAATAATAAAATTGTTGAAGGAATAGTATTGGTGCCACGAAAAAATCTCAGTATTTGTTTTACTGAAAATGTTACACAGGCCGATACTGGAAAAGTTATTATAAGAGCATTAATTCTTAGCACGTTGTGGAAGGGGGAGAAAAACTTGTTTTTGGTACTTGAGAATGTTTATTAAGTATATGAATTACTTAAATGCAAACTGTCTGACATCCAGTGTTTAGTGACTGACCTCATGGTAGCTGCTGCTGTTGTTTTCTGCACATCTGGAGGAGTTGTCAGAGATGGGATAGGAAGTGTTTGTCAGCTCCTGCCAGAGCCTCCGGTACACATACTGCTGCACGAGGGGATAGATGAGAAAGCTGGAGAAAGCATAAAGTGCAACCACAGGCTCCACCAAGAAAAGACCCATTTTGTGTGCTGCAATATTCCCTGAAAAACAGATGAAGAGAATGCATTGAAAAATTAATATGAACACGGATAAAAGGGGAAAAAGACAGATATGAGGCGGATTTTAAAAAGCATGGCAATGTGTATATAATACAGTGCCATCTTTGTTTTAAAAATAACTTAACCAACTTAGATTCAAGTAAATTGCTACTTTCAACATGACATTTCAACATCAGGCACTGTGCAGAGCATTGACATGATCCACAGTTGTCTTTAAATAGTACAAAACTAATTCAAGTCATAAGACAGAGTCTACGTGGAAGTTCAGATAATACTTGTTTTGCTGTTTATGATGATTATCGTGCAGAAGAGAGTTACAATATATAATCGATCCAATATTATCTGACAGATTGAACATTAACAATAATGTAAGATAATAAACATGTTATGTACAGTTTGTTTGCAGGAGGAGCTCTATCGGGTCAATATTTAGATAACACACAAAGAGAGACAACAGCTAACCTTCACCTTATTTTCGTGAATAAGATGTTGACAAGCACATGAAGTAAACGGCTTACCTTTTAAATTGTCGCTTATATCATGTCTTAATCAATCAATTTTCTCCTGCAAGCCATTCTGTTTACGTTTTCAGTCAGAGCTCTTATTTTATAGCGAATCGTACGACGTTATTATGAAACTCACAAGTCCAGCCCCTTAGTGATTTATGATTGGACAGCACTTTTTCAAGGGACTGTTTATTGGATCGTTGGAGCTGTCAATCATGACCAAGATCGGGCGAGAACATTTTGTGACTTTCTTGTTGCGTGCCCTTTGTGGCATATTAACGTGTATTTTAAAAAAACTCAAAGGAACATAGAGGTTGGTTTTGTAGTCTTTATTGATTTAGCCGGTAAAGTGTTTAATTTACGTACTCTAAATGCATCCGTTGCTATGTTAAAAAAGCGCATGGCACCATTTCACTAGGGATTACGGTAACGTGAGGCAGTCGTGCTTTGCGTCGGAATGTACCATCTCGCCAACACACCGGTGTTATGTCCTTACTGGTTTCCGAACTCACTGGTGCCCTTACTGTTGTGTGAAGTTGTGTTCTGTCTCAGTTAGCAGATTCGTCACATATTTAATAAACATTTAACTGGCGATTTCTGGGTCGCATCTCCTATCTACTGTGGATAATATTGTTGTAAAAGTGAACACTACACCACATCCACCTATAAATAAAAAGAAAGCATGAAAATATAATGTTTGCAAGATCAGTTAGAGCCGGATTCCAATTCACCACGACACAATTTAATTGTTCATGAACCATCACCTGTACAGTCATGGAAAAAATGATTTGACCACCCTTGTTTTCTTCCATTTCTTGTTCATTTTAATGCCTGGTACACCCAAAGATACATTTGTTAAGACAAATATAATAATAAAAACAAAAATAGCTCATAAAAGTTAAATACATTTTTTAATGAACAAGAAATGGAAGAAAACAAGGGTGGTCTAATATTTTTTTCCATGACTGCATATGTTTATTAAATATGTGACGAATCTGCTAACTGAGGCAAAACACAGCTGCAGACACGAGTACGGCAACCAGTTAGTGTGGAAACCAGTAAGAACACAACACCGGGAAGGATTTTGTTGTGACAGCGGACCCGGCGGGGGAAGACGGTAAGACAAAATCATCAGCTCTTCCTCTGTGTAATTAAAATCAAACCTACAATTGTGAAAATGTGACTACATTCAAATGTATGTACAGGCTTGAATGTTTTACACGACAGAGCCGTTTAAATGTGTGTATCCGTAAATGTCAGCTTATCATCCCGGACGTGCAGGTAGGACCACCATCAAAATATCGCCAGCTAGCGGATCATAGCTTCCCTGTGATTAATTGAGCTTACTTAGCTAACGACACCAGCTAGCATTAGATGTGTGAAAAACCGCAAACTCCTTACGCTTTATCAGTTTATCTCTCTCCTTTTTTCTTAATTGGCTGCTCATCTTACAAAATGCAGCGTTAGAGCTAGCTAGCAGGTTAGCGCTAGCTGCGCCTGCTGCAGTTGTATTAAAGTCGTGACTGTCCGTGTCAGGGTGGATGATGTTTCAAACACCCGGCCTAACGTTATCCTTCACAGTGTTGCTGATGCTCACATAATCTCCAGCTCCCTCAAATATGTCTTTTAAACGATTAGCTTGTCATAAGTTTGGGCCTTATCTATGTCCATAATTGTTAGCCGTTTGATTTCGCAATAAAAGTTGCTCAATGTTATTGCCTAATAATACCATAGCTTTCCATAAGCTGTAGCGTAGTCATCAAAATCTCAAAAAATAAAACCCCCAAATGTGTTACCCACAGTCTCAGTTCTGTACAATATAAATGGCATTTAGTAGAATCGTGTATATTAGTTTAAATGCAGCAACACAAAATGTAATAACTATAAAAACTGCATTTTTAACCAAACTCCCTAAAAAGCAAGTGATGTATGGCCATATTTCAGGTCACCTCTCCATCAATAGTCAATAGACCATCATGCACTGCAGCAGCCATCAAATTACAGTTGTTGCATCTGATTGGAAATGTCTCTTATCTAATCAGCTGGCAATCATCTGTTTTTCTGTTTACAGGTCATAACGTAGGTTTTTTCATCTCGGATCAACAATGGCCTTCAGCAAGGGTTATCGCATTTACCACAAGCTGGACCCACCACCCTACAGTGTCATTGTGGAAACTAGGACCAGAGAAGAATGCCTCATGTTTGAGTCGGGGGCTGTTGCTGTTCTGTGTAAGGCATCTTGTTTGATTGAACTGTACTGAAAGATGATTTGAATACTGTAAACTCTTGGGACTATTACTACTAATTGACTATCATGTGATGCACATGATCCTGTACTATGATTAAGTCACAGGCTACATTTACCTTTATGATTTTAAAAGAGGACACTACCACTATTTTCCCTAACGTTGCATTTGTTTGTCTTCTAGCGGCGGCAGAAAAGGATGCCATTAAAAACACATACTCCAAGATTGTTGATGCCTATGGCATCCTGGGTGTCCTCCGCCTAAACCTGGGTAAGCTACAAGCACATCTTCTCTATTCATTGCTCTTTGTTGCAGACATTTCCTGGATTCAGTCCAGGTTCTGACTCCAGGTTCTTGTGTGACTGGGAATGCCCTCAGGTTTTACTCCTGTGGCTGCTTACTTATAAGCTGCTTTCTCCTGCCCTTTACATGACCTTGAGACTTCTTGTTATCACTACAAGAGAAAAAGCTGCGTAAAAGATTAAAGCTCAGTGTTCTAGATGGCAGAGATTTGACTGGCTGGCGATCTCCTTTAAAGTAACAGCACCAAAGTTTAATTAACCATTTCTTGTCCAGTCTTTTAATGCTCAATGTTTTATTGTTTTATTATCATAAAGCAATGCCTTATATTCATCAAAATGCTGTTTGCATCCATTTTCTTCACAATGCACCATTGCAGTAATGTGCTGCCCACTGCTCTTTGCATGGTGTGTTCACTTGTGTATAAAAAAAAAGGATGGGTTAAATGCAGAGGTTGAATTTCCCCATTGTGGGATTAATAAAGTAACCTTCTTCTTCTTATTATTCTTCTTCTTCTTCTTCTTCTATATAATATTTTCATACTTGTGCAGGTGACTCCATGCTCCACAGTCTTGTGGTTGTGACAGGATGCAGCTCTGTGGGGAAAGTGCAGGATTCTGAGGTTTTCAGGGTCACACAGACAGACTTTATATCGCTGAAGAATGATCCAGGAGATGAGGACCGGATTTCTGAAGTACGAAAGATCCTGAACTCAGGACACTTCTACTTTGCCTGGTCTGCCACTGGAGTCGGCATGGACTTGAGTCTCAATGCACATCGCAGGATTCTAGAGGACACTACAGATAACCGCTTCTTTTGGTAAGAGCATTGAATTATTATTGTTATAAGGAGAGTATTGGGCATGTATTTGAATTTAACAATCTCTGAAGTAGTAGATATGAACAGTATGTGTTCTGCAGTCTGCACACTCTTTCTGGTGCAATAGTTTCTTCTGAATGTGTGATATGGGGGCTGTGTGATTTGCAAATAAGGTGTGAATAGTCACTGTTCACACTGAATTAGTTCTTGTGTTTACTGTTGTGTCCGTCTCGATTAATCAATAGGAACCAATCCCTGCACCTACACCTGAAACACTACGGAGTAAACTGTGATGACTGGCTGTTCAGGCTGATGTGTGGCGGTGTGGAGATCAGGACCATCTATGCAGGACACAAACAGGCAAAGGCCTGCATCTTCTCTCGCCTCAGCTCAGAGCGAGCCGGCACGCGATTCAACGTCCGAGGAACAAATGATGACGGACAGGTGGCCAACTTTGTGGAGACTGAACAGGTGAGTCAGATGTTTCACATTTATTGAATCTCTCTTCTTGTTTTAAGGGCATTATGATAAAAGCCAATGATTAATATTCAGTTTGATATTGTAGTAGTTTATATGTACTCTGTGCATGGTCACATGACCTTGGCT
Source organism: Centropristis striata (assembly GCF_030273125.1). NCBI lineage: Eukaryota > Metazoa > Chordata > Actinopteri > Perciformes > Serranidae > Centropristis > Centropristis striata. The sequence goes on along the minus strand of NC_081531.1, from coordinate 28,530,593 downwards.
GATGCAGTCTGTTTAAACACTGGTTATCTATTGACTGATTAGAAGAAAAAACTTAGTGCAGGCTTTGTAATGAAACACTAAAACTAACTTTTTGCTGTAACTGTAGAATGTAATGATTTTACAATAATATTTATAGATACTAAGCTAATTTTAACAAAAAACATAACAGGAAAACCAGCAAAATGATGATGAGGATGAGGATGATGATGATATATAAGCATACTGACGTATTGTTCAATCCTGCAGTAGTTTAACTTTTGATTGTGTAAACCTCAGTCCACTAAGTGTTTTGCTTTTATTGCTGAGTCAGCACATTGTCATAGACAATATCTCTTTTTCCGTTTTATTGTTTCTGTGTCATGAAACAGAAATAAAGCTCTTGGATGGACAGAATAAAACTACTACAATTATATTACAATGTAATGCAGTACAACTACAACGATATTTGCTTCCTTGAATAGAAATTGAACATTACAAAGTTAAGATCTGTGCTGGTAATTTCAGGGTTTTTATTTTGGATTATATTGTATTATTAGGGGTTATGGTTATTTTGGCCAGCCCCTGTAGTTTTGACAGCTTTTGGTCATGTTAATTACTGATTTGGGCCTCAAAAGTATGCCGTCAGCACAGCACATTTCCTATGTGTCCTGACAAAGCGGCCATAGACACATGTTGTCTATACCAATACAGTGATATAATTTCCCTCCAAGCGCAGAAGAATGAAATTAACTTTTTGTCCATTGTTTTAAGAGGTTAATAAAGGGTTCTGTGTTTGTCAAGTTGCAAAAAATCTTAGGCTAACCAGACTTTCCTCTTGTTTTGAACAGGTTATTTTCCTGGATGACAGAGTTTCATCCTTCATACAGATCCGTGGGTCCATTCCTCTTTTCTGGGAGCAGCCAGGAATACAGGTAATGGAAACATAAGCAGTGCTATAAAACCAGCCTAAATTTGTGATTGTAACATTTTCATATATTTAGCCACATTATATGAAAATCATGTCGCAGCCCTCGTGTTTGTGTAGAACTCCTGCCCATTTATTTTTTTTTATGTTGAGGTTGTAGATAAGGCTCGCTCAGTCCCTGTTGATTACACAGTGCAAGTGTAAACAGTGAACTCTGATGAAGCCTATGTGAAGCTCTTGCAAAACAAGAAAAAAAACCTTTCATTTAATCTGTTGTATTTTTCATTTGTGTCTGTAAACAGTGTAAGGAGAATGAAAAGACTGGTAATTACGCTGTTTATATTTATCCTAGTTTTAATCCATTTGTCCATGCTGTGTTCAGAAAAAGTCCATTAAGGGTGTTTTGTTGCACCTGAATGAGAATCGACACCCTATTGGGATGGATGAGAATCCCCACCTGGTATAACATTTTTTTCCTTGGCTATTGCTGGTGCTGGCGCTTTCAAACTGCAGATAGGGATTTCTCTGTGCATTGCCAAAGACCAGGCGAGAGATCCAGGGCAATTTTGTAATGGATATTTATCCAGGTCCCACCTAAAGAAGGAACTAAGATCACCAGCCAAATGCACATAAACAGCATCACTGGGAGTATCCTGACCTTGTCCTGACATTGCACAGACTGGATCAGATGTGGGGGAGGTCTGTGATAGATCTAGTGGTTGGTAAAGGGCATTTCTCTGTTTTCCTCAGCTTCCAGACTTCTTTGGTCAGGTGAGAGCCTGTTCTGAAAACATCCCCAAACCACTTCTCTTTCATTTAATCAACTGATACTCCCCAGGAAACTGGATAGGTGATGATTGATAATATGGAATAATGATATGCTGTATCTTTTAAAGGGCCAAGAGAAGCCAAGACCATATTAGCCACCTATTCAGCCCACAAGGTCTATGGTCTGGTCGAAACACAGGGTAGTGGGCTCGGGGTTGTTTTCAGACAGAACTGTAGTCCTCCGTCTTTTAAAGCACTGTTTTAGCCTAGTTCCCTCTGTCAACTGTGGCTTTGTAGGCTTACTTCCTCCTCCCCATACTGTTTAATTCACTCCCTGAGCAGGATAGCGTAGTTTCAATTTCATCCAGAAGAAGAGTTATTGATCATTCTAGAGTTAATTTACATTAGAAGTATTGTAGTGTCATAAAACCCTGCTGGGAAAGATATAAATCAGTTAAGTGGTAGGTGTGAAATCAATTTTACACAGTAGGGCTGCCTCCTCTTAGTCAATTAGTTAGACTTATTTCTGATAAGAAAGTCTTCATTCTTTTTCATAGTTGTTTTGGGGGGGAAGAGCCATTAGTGGAATTTAGTGACCTAACGGTAATATTCACAAGCATGCTTTGTATTTTAACCCATTTAGGCCTAGAACGCCTGGAAAACCTATGGGCGATTTTGAAAGAACCCCCTAAAACCTGAAGCTTTTTGGGAAATTCAACAGATTTTTCAGCCGCTGTAGCAGATAGAAATTAAATTCAAAAAGTATTTAAGAGCTTATACCCGTGGCTTTCATGAGAAGTTGTTGTCCAAACCTTCAATAATTTTTTTTTTTTAAAAATCAACAAACTCAAGCAAATGTTACATTTGACTGAATAAAAATCCTATGCATAATACTAATACATGCCCATTAGCAAGATGCAAACATGATATGACCATTGGAAAAAATAGACATAGTTCTCATTAGCCTACTGTAATAAATAGTAATAATAAGAATAATAAGAATAAATAATACATTTTATCTATATTGCACTTTTCAGGGTACTCAGCGATGCATAAAGTAATATAAGACATAAACAGTCATGATTTCTTATATCCTCATCACAATCAATTAGTATTATTATTGTTATTATCTCCAGATGGCCACAAATCTGTCTGTTCTTCAGTGAAAATATGTCGTCTAAAAACATATTCCTCATACATAAATCCCGGTTTAGAACTGCGGTAGTGCTTTCGGCTTAAATGGGTTAAGACGCACTAGCTTTAAAATCATTCTGAACAACTGCATTTAAACATCTAATCTGTTGACAAGATTAAAATATCTAAAGAATTAGTTAATATGATTAATAGTCAACTAACATTCAAGGACAAACTTTCGTACGACCTTGAAATAAATTTAGGACATGAAATGTTTTAGTGCTATAAAACAATCAGTGAGTTAAAAAGGTGATTTAACCAATTACGCTCCAGGTGTTGTCCTTTTATCTGTTGCGTGTGAAGAGGGTTTGGTCTAAGGTGTACAGCTATAACCTGATCCCTTTGAGATGCTATCTCAGGAAGTTATTAAATATGCATAGCATAGACCTGCAAAACAGTAGAGAGGGGAAGCAGTGACAAAATGGCAGCAGCATGGAGCAAAATGACTAGCCCTGCCAAACACAGGCCTAGCCAAATATAGACATTCAAGCTGATAATGTCTGTGAGAAAATGCAGAATGACTGGTTTAGAACCTGAATGTGAATGTTGTTGCTTGTGAATTGAGTGACAATTACGAAGATGAGGAGGCATGAACTAAATGGTGCAGGATAGATGATGACATTTAACTTTCTGCTTTTAAGTTGATGACAAGCCATTAGAGACAGGAAGAGAAGAGGTTTACAGCAAGAGCAGATAAATAAAACTTGAGAATGTGGATGCATAAGCAGAGATGAGTAGCTAAAAACAAGGGAACAAGTAAGGACCTGCAGAGCGAGTAGATTTCCATGTAACAGCCGATATGCAAGGGTCCTGCTCAGCCAGCCAGGGTGTGGTCATGTGTGGTCATGCCTGCCTCTCTGCAAGACTCTTTGGTGTTTCTTGTGATTCAGTCAGCACCAGAATACTCTCAAGATGAGTGAATAAATAGCAGAACTAGTGAGACAGAAACCAAGCATAGATCCAAAAGTCAAAATGTACTAAAGGTTCCAATAAAGGTGACGGGCAACAAGATTTCTCTGCTGCTCAGTGTCTTTGTCTCTGTTTGAACAAATCTCCCTATGCTGACCCTTTGTCACTGTTGTCTTTTTCCCACTATAAAGTTCTTCCACTGTTCAAATGTTATCCAGAATTTCTGTCCCAATTTCATTATCCACCACCAGGTTTCCTGGTCGCCTGCAACATATGTGTTTCCGCAACTTTTCTTTTAAAGGATTTTAACTGACTGAGACCACTCTGACGGGTCTTTTTTGTCTTCTTCTTGCTGTCTCTGACTTACAGGTCGGCTCTCACCGCGTCAAACTGTCAAGGGGATTTGAGGCAAACGCACCAGCATTCGAAAGGTAATTGAAATATTCTATGTAGTGTGTGTGTTTGTCAGTTTTGAACTGCTTTATCTGGCACTCTGAAAGATTACCATTCATCAGGGGAGCGGGGAAGACATTATAATACTATGTCCCCTGCAGTCACTGCCCAAGGCACAATAGAGAAAAGCTCTCCAGACTCTTGAAGGAGAATATGTTAATTGAAGTGTGTCCTCAGAGGCCGGTTTATTGAAGGGAACAGAAAGTACAATTTGGTAGTCCTTGATCAGCTGTCGACCATAATAACCTGTCTTTTAAGGTTTATTGCAGATAGTTGCTTTGCAAAAGTCCGTCCGTGACTTCTTGGAAACCTTTTTTTAATGACATTCAGTCCCAGAGACTATTTTACTATAATTTAAGTCTAACTGTGTCTTCTCAGCAGGTGATATCCTTCCAAATTAAACACAACTATGTATTGTGTCTTTGATTACTCATCTTGTCGTAACTGGCAGTGAATTGTGGAGACCAGGTGGGCACCAACAAATATGTGCCTAGAATCATCCACATTTTAGGCCAAAACTGATCACATTTGAAAGTAGCTCAATGTTTGCAAGTATCACAACAGAATTTTAAGTCCAAATGCTTCTTTGGCATCATAAATATGAAGTCTGTGTAAAGTATTTTGCTTTCCCTGTCCGAAAACACACAGGCCCTCCAGAGGAAAGATGATCATTCTAATCACTGTGGCACACCTTGATAGTACTGTGCTGGGTCTATCCTTATCAATTTTTCTGTAGCCACCCTATCGGTCACAGAGCAGCCATGCTATTCACTCAGTCCAAGGCAACATGATGCTAGAAAGCTATTAAAACCACCACTTGTTCTTTAAAGTAACAAGATGTATAGAAATTAGAGGACGGAGTCAGCAGGACTGAGCTCACTATTAATGGCAATATCCCTTTGCTTCTTGGTATCTTAAACATGTCAAGGCAAGCATGTCAGATGGTGCACCAGTTGTACTTTGTTAGAAATTAGTCATATTTCACACCAAGGAGTTGGCAGTGCAGTCAGTTTTTCTCAATTTCTCTTCAGATCGGGACTCGTGACTCATCCTTTGTTATATCTAGTCAGTTTCCTGCAGTGACTGCCTAATATGTCTGTGTTGAATCTCCTTAGATAGAACAACGCCAACAAGAACGTCTTTTTATAAACCTGCTATCAGTGGCAGAGTATAGCCAATGTCTGCAGTTCTGTCTGCTGCATGGCACTGCCAGTCTATCCATATCTGATATATTAAACCAATTCGATACAGAGGACCGAGGTTATTTAAGTGTCTTTTCTTGGCACTGTTCCTTACCTTCCTTTGTCCCTCTAGTTTCTACAACTTTGCAAAAACGCATGCCATAATCGCTGTAGAAAGTGCTCCCTAGGATTAGTCCCTGTCATACACATATTGTATTCACTCAGTTAGGTATGTGTTAGTGCAACGGCTCAAGAAAGATGCATCATTAAAATACAAATAAGCAATAAGATTTAAACAGCTTCTGGATGTGTTGCACATTAATATTTCACGGCTTAAATCCACATTAACATTGCTGATGTGTCATATCCCAGTATTTAAGTAGCATTCTTTTGCCACACATGTACAAGATGAATTTTAGTGTAAATTAACTGTCAATGGTGTGATGTTGCTGTGCTGCTGTAGCCCTGATATATTTATTCATTTACTGAGAAATCTTGTGTGCATTTATGAAACTTGCACTAGTAATGACACAAGCATGACAACCTTAATCTGTTATGATAAATGATTATTTGTGGACCATAAGACTGTAAGTCATAAACGGTGCTCATTATGTGAGTGTGTTGTGTTTTGTCCAGACACTTCACAGCGCTGCGGAGGTTGTACGGTAAACAGGTGATCATCAACCTGCTTGGGAGTAAGGAAGGGGAACACATGCTCAGCAAAGCTTTTCAGGTGAGAGGAACCATCTTCTGTCCTTTAACACTGTCACGTCCTGACTGCTGCTTCTAACAAAACAGACTTAGTCTAAAATATGTAAACACATGCCACTTTTGTTTTCCTTGTACATCCACACTAGCAAAAGTTATTGTACCTTTAACTCGTCAGGTCTCATTGTCATTTTCACATTTTTTTCATATTTTGGCAAGTTGAGTCCTTTGAATGTCAATCTTTTTAATGAGAAAGCAAATATGCTCGTAGTGCCAGCAGTCAACTGTGCCCTAGTTCTAAAACATGTCCTGCATGTTTACTGATTACAATCAAAGGGTTTCTTATACAGGGTTCCTACGGGTGCGTGAAATCCTTGAAAATTCTAGAATTTAAATGTTGTATTTTCAAGGTTTAAAAAGTGCTTGGATTTTGGATAAAGTGCATGTAAATGCTTGAAATTCTTACTGTATTTCTCTTGCAATCTGACTATCTCCATCTATAGACTATAGATAATCACATGTTCAATGTAAAAAATAATGAGTAGCCTATCTGAAATGAAGACCATTCCTCCTAAAAGTGTAACACCATCGCTGTTGGTATGGTGAAGTGAAATCTCCCCCTTTTAGTATGTAAGTACTCATCTAAAACATGCTGGAAAAGCTTGAAAATGGACCTTGAAAGTCCTTGAAAAATGCTTGAATTTGAGCACTGCTAAAGTGTACGAACCCTGCTTATAGTTTAAGCCATTAGTTTTGCATTAATAAAGGAAAACAAATGTTGTTTCGTAGGTACAGGCAGACCATCTTTCGTGCATGAAATCTTTTCCTTCAGTTTGAATTCTTTGTGAATATGTTCTCTTCCTTTCCCCCTGTTACTCTCAGAGTCACTTGAAGGCATCAGAGCATGCAACAGCGGTAAAAATGGTGAACTTTGACTACCATCAAAATGTAAAGGGGGGCAAGGCCGACAAACTCCACAGCGTCCTCAAACCCTACCTCAGCAAGTTCATAGAAGAGTGTGGTTTCTTCTACTACTCGGGAGAGACGGGCATCACAAGGTGTGCGATAAGTCTGAACATTAAACATGACATAAAGCTGAATTAAATAAAAATGTTCTTATTGCTTCTTAACACTATAACATGTTTCTAGGACTCAGGGTGGGACCATAAGGACCAACTGCCTGGACTGTCTGGACAGAACCAACAGTGTTCAGGCTTTCTTTGCCCTCGAGGTGAGAGTCTTCTTTTGTTATGACATTTTAATTTCTTCCAGCAGAGTCCATTGTTTTTAGTGTTGATGCTTATCATCTTTACCCCCTGCTCCTCACCCCTCCAGATGTTGCCAAAGCAGCTGGAGGAAATGAGTCTGACAGAGAAACCCCAGCTTGTGGCCAGGTTTCAGGAGGTTTTTAGGACCATGTGGTCTGCTAACGGAGACTCCGTCAGTAAGATCTATGCCGGCACCGGTGCCCTGGATGGCAAGGCCAAGGTACACACTGGACATACTAAATACACACAATGATACAAGATCATAGTAATTCACATTCAATTTTGCCACTTGTGGTGTAGCTCAACGTCCCAATTGATAATGTTGACTGGGCACATGAAGCAGTGAATGACTGCAAGCAAATTCAGCAAACTTCAGTATTGAATGTGTTATATTTTCAGTAACATGGTTTATAATTTTCTGGTGGTGGACATTTAATTAGCAACTGTGGAATAGGTAATCTCTTGATTAACACTTCAAAACTTTTTCTGCTAAAATGAAAACCAAGCTTTAGCCACTGCAAGATTTCCAAAGATATCCGAGTTTTATCTTATTAAATATAATGTTTTTGCAAATGTAGTCCTTTTCTAGCTTGAGAGAGAAGACTCACTATTGTCTTCCATAACCTACTGTCAGCTAGCATATCTTTAGCAGTTTACTTAGTTGAAGCACGCTTATAGCAGTTTACTAGATGAAGAAGTCAAAGGAAGGGAAACATAAATATCCACTTACAGAAATGGCAAAATTTCTGACACTATGTAATAAAGGTGAAAACCCTGTACCTTGACAGAACTAGAGACCTAAATTGCTACCTTGGACTGAACTGATCAGAAACCATAAATAACACTTAAAAGATAATGTGTAGTTGTGCATGCAGTGACAGAGTTGATCCTCTCTGTGTGTAGAACTGTGTGCTTCAGTTTCTTAACTCTTGTGTGCTATCTCTTTCTGCTGTTCTCTGGACCTCTCTACCTCTGTGGTAAGTTATTAGCCAGTTGATGTTGTTTTTGAGCTGTGGATCTGTTTCTGGTGCATTGTTGATTTCAGTGTCTGTGGGTTAAATGATGTTTATGGAGGATATGATAAGTGGGACCAAAAATGAAACTTGATTTTCTTTCCCCTGAGGTATCCATGTGATGTATACTGTTTTGATCTCTAGAAGGTTATATGGAGATCTCTAATGATCTACAAAAATCTGGTCAAAGACCAAATTAAGGAGAAAAATAGCCATTGATGTCGCTTGATGAGTGATCATTTTCTTACTACGGTATCATTTCCAATTGTTTCCTACATCATCTGGCAATATCTGCTATTTTGATTGGAGAAAAACTTGGAGGAATCAGTTGAAATTACCATGTGGCATCAAATCACTCCTAGTAGTATATCAATCAGTGACATTATAAAGTTGTGATCCTTCCCAGTCAGTTCAAAAATCGATATTACTTGGATCTCTCCAATGTTTTCCTCCTTTTCTTTTCTTCCATGGTTGGAGTGTGGGGAATGATGGTCTTTTGTCGCTCCAACTGAGAGCACAGCTAATAATTACGGGTTTTTTTGTTGCATGTGTCTGTTTGTAGGCGGGGAAGCTAAAAGATGGCGCTCGGTCTGTGACAAGGACCATCCAGAACAACTTCTTTGACAGTTCAAAGCAAGAGGCTATAGACATCCTGAGGCTGGGCTCCACACTCAACAGTGATTTGGCAGACAAAGCTCGGGCCTTGCTCACCACTTCCAGTCTTTACGGTAATTCTTTACTGAAAACATCACATCTTCCATAAAATATACTCATGCAAAGTGTGACAAATGCAGGTTTTTGCACCATATTGCCTGTTGCAGCGACTATATTTTGTCATTTTACTCCATCAGGGAGGAGTGTATGAATGTTTTGACCAGTTTTGATGTGTATCTGTTGGATCCCTGTTAGCCAGAAGCTACTCTGCACAATAGAAGGGTTTGTCTGTGCAGCGTCAAGTGTAATCTCCATGTGTCAGCTCTCTGTCCCAGTTAGATTAATGCTGACCTACTGCTGTGCTAGAATTATCTAATAAAGCACTGGTTAACCCGCCCTTCTCTTCCTTCTCTCCCCCTTGCTCTTGCTCACAATCTTAGTCACTGAGCCCGTCTTACAATCAGGTATAGTAACTGACAGACTGCCCCCAGTGGATGGATCTTTTCATCCCATCATATAGTTGTCCTATCATTTGTGTTTGTGACTTATTCTTTAATTTATAATCCAATGTTGGTAGTGGTTTAACCCTCTGTCTTTTGCATAGCACCACACTGATGCAATAGTGAATACAAGAAAGAGGATGCTGAATTTTTAGTATAAATTTTACAAAACTTTGAATGGAAATTTATACACAGAAGTGAACCATTACCAAGGTTGATTATTTGAATGTGTTATCTGTATTTCAACAAGAGTTTTGGTTTGTATCCTTGCTTCCATGCCCCATGTTAAAGAACATCATTTAGTTAAGTTTAGTTTTTTCCTTGTTGTATTTGGATGTTCTCCCATTGGTTTTGTTTAGATTTCTCCCGTTTTTGTTTAGTTACCACCCTTCCTGGAGACACACACACACACACCTTAAGCCCTTTTACACTCTAATTCTGCTCTCCTCCCCTCTTCAGCATCCCCAAGAGTATTGCTGGGAATGTGTCAGAACTTCCCTAAATACACAAAGCCCAAGCAGATCAGGGTGTGTGTCGGCACCTGGAATGTCAATGGGGGTAAACAGTTTCGCAGCATTGCTTTCCGCAACCAGACACTCAACGACTGGCTGTTGGATGCTCCGAAGAAGGCCGGCCATCCTGAGTTTCAGGGTATGTCGATATATATTGATTTATATTTTTCTGCACTCACTGGTAGTAAATGGAAATGACATTTCATAGAGCTGCTTTTATTTATAAGGTGAAAAGAATAGTTTGATGTTTTGGGAAATACAGTTAGTCACTCTCTTGTCAAGAATTAGATGAGGAAAAAAAATCATACTCATATCTGTATGCTAAATATAAAGCTACAGTCTGTTAACCAAGCATAGCATAAAAAGTGGAGATGGGAAAAACATGTAGCCTAAAAAATCTAGCTACCACCACCTCTAAAGCTCACTATTTAATAGTTATATCTAATTTGTTTATTTTGTGGTATATTGGGCAGTTATGTGCAGGACTATTTCTTTGCCACATGCAGTTCCTTTCTAGAGTCTGCAATTTCCCTAACGGTAATGATGAGACTTCAGGAAGTAAACGATACATCATTTTCAATATCTACACAGTTTATCTACTTAAAGGTGCAGCAAGTGATTCTGGAGAAAGATAGGCGATTGTTTCCTCTCATTCCCAAGCTGTCAAATTCAGATGCTTTAGTTTGGTATTTGACAACCTGGGAGTGAGACTCCAGAATCTCATGCTGCATCTTTAATGTAGCTGAGGTCCAGGGAGCTAAATGCTCCCATTTGACATTGTTAGCATTTACTTGTTGACAAGAGGAATGCTACTTTTACCCTACTGCTCATAAAATCTGATGTTGAACATTGTGTATTCTTTCTCTTTACAGACACCAAAGCCAACCCCATAGATATCTTTGCCATTGGTTTTGAAGAAATGGTTGAACTGAACGCTGGGAACATTGTCAGTGCGAGGTATGTGAGCAAGATTCCTGCCTCTGATAAATGACCTATCTTTTTTTTTTTTTCTCTGGAGGCTAAAGGAGATGAGGCCCTTTTTCTGTACTCCACCAAGCCTAGTGTTTTTTGTTTTGTTTTTAATCAACAATGCTGTTTTGACTTAAGGTTATGAACTATTTAAATGCATAAATTATAAAGGTATATTATTTATAAAATCCTGGAAAAGGAGATTTTTATTTTATTTTCATATGCTTCATTTGCTTTGACATAATAAAAAAATTAAGCTGAGCTATACTGCTTAGGTCTAAGCTGACAAGGCTGCTATGAATCATCCAGATGTGAATTCTTATGGTTATATATCTTGAGAAGGAACAGGAGAGGTTTTTGAAAAATCTATATTTCCGCAATATGACACATCTTTCTGTTTTTGTCTCAGCACTACAAACCAGAAACTGTGGGCAGCTGAGCTACAAAAAAACATATCGCGGGACCACAAGTATGTGCTGCTTGCTTCAGAGCAGCTGGTGGGAGTGTGTCTCTTTGTCTTCATCCGCCCACAGCACGCACCCTTCATCAGGTATTACCCAAACAAATTCTCATCTAGTTGTACTGCAAGGCCCAGCTATGATAACACATGTAATCTTGTCATTTGATATGTTTTCCAGGGATGTTGCTGTAGATACTGTTAAAACTGGAATGGGCGGGGCGACAGGCAATAAAGGAGGCGTGGCCATCCGCCTGCTGTTCCACACCACCAGCATCTGCTTCGTCTGCTCCCACTTTGCTGCTGGCCAGTCACAGGTCAAGGAGAGAAACGATGACTACAATGAGATCACACGCCGACTCAGCTTCCCCATGGTAATAACATGACATTACCAAGTGGTTTTACAAACACAATTTTGCATAACGTAAGCATAATCGCATCATCTTGTCCTTGCCAGGGTCGTCTGCTATACTCGCATGACTACGTATTCTGGTGTGGAGACTTTAATTATCGAATCAGCCTGCCCAATGAGGAAGTGAAAGAGCTAATCAAACAGCAGAACTGGGATGCGTTGACAGCTGGGGACCAGTTGGTGGACCAGAAGAATGCTGGTTTGGTATGACCTGCAGCACATGTGCATGTTTACATCACCAATTACTTTCACTTCCTCCCAGACACAATGCAGCACACCACAACTTCTGGCATTTTATAACGTGTACTAATGCAAAAATATCTTCAACAGATTTTCCGTGGTTTTATTGAAGGGAAGTTAGATTTTGCCCCCACCTACAAGTACGACCTCTTCTCAGAAGATTACGATACCAGCGAGAAGTGCCGTACACCTGCCTGGACTGACCGCATACTCTGGAAGAGGAGGAAGTGGAACTTTCACAAAACAGGTAGGCTGCAGAACCACTGAAGATAATACAATTTTCCACCAAAATATGTGCATATATGCAGGGTTTTTTTTTTTTTTAGAGATTTGATTGATTTTTATCAAAACAAAAACATGTAAGTGTTCTCTATATTCACAAAGGTATCACAACAGATAGGAAAATAAACCACCATCCAAACCAAAATGACTTCAAGTACCTGATGACTGACCTCACTCACAGAGAAAAAAAAGGAAGGAAGGCAGCAATAAAAGAAAAGGGAGAAGAAAAAGAGGTCTCAGTCAGCTATCGTATCAAAGTAAAATTAGAAATTATACAAATACACAAGACAATAACAGGGTGGATGACGTTAATAAGAATGAATTATGAATTTATTTAGATGAAAAAGACCGACAAAGAGTAAGTCACGTTTTCAAACTTCTTGTTCTTGTCCTGGGAATTTTTTTTTTCTACTGAAGACAAAAGCCAGATGTTAGTGAGTTATTGGGGTTTATATCCAGTGGGAACTGGCTCAAGTCTAACCAACCCAAATAATCTCCATCCTCTCTATCTCAGACCTTGTGACCAAAGGCAACATAACAACACTGGTAACATAGAGCATGTTTTGTGTGGATGTTTTGCAGCTGAGGAGATGAATGTAGTTGGGGCAGCTTCTACTTCTGGGGAGAGCGAGGATGATCCAGACAGCCCCTGGAACCCTGGGACTCTGAAGTACTATGGCAGGGCTGAGCTTAAGACCTCAGACCACAGGTAATTAAAAGGATAAATACTTAAGTGGAGTTAATTCATAGTTCAAGTTTCACCATAACAGTGACATTTTCTGCATTTCCTTCCTGTGTCTCATCTTTGTTCTTCTGTCAAGTAGAACCGACTGATCACATAACCTTGAAATGGAACAATTGGGCAAACTGTGAACATCCCCATGCTCAATGTCTCCTGTCTTTCTTTCTTCAGGCCAGTGGTGTCGATAATAGACGTGGACATCCTGGAGGTTGACCCAGAGGCACGGCACCAGGTCTACAAAGACGTGATCGCCCTGCAGGGGCCTCCAGACGGTACCATCCTGGTGTCTCTGTGCTCCTCCGGCCCCGACGACTACTTTGACGATCCACTCATCGACGAGCTGCTGGACAAGTTTGCTAATTTTGGAGAGGTCATCCTGATCAGGTGAGCCTGACATCCAGACACAGACAGACACGCATCACCTTCAGACAGTGTGACTACATTGACAATGTCCTTGTTAATGCAGGTTTGTTGAGGAGAAGATGTGGGTGACTTTCCTGGAAGGTTACTCTGCCCTTGCTGCTCTTTCTCTCAGCGCTTCCACTGTAAGTCATCACTGAATATAATAATTACTTCCAAGCTACAGCCGCCTTATCATTAATATTATAAAATATGTATCCACCTTGAAGTCACTTTTTAATCACTCCTGTGCACTTTTCTTCATAAATTGTAACCTAGTAACCAATGTCTATTTCTGTCTTCTCTGTTTCTTGCTTGTAGGTCCTTGGCAAAATGATTGACATCCGTCTGAAGAGTCCTGGCTGGATTAAGAGTCTAGAGGAGGAGATGAGTGTGGAGAGGATCTGTGGAAGCATCCCCACCTCGGCCAGCTCCACCCTGCTTGCTGAGGACACAGACATGGGCGATGATGATTACGATATGGAAGGTGATGGATAATAATTGTTTGTTGGTGTTTGTTTGTTTTTGTTTTTATTTAGATCCCCATTAGCTTTTGCAAAGCAGCAGCTATTCTTCCTGGGGTCTATCATATTTCAGTGTGACAAATACAATGTTGAAATACACGGACTGATAACAGACATGACATACATTATATGAATACATAACATGAAACAAAAAGAACACACAGACAATACGTAATTACCTTTCACATAAAACATGGTTGATATCACAAAACTGCTTTACCTTGCCAGTAGATAGTCCTGTCTTAGTTTATAAGTGAGGAACAGAAGCTGTTATCAACCAATCACAGCCTTTATCCTCAAAAGTTCAAAACTCCTGCCAACTTTTGGCCACTACCAGTTTTAAGTGTATGAATATGTCTCATTTTCTAGGTGATGTGGACGAGGAGGTGGAGGAAATCCTTCCCCAGCACCTTCAGCCAGGAGCAGGCTCTGGCCCTGGATCCTCCCCTCTCCCTTCCCCTCGCAGTAGTCCCTGTCCCTCCCCCACCCACGGAGAGCCTACCGCTCCTAGCAGGCCTAGTCGTGGAGCACAACCCTGCCGGCCTTCTCACGGTAAATATTACATGTGATAAACACCTGCAGTTAGATTGCTAAAAGTACAGTGCAGTCATCTGTTCAGGCTCCAGTCTCTGCCTGCTGAAATATAAACTGTAATTCTGTTCTGTTTGTAATGCACTGAAGCAGATTTAAGCCCATCATCACCCAGGAGAGAAATTCCAGGTAAAATGTGACGTGTGATGATTTAGTGTTAGCGGGCTTGTAGTGTTTCTTCCAATAAACTACTTGTTTCTTCTTGAAACACGTGTTATGATGCAGTATTTGAAATGTGTGCAGTGTTAGCTTCATCTTTTCTTTGGTCAACACTAAATCACAGCTGTGCACAAGGAATAAACTATAGGATGGCATAAATTTGAGAGATGTTTGTCTCATAGACTTTTTAGAAATATGTGTTTGAACAGTGTGATTTGTCAAAGAAAAGAAAATGTTTAAATGATCAATTATTTTACATTTAGGGCATTAAGCCATGCTCTTTTTCATAAAATTTCAATATAAGGGAAGTGGTACGAAAGTACTTTTCTGTATTATGAGAATGTACAACGTTTGTTAACTGGACAGTCTCAAATTTTGTGAAATCAACTGCACATGGTGAAATGTTATTTGTCAGTTAAACAACTCCTTTGTCATTTGCACCTCCCTTTTTTATTTCAGGTCCTCCTGTTGACTTCCAGCCTGGTGCCCCCACATCTCTGGAGCCCAAACGCCCTCCTCCCCCTCGTCCCAACGCCCCCCCAGCCAGACCAGCGCCCCCTCAACGCCCACCACCACCTTCAGGTAAAATATCACCTTTAACCTTGTCTACAGTTAATTAAAGCCTAACTTTTTGTGTTTTTACAACCCTAGTCAGAGAAAACAAATAAAATCCTACATTGGAAGTGTGGATATTTAGCTATCCAATACGGTAAAATATGAGATACTGAAGACAAGTATTAATATGTTCACCTTTATCCCACTGCTTTGTCTCATTCCTGAAGGAGGCATGAGCCCTCTGCCAGTTAGAAAGAACTCTGGAGGTAAAGTGATTAGTGGTGAATTGTGTGCTTATGTGTTTACATTGCAGAAGCATTTAAAGTAGTGGCTGCTGCTATTTTCCATCTGATGCTACGTACAGAGAAGCACATTGCATAAGTGTTGATTCAGTGAGCTATCATCAGCTTCAATGCTCAAGTTTAAAATGTGATGCTTGTACATCAGCGCTCACCATAGTATGTGATTTTGGTGAATGTACATTCTTAAAGAGAAAATGTGGCTAGCTTTACAACCATTCCCCTCCTCTGTGGTTAGATTTATTAGATTATTAGAATTATTAACAAGCTTAGACATTCCTTGGTATTGTTATCCTAATTTGAATGTATTCAACATGGCAGTAGCTGGTAAGTCATTATGCGTTTTTAACTGGTAAGTCATTATGTATTTTTTTTTTTTTCATCTTGAAACACTGTTCCCCTCTTTGACTCGAAGAACTTGGCGAATGTCCCAACCGACTGTTTGATAGGAGAGGCAGTGAAGGTAACCGGCCAGGCGGCGTGTCTTTAATGTCATCTGATCCCTGTAGTCTTAGACGTCGTCATCAATGCTTCTTTATGACATTGATGGTTAATCGTTGACCAATGACTCCATCATTGTGGGCCATCTTAGTCTGAAGTGTGTGTAAGAGAGATGTGTTTTGGTAGCCTGTTGTCAAGAAAATATTCAGCTTATTTAAACCCCAAATAAGCATGGAATCAAACAACCATAGAGGTTAAAGGACTAGTGTTACAGGACCAAGTATACTCATCATTACTGTTACTTAATAGTCACTGATTGTTATAAGTGTAATACAGCTCTACTAATTAGTAGCAAGTGTTATAACAATGGTTCAGTGTCACAGCAGGGATGCTTCCACACGGCTCTCATTCTCATTCCCAACTCGTCACATATAGGCACTTGTGGACACTCCCTGGTGTCACTTTCCAACACATTGGATATTCACCCTCAGCTGCACAGGCTACTACAGCATAGAACAGAGAAGCTCAAGTTACAACACACACAGAGGAAGCGTGACTTCATTCTCTGGTCGGGGTGGCGTTACTCCAATATATCTTTTTAACAGCATCAACAACAAACAAACAAACAAGAGCAGGCATTTTACCTAATGAGACCTTTGTTTTTGGAAACACTTGTACTGAGATCTGACAGTAACTTGTTCAAGAGGGAGGATACAAATTTAAACAAGGCTTCGTCAGTCAGTCATATCATCATCAAGATTAATTGTGACGTACACACATTGCAGAAGACAATCTGACTTGGTTGCACATAGCAGGGAACAGGAATCCTCACAATTACTCGCTCTATTATAATGCGCTAATAAAGCATTGATTTGGTGATCATAGTCTTTTTTAGAACAGGAGGGATTACATGAGTTAAAGAATAATCCTTTTTGTCCCGACTTAAAAATAGCCGAACTACAGTAATACACTGTGCCTTTTGGGGAAATCCTCCCCAGGCAGGGAGATATTCAGACTCACAGCATCTCACTGCTTTGCTGCATTATTCCCACCATACGCTCTTCCTAGTGCTTCATGTAAAGTGCTGTCATTGGGAACTCCTGCTTCCTGTGATCAGTATTCCACTTTGTGTATAACACTAATGTGGTTTGGTTTCCTTTGTGCTGCAAAGGACCAAAAAGCCCTGCTCTTGCTCGGTCAGATGCTGCTACAGGTGAGTGCCGCAAAGCATGACGTAGCCTCACTTAGCATTACTGTACCAACGAAGAGAAAGGATCATTACACAGTTATGTACATTTGCCCCATTAAGGACCATCTATGTGTGGAGTTTTCTTGTACTTGCTGGTAGTGATTTGGAGATTATCCCTGTCTCACTGTAATCCTGTGTTATGTGTTTATACCTTGACACCAATTAAGCCTGTCCTGCGGGTTTGGTTGCTTAGACAATTGGTGACGTTGCCAGTCTTCACCTTACTTGTTTGTATGCTGTGTGTATGGATAGCTGAATCACTCTGTCACAGTATGTGTGTGTGTGTGTTATTAGCAGGGTTGACTTGCGTTCGGTGACTTTCAGTGAAATATTACACAGCAGCAGACATCTAAGTCGCGTGGGAACATGTTCGCAGGCACTGAGAGGGGTTCAGCAAGAGAATAGTGAAAGAAGAGGTGTGTGCCTGCTAGTTGTGTGATAAGCAGTTGGCTCACAGAACAAGGCCTGCCTCTCCTCCAGACCTCCTGCAGCTCAGGAATGACTGAGTCATCATTAATAATGAAGTCAGCCATAGGGAATTTGGGTCTGTCATGGTTTGAAGTGGGTTTTGCAGTAAACTGGTGTGATTTGGTCCTCTGCAAAATTGCCACTCATTCACTTGAACCTCCTATCACCCTAAATGCTCCCGCTATTCCTTACATCTCTTCCTAGAGAGCACAGCCCACGTGATGAACACAGAATTTTAGACTTTTGTTGTTGTTGCTAATGTAGTCGGCTCGTCTGTCTCTACTCTTTCAGCTCGGGGTCAGGTAGCAGTCGGAGCTCCTGGACCTGGAGGTGCCCCAAGACCAGTAAGTTCACAACTCTGAAAATCATTTTAAAATCGTTTTAAAAAATGTTTAACTGATTTCTACCAAATGTTTAATTTCTCCCTAATCTTTATGACCTCTTAATCTTACAGAATATCCCTCCTCGAGCTGGGGTAATCAGTATAACCCCTCAGTCTCGCCCACCTCCCTCTCACCCTGGAGCACCCAGACCCATCCCAGAGGTGCATCCCGGGGCCCCTCGGCCCATCCCAGACACCCACCCTGGAGCCCCACGACCTGTGCCCAGTGCCCCAGTAAAACCGTCTGACCTGCCTTTGGGTAAGGAATTCTGTCCTTGCATCGAGTATTTCACTATATTGTTACCGCTAGAATTAAATGAATGTGATACAGTAAATGTAAAGAGCAGCAGAACGTGTATATTGCCTTTCAGAACAACAAAACTTATGAGGTAGTGCTGAGTGACACATGCAAGTTGGTGCAGTGTTTGGTCTATTTTCACAAACTTTCTCAAACTAAAGCTGAACAGTACACCAACATGTGTTTTATGAAAACATTGGAGGTGAGAAATGGACGGAATCTTTACTCATATTTGTGAGTCGTGTGCGTTGTGCTGGACGCCAGTCATCATATCAAACCTGCCCCAGCCTGTCCTATCTGAACGGAAAAGGGCCCGGACACATCAACCAGAGCATATAAAACATGAGCTTAGCAGATTAATCTGGTTCCCAGGCTCCAGACTTAACCTTACTGTCCTTATGACATCAATGAAGTATGAGACTTGTGAAGTTTAAGACTTTGAGACATTCTGGTTTTGTGAAACGGTCAGTCGTGGTCACCAGTATTGATTCTAGTTCCCATGGCCATTGAAGTAACATACTAGATTTTTCCCATTTAACTGTGTCCTGTGTTCTCTCTCAGGTCCTCCTCCTATGGAGCCCCCTGCAGCGAGACCCCAGGTTCCATCACCCATGCAGGCACCCATGCAGCCCCAACCAGCGGCCCCTCCAGCTCAGACCCAGCTCCCACCACCGATGCAGCCCTCACTTCCAGCTCCAATGCAGCCACAGCAAGCTCCTAAATCAGGGTCCCCTGCTGCAGCTCCCTCCGCTCCTGCTGGGCCTCAGCAGGCCCTAGCCTCTCCTAAACCCCCACCACGTTCCCGCTCCTCTCACGCTCTGCCACCTGATGAAGCCAAGGCAGAGGCAGCCCCAGCTGCACAGGTTTGTGCCAACTTCTTTTTCATTCAATTATTGGAATGTCCGCAACTGAACAAAGAACACTAAAATAATTTCCGATAGAGTAATCTAAGACTTATTTGCATGCATCAAGATAAATATTGTACTACAGATTTTTTTGCACAAATTCTGTTAATTAAACAAGATATTTTACGCAAAAATATAACAAGTGTTGGAGTCGGAGACTGCAACAATAGCCTCTTTCTGCTCCTTTGTCTCGCATCAGATGAGCTTAGTTGTCTGAGTCATTCTTCCTGCTTTTGTCTCTCTGATACATTTGTCTCTCTCTCACAAGCTGGAGAAGCCCTCAGGGTGACAGGTACTTTATATTAAACCACCTCTTTGTCTCATCCTCCATAGCACAACAGTCCTGACGTTATTACCTCTCATGCATTACACCTAGTAATCTCCTCCTCTGTCATTTCGTAATAAATTTTCCTTCCTTTAACGTCTCCTCCCGAGTTATTTTATCCTGGACGTTTTCAGTCCGCTGCAAGGCCATGCATTGTTTTGTGTTAGGTTCACAAAATGGAGCATTTTTTGTCTACTTTTTGTCGGTCAACATACCAAACTATAAATGACATGAAAAAAAAACAGATGAAAATGTGATGTTTTCTTGTTGGCCATTTTCCCTTCACTAGTCCTTCCATATCTGCTCCCAGTGTTTCAGGTGTTGAGCGTGAGCACATATGCAATGACCTCATAATTTGATTTGGCATTTTGTGTAATTTATAATTTTTCATTCATTTGTATTAGAGTTGGTGATTGTATGTGGACTGTGATGCATATATCGATTGTTAGCAGTAGTAGTCGTCTAGGTTAAAGGTACCCTGTGGAGTTTTTTACTACTACTAAGTGGGTCAAGTAAGAAACACTGCGTGTAAGATTGATTTTAACTCTGTTCTTAAAACATGTATTTTCAAAGTTGTTTGCTTGTCAGTCTTGCGGACAGGCCTAGCATAATGAAGTAATTATTTCAGCATATTTTCTTTTGTTTTTTTGTAACTAAACCATGGTAAAATCTGTTTATTTTGGCTCATGCCACTTCAGTAACAGCAGTCAGCATAGCCCCAATCAATCCAAACTCCATTCATAAAACAAGCACTTTAACTGTTGTTTGATTGTCGTCTTGCAGACAGACCTAAAAAAGCATGAATTCAGTCTTTTTACACATTGGCATCATGACAAATTTATTTCAGCATACTTTTGAGCTGTTTGTTGCAATAAAATCACAGAAAAATCTGCTTAATTTGGTTACAAAATAATTTATAGTAAACTAGTATAGTTTAGGGTGAAATGTACTTTGCATGTGGTGTGAAAACCTCGTAAATGTTTGTTTATAGGAAAGCTCCAATGGGTATCTTTAAACCTTGATATGAGAAAGCAAATTAACTTATGGTCCATTTGTTAGTAAAACACACATTGGCCTTTGGTTAATTTATTCATTAAGCATTTGTTGTGACAGCTTAATGGCATTTTCTGTGTTTTGTTCCTCCTTAGACCAATGGACTGAATGGAATCCAAAGAGAAGCACAATGGAAGCCCGACCCCTTCGACACACTTGCTTCTGATTTACTCTCCTCTTCCTCATCCTCTTCCTCATCCTCCTGGCACACCACCCAGTCCCTGACCAGAGGCTCCTCCCTGCGTGCTCCCCCTGCTGTTCCTGCGTTTAAGTTGTCCTCCGGCACTCTCCCTTCATCCTTCTCCCTCCAGTCCTCCGCTCTGTCAGACCTGCAGGCATTCGATTCGTCCTCTTCCTCCTCACTTTCCACCCCGTCACCGTTCGCCTCCTCCCTGCTCCCACCACCTCCTCCGGTCCCATCTCGTAGCCGCTCGCAGGAAACACTGCGTGCCTCCCCTGGCCCCCTTCCGGTCGACCCACTTCCTGCGCGACCCAGCAGCACCAATCCCTTCACAGGCCCACTGGCGCAGCAGCACCAGCAGCGTCGCGCTCTCACCCCAGACTTCAGCGTCCAGCATCCCGCCCCGATGCCAAATATTCAGAGGACCATGTCTGCTCTCACTCAGCCACTCATCCCCACCCTCGCTCCAACAGCGGCCCCTGCTGCTGCACCTACATCCCAGCTCCAAAGGACCATGTCCCTGTTTGGTCCACCACCCACTCTGAACCCTACACCTGCTCCTCTGCTCCCCCTTGCCCCGTCTCCTGTCCCTTCCTTGCCTCTGGCACCGCCCTCCTCCATCCCGCCTGTCCTCGCACCTCGTCGCCAGCCACCTCCCCCAGGAGGCAAACCAACCCAGAATTGGGTCACTTTTGATGATGATTTGGGTTTTCAACCACAAACCAAAACACCACAAGCCCCTGTCTTCCCTTCAGCTTCCCTAGTGCCCCAGACTCAGCTCTCCCGCTCTGTGTTTGACTCAGAGCCCGACTGGTTATCCTCCGCCCCTTCAGTATTCCCAACTCTCCCTCCTCCCATTCCAACTAGAACTGTACCCAGTAACCCAAAGCTCCCAGAGGGACCCAGTGACGACTGCTTCTTCCCCAGGGAGTCCACAGAAAGATAGGATCATTCTTAATATGTAAAGGGCATATCCAGATATGTATAGATCTATGATAAATGTGTATATGTATGTGTTTATGTACAAAAGAGACAGTATTTAAGAAGTAAAGACCAATCCCCTTCTGAATCACAGGAAAGGATTTATATCTCAACCAGTAACATGAGAAGTGTATGAGCCTAAACGTGTGTTCTCACTTTACCACAGAGATGTCTGCTTGTTCCCTGATATTAACATTTATTTTAATATGAATCGTTCTGATGTTTATTTTTATTCATGGCAGCAAACGTGTGCCTGTGTCTACAGTATAGAGTTATATATAAAGTACATCTACACAAATTGTGTGCTTATTCACCTGTGCAATATCAAGACACTTCTGTGTGGCCGTGCAGCACACTGCATTCAGTGTTCCCTTGCTATTTGCTACATTCGCAGACACACTGCGGTTCATATCCATCATGTTGACTGAGCTGTACATCAGAGCGGGATTCTCAGAGTGAAGGGTTATCTTCTACCCTCTCCGTTTACATGTAGTAGAAGGCTATGCACTGCAGGTCTTACATTTGACCCCAAAATGGAGTTTGTTTTATTTTGTGTCAGAGGGGTCCAGATTGAAACCTCATATTGTGCTCTTGCTTTTTTTATCATGAATGTACTTTACGTTGCACTGAGTTTGGTCATTGCCTCCTTGCTGACACCACAGCACGACAAGGACAGCACGGGTCAGTGTCATAGCCGGTCAAACTGTTCACTGCCGCAGGACTGACGCTCTGTGATGTCTTCTCGTCCAGTTGAAAGACACTTTCTTCTCTCTATTCAGTCATCATTCTTTGTCCGTGGGCCGTTAACGCTTCGCTGAATATATTTTGTAGCTCTATATCAAAAACCAATACATACTGATTATGTATAAATGTATGTTTTCAACATGGAAACTACTCTCTAAATGTTTGTGATAACCGTATCAGTGGTTTGCACAATGTAACTGAAATGCACTGAAAGGTTGTAGGTGCTCTCTTTGTTGTAGTCTTTCTCAGATTGACAGGAATGAGAGCCTGCGGATTGAACAGATGACCTTTCCACCTCTGTAGTGTTTTGATCCCTCTCAATTTATCCAAAGCATTTAACCACACTATTGTAAATTCAGAGAATGTGTATACTTCTGTTACTCTTGAGTACGAAGATGGTGTGATTTGGGTTCAGTGGACATGGCGGCAAAGACAAGCCATACATAATAATACTTTAAGAGGGCACTTTTTATTTAACTTAAACTTTTGTTTATTGCAAAAGTGATGCTTTTAATTTCTAAGGACATTTACTCTAAATAATCTATTGTTGATACTGTGGTGAGAAGTAACGTGTTGTGTTTGAGGTGCATATCGTCTCGTCGTGTTTGGCAGTGTTTGTGTCTGGATGTGAGTGTGTGTATAGAGTTAAGAGTGGAATATCGGAGCTTTTCCCCTTGGAAGTCTTTCAAGTGCACACAGTGTATTGACTTGACTGAACAAAACGGCCACCGTATTTACTCTCATGGCTGCCAAGGGCTGTGGAGTGGCCTCACTGTATGCAAAAAATGTTAAGACAAAGGACTTTTTTTTTCTCTCACAAAGCCCCACCACTTAAGAATTGCCCTGAAGCAACACTAATGGAAGAGTATTCACCTGTGTGACTGAATATACAGACTCAGCGACACTTTATACACCACTAGATTATAATTTCCAGTTGATTGTTGTGTCTTTCCCAGGTACAGTGCGGCCCACATTCCAGACTGTAGTGGTATTTGAGTGTTTGCAGGTCCACTTGTGATATCCAACCCATGCTGTTTCCTGCGATTGAGAGTCACTCAGTAGTTGTCCCTGTACTACCTTACTTCACTCTTCCACTGCTGTTGAGTTGAATGTTGTAAGCATCAATGATGACAAGCAATAGTTCAGTCAGAGTACAATCCTACCTAACATGACATATGCCAGATGTTTTAATCTAATCAGATGTTCTTTCCCCCCAACATTTAGAAATTATGTAACTGGCTGAAATATCTTAAAGTATTTTGATGGCTCATGGAGGATTAAAAAATATCGGACACAAGAAAGTACCAGCTAACTAACGCTTATGCGCTTTGTTAAAACACTGTAAAATAAGTTTAAAAGAAATCTTTGTTCACTGCACTGAAAGCAGTAGCTATCTATGTAAGCAAGTGTATCAGGTTGCCTTTGCTTACATGTTGATGTCATCTCTAAAAATGCATTTATTGTGTTATCCAAATGTGTGCAGTAGATACTGTATCTGCATTAACAGTAGGTGACTAGCCAGCGCTTTGTGTCATGTCATGTTCAACATGAGATTTTATAGGAAACAAATTGCTCCTTTTTGTGAGGTTGGTGTCCCTTTTTATGGCTATAATCCATAGTAAATAAAGAGTCTGTGTTGTTGAACATATTCTGTATGTATTCAAGAGAAAACATGAAGCTGCGATTCGTGTTAATATCCAACGTTCCATATTTTAAGTGCACAGCTGATTGCACATTTATGTATGAAGCAGTTTATGTTGTATGTATGCAAAAATAAATGTAAGTTGATCCTGAGTGTTGTTTGTCTTCTCTGACTGCAGGCTGTAACTTTATTGCACATCATAAAGAATAAAATGTTATACTTCTACTCAAAATTCAGTAGCACAGACATTTTACCATGTGTTTAACAAAGAGTTATGTTTTTCAGCAAAACTATATTCTGTATGCTTTTTGATTAAGGCATCCTTTCAAATCCTGGATATTATATTCCATCATATTTTTATTTTTTTAAAGTCTATTCTCAATGTATTATTATATAACGAAACAGGCTGACAATCTTCACCATTGTCTTTTTTTTTTAAACCAGACATAGCCAAATCAAGTCAAGACATTACGTTTCCCTGGACACTGAAATGTATCCTTTATGTTAAAGAAGTGCACAAACAAACAAAAAATGTACAAGTATACAAATAGTGACGCAATGAACAATATATTCAAGGTATTTATGGTAAATGATAAACATATATATACACATATTGATGCACATGTACATATATACTGCCATTCTAGTGGCAGTCTGTGGATGTGTTTGTATTGGGTATACTGACACAGGGTAATGCTTATCTGTTTCAATCACTATTTACCGGGGTGACAGCCTGGGGAAAAACCTCCCATTCAATAGACCCATAGACTGTATAAATAATTTTAGAATATATGGGTTGCACAAAGACTGTATGAATAAGGTTGTATGCAGTGTTTCCATTATTCGCCACTAGATGGCAGTAATACTGCTTGGCTTGTTTTAACCTGCCGTAAATAGTTCACACGAAGAAGAAACCAATGGTTTCCCCATGCAATCGTTAGCTTATAATGTTATCGGTTGTAAACAAAGTGTGAGTTCAGTCTGGACATTGTGCGTACCGTTTTGTGATTGTTGTCTCACTGTACCGGTAAGTGTTGCCACTTTTAGTCTCTGGAGAGAAATTACCATTTAAAAGACTGAGCCATTGAATGTAAACATGGAGGTAACAGCTAGCTTCTAGAAGTGTCCGAACAGAACTGTTGCTATGGTTACAGTGTTGTCCTAGAGACCTCAGGTAATACAGCTTGTGGTACTGACAAACCTTCGCATTGTTGCGGTTTTATTCAACAACAAAGTCACATTTACTGCATTTCCCTAAACATCTCTTTCAGCTGGTGAACAGGTGGTGAGCTGCTTGTCAAACATGGTACAGCTGCATGTGAAGCGCGGAGAGGAGAGCCAGTTTCTGTTCAACACCACCGTGGACGCGCCTCTGGAGACGGTGATCCAGCAGATTACAGCCGTTTACAACGGGAGACTCAAAGTGGACAGGATATGTTCAGGTAAAATCCACCTGTCCAGTTCTTTCTTTGCACACTGCGTCAAGATGAGAAGCTTCAGTGGGCTGCACTTACACACCTTCCTTTACTGCTATTTAACCTGGTTGCTGGGAAAATATCACTAGCACTTTCTGCTGAATCTACCTGGAACATCTTACAACATTCACTCAAACTCAACACAATTATAACTATGGGCCAGTTTAAAACTATGATAACCAATAACTCTGCCTTTCACTGCAACTGTTTTTAATGTTTTTGCATTGGTTTTGTCTGTGCTGTTTTGTGTGTTTTTTTTTAATGAGATATGTCAAACAAAGTGATTTTGACAGAAGTATCACAATTTTAAAATGATTAAAAAAAAGCAGAGACTGATAAGTAATTACTTACATTAATTAGGGTGTAACCAGAACATGTTTGTATTTTTAATTAGGTGACTGTCAGTATTGGTACCGTAGATGCATTTTCTATTGAAATATATTTCAGTCTTGCTCATTTGTGTTCCCTCAGAAATCCCAGAGTTGGCAGACCACGGCATCACACTACCGGCCAACATGCAGGGGCTGACAGAGGAGCAGATTGTGGAGCTGAAACTGAAGGATGAATGGGAAGACAAGTGCGTGCCCAGCGGAGGGGCAGTACTTAGGAAGGATGAGATTGGGAGGAGGAATGGACACGGTGAGACTATGACTCTTGACTGTTGGCTGTGTAGCAAGCGTGTTACAATCCACATTTCAGTCAAATAAGGTCACAATATGATTCAGAATTAGATTTAAACATTCTCTTCAGGACTGATGGACATGCCATTGTGAGACTAATGTTTTATAAAGATCTGCAGATCATTGGGTTTATGCCTTGACAACTGTCAATCACTTTTTTTTAAAGATTCTTAAAGATAGGTAAAATAGTATCAAATCATATTTCGTTGATCGCAAATTCTGCTTTTGAATTCAATTCAATTCAATAATTTAAAGTGCAATACTCCTCCTATGTAGTTCAAGAGGAAAGTATATATGTATGTATATATATATATATATGCTTTCCTCTTGAACTACATAGGAGGGGTATTGCACTTTAAATTATTATATATATATATATATATATATATATATATATATATATATATATTCATTTCATTTGCCATGTATTTACTTGAATAGCATTCAAATATGTTCTAAAAAATGTCATTTCATTTCTATGAAAGAAGGGGAAGAAAAGGGGGAAGGGGGAAGAGAAAATGGTAAAGTGACAATCCATCTTTTTGCTTTCTACCAGCTCCAAATGATAAAATGAAAGAGGTGTTGATGAGAACTGTGGAAGAGGCAAAGGCACTCATCTCCAAAGTGAGTATTGGTATAAACAGCAAGTTTTAGATTGGTTAAATATATTTATCTCAATCTGTGTCTCTTTCCATCTTTCAGAAACAAGTTCAAGCTAATGTTTGTGTCACCGTCGAGACAATAAAGGAAGCCTTGGAACCGCTAAAGGGTGCGGTCATGATCGTGTACCCCATGGGGCTGCCTCCTCATGACCCTATCAGGATGGAGTTTGAGGACCGGGAAGACCTTTCGGGAACACAGGTTAACAGCTGAGCCTGTTTCATTAATCAGTGTTCCCAGCAGCTATTGGCTGATGGCCACATTAAATTAGTTTTCAGTCAACAACAAGGACATAAGTTTGGTGCATTTGGAGGTGAATCTGTCTTCAATGTCTTCTTGATAATCTCTTTTTCTCCCTCCATTCCTCTGCTCTGCCTCCTCCATCTGTCCGTACCTCAGGCATCTCTGCAGGTGATCACAGAGGACGAGTGCCAACTATGGTGGGCTGCCAAAGAGATGCAGAGGGGGAAAAAACTGCAAGACTACATTGGCAAAAATGAAAAGACAAAACTTGTGGTCAAAATCCAAAAGGTGAAGACCATTTCAGCCAATGAAGGCAGATTTCTTGTCATATAAGCGGGCAGTGTATTTGTGTTTTTTTGCCTTTGTTAATTTTGAGAGTAACTAGTCAATTTGCTGCGGTTTCCTTCAGAAAGGGCAGGGGGCGCCTGCGAGAGAGCCTCTGATCACTGATGAGCAGCAGAAACACATGATGATGCATTACCACAGGAGGCAGGAGGAGCTGAAGGTGAGGAAATCCTAAAGAGACAAAACACTCATGGACTTTTTAAATTGGCTAATGCATTAAGAAACATGTTCCTGTTTATACTGAATGTGCCTTTTGAACATTCTCCTGGTAATATTTACAGAAACTGGAGGAGGCAGATGATGATAGCTACCTGGACTCACAGTGGGCAGACAGACAAGCCCTGAAAAAACAGTTTCAAGGCCTCTCCAACATCAAATGGGGGCCGAGATAAAGACCACTACTACTAGGAGTCCCACCTTGGAGCTGCTGCTGTTAAGAGTTGCTCGGTTACAGCTCTATATGCAACAGACTGCGTTATTATCACAATCTTGAAACCAGTTTGATATCTGTGTTTTTCAAGGTCTCCCAGAGAACACACAGCAGCTGTGTTCATATGCCTTTGAGTAGATTTATTTCTGAGATTCAAGACAAACATCTACAATATTTTTTTTAACTGAACTGAAAGATACTATAGACATTGTATGACAGAACAGGTAATGATGTCACATGGAGGCCGATGTCATTATAAACAAGTTTTATTTGAACTGAAGTCTGATCCCTGTTTTCCTTTACAGATTTTTTTCACCCTGTTGTAAAGTTACATGTTTATTGAAGCTGTACAAACAGGATTAAATGCAAGTTTAATCTAAATTAACTGTATTTTTACTGTGAAAACGTAAAATATATGTTCTATTGCAGCCTGTGTATAAACAGTGTTCATACAATTTTTTTCATTAAGGTCGTGTTGACATTCAACAAATGCTAAGAGGTAGTGATTCAACAGTCTAACATCCCTTGAGTGCAGGGACAAGGATGCTACACCTTTCCTCTCTTTGTCTCCCGTCAGTGACATGCACGCACACCTCTAAAAGTCGGTGTTGCTCTGAGGCAGGAACGTTCCAGCTCTTGTCCCAGCAGGGATGAGGAAGTTGTAGAGTTCAAATTGAGAGTTTAATTGTACTGTGTGAAACAGTTGACGGAGCCAAAGTAGTGATTCAGAGAGGAGTGGCCGGTTTCCAGGAACACTGCATTTAAAAAACATCCTGCATATAATGTGGCGATTTAAAGAGTCCTAGTAGGTGGAATTGTAACACATACCTTGGGTCTATGGTATGAACAGCTGACAATTTTAACGACCACTAATGTAGTTATACTGTAGGGAAAACACTGTAATGTGCCTATTCTTGTTGGGATAGATAACACTTGTTAAGCCACATATTGTCCATGATGACAAGGCTTCATTCTGGAGTTAAAACTCACAGGGTGTTATAGGGTGACAGCAACTGTGTTTCATGGTCTCTTCAAGCAAACTGAAGGTGTCATGACATATCATGTTCCCTGACACGTTCTTTGTTTTTTAGTGTTTGAACACTTTCATTGATACAGCTGCTATCAGTACAGTTAGTGCCATGTTGGTCTATTCCATACACACAATATCTATTGCCTGTCCGTCCTGTTTTGCCTTTCCTAAGCTCCTTCTTTTTCCTGTTATATGGTTATATAATGTGAAGCCAAATAAGGCACATTTGTGATTTGTGATATTAGGCTATATACAGGGGCAAGAAGAAGTTTGGGTGTTTTTATAGGTCAAAGTAGCTCCTCACCTCACTCAAATCTCAAAAGTCCAATTAGCTCTTGATGGAGTCATTAGCCGAAGGGTTCACTTACTTATTCCACTCTGAATGTTTAATGGATGTGTTCATTAAAGATATATGAAATATTATAATTGCTTGTTATGTGTGGTATTAGGTTAAGCACATTGTGTTTGTCTACAGTGTTTTTTGTCGATCAGATTACATTTTATGACAAATGAATGCAGAATACTATGTCATTTCAAGGAGTTCACATACTTTTTCTTGCCACTGTATAGAACAATGACTTGACATGAACTAACTAACTATGGCAGCTGTGTGCCTTCTGTCAACACTTGTGATTTTCACAGTATTCAAACCTGCAATCACAGCTTTATTTTGTGGTGGATGTGTGGTCATTTAAACAGCAAAAATTGCAGATTTATACAACAAACTGCTTTAAAAAAAAGAGAGAAAAAGTTTCTTGTTTTGTTAACATTCAGAGGCTTGGAGCTGCTGCAGAGAATCCTGAAAAAATCCTGAAGGTGCTGGAAAAGCATCCATGGGTCACAGTTTAATTAATTAACACGAGCTGCCATTCAGATAGGCGTTCATCCGTATCTCCTGTATGATCATCTCCCTGCGCTCAATCCTCTCCGCCCGTTCAGCTGCCTCGCTCACATAAGTCACTTCCTCCCAGTCGTATATGGCCTTCCTCTCTGTGGCTGAGATTAAAGAGCTTTCTGTTCCCTCTTCGTCATCATCATCATCATCATCTTCATCGTCCTCATCATCATCCTCCTCCTGGAGGTTGACAGCCTGGCTACGAGACTTTGGTTTGAGTCCGTGATCTCCCACTCGGCTCCCTCTGCAGGTTACTCGGACTGATACAGCCAGCAGTGTGAGCAGTAAACCAACACACACGCTGGAGGTGAAGAGCAGCGCTGCCATTTCTGGATGCTCTGTGTGGGAAATAGAGGAAGGAGGTGTATAAAACATGGATGTGCATTTGTGAGAACATGCTTGTGAATAATGTTTACCTTTAATGTAGGCGTAAGTCAGGAGAGAGTTGCTCATCATGGCTCCTGAGTTGTCTGGCCTTCTTGACCCTTTGGGGAAAGGCTCCTTCAGATGTGGAGGAGGGGCTGCTGGAAATATTAGAATTATAATGTCAGATAAAATGGCACAGAAAACCTGCTGGAACTGTGACAGATGGCTTGATGTGCTAACCTTTCTCTGTCTCTACAGTAGGGGATGAGGTGGAGCCGAAGATGGAAGGGTCTGCCTCTCTTAGTAAAGTCTGCGGTACTACTGGAAGGAAGACAGAAGAGTCTTTATATTGCTGTAGACCAGTAGTTCTCAACCTTTTTGAGTCACGACCCCCAATTTAACATGCATGTTGACCCCCCGCTCACTGAACAGAATCTCACACGCACAGTTCAGATCATACAAACTCAGTTGATACGACGAATTTTGGACAAATAATGAAACAGAACACAACTAAAACATCTCTCTGTCTGTGCATTTATATATTTTTAAAATATTTTATTGTTACTTTTAATCTAAGTCCTTTGCTATAAGTTTAAAGGTCCGTTCTGACCTCCTGAGTGTGTAACAGTCAGCTTCAAGCCAGAGACTCCTTGGAAAGTAATAACTTGCTACTTTGGGATTTGTCAGAAAAGACACAAAATTACCCCAAAAAGAATCAAATTGACCACAAAATGACAAAAAATGACCACAAAAAAGACACAAATTGACCAAAAAGACACAAAATGACAAAAAAAAAAGACACAAAATGACCACAAAAAAAAAGACACAAAATGACTAAAAAAACCCCACAAAATGACCAAAAAGACTAAAACACATGAACACTTTAACACAGTGGAGACAGAGCTAATTCCAAAATGATTTGGCGACCCCCAGAAATCATCTTGCGACCCCAATTGGGGTCGGGCCCCCAAGGTTGAGAATAGCTGCTGTAGACAATCTCAAACAAATAAAGAAACAAATTAACTAATTTAACTTAGAATGCTTTACAAGACAACTCTCACTTCACAGTCAGAGGGTCATGGGTCCTCCAGCTTCCTCCGACAGTCCAAAGACATGCAGTTTAGGGTTAACTGGTGACTCTAAATTGCCCGTAGGAGTGAATGAAAGCATGAATGGTTGTCTGTCTCTATGTGTCAGCCCTGTGATAGTCTGGCGACCTGTCCAGGGTGTACCCCGCCTCTCGGCCAATCTCAGCTGGGATCGGCTCCAACCCTCCCACGACCCAGGTTCAGATAACGAATAAATTAATTAAACTTTTGTGCTTTACAAGACAAACAAATCAATAAGACCGGTATTAAAAACAGGAAGAAGTATGTATACTAGAAATAAAAGCGGGCTGATGGGTTAATGAAAATACCATTTTAAGATATATTAAAAAAAACATTTAAAAAGTAAAAAAAAATAATGATGCTGGACAAAAGGTTGACCTAATTAAAAGCAAAATCATAAAAACAACTTTCGAGCAGTTTCTTAAAGCAGAAGTTGTTTGTCCTATTTGAGAGTTTGTTCAAAACCTTTGGTGTATAACACCAAAAAGTGGCTTTATCCTACTTTTCAGGTCATTTTTGGTACATTGAGCAAGTCAACGCTAAACAACCTAAAAGGAAACGGTCTGGAACATATTGAGATAACAGACAGTAGACCATTCATCAGCACGCCACTTCCCACACCCAAACTTCTTCACAAACTGGGACACTCTCAGATCCTGAATACATTCTGTCCAACTGTGTTAAAATAACGGTCTACAAGGTTAACACACATTGTTTTATGCGAGATGGAGCCAACAGAGTGAGTCAGAAAAAAATCTGTCATCCAGGCTGAAGTTAAATTTCCAAACTTTGATACATGAACAATGTTGTTGCATGACCTCACTGACATTTGTGCCAATCGCAGGAAGTTTACCAGGATGCCAGCCTTCAACCCGCAAATCTGAGCTCACAGTATTATTTCCTGCTACTGTGTTGTTGGCGCTGATATGATAAGGATCTCCACAATTGGACACTAAAAATGTTCACTGAAATAACTGTCACATAATGAATGAGGCAAAAACAAAACCATGACATGAGCTTTGTGTAGAATAATGTCACGAAAGTCTGTTTCTATTTATAAGCTGTAATTTATCAGCAGGACGGTAACTGTGTTGTGTGAATGAGGAACGGAGAGAGTCCTACCACAAGAATAGACCACACTGAGGTACTTTCTGGTTCCTGGAAAGCAGGGGTCCCTGAAGGTCTGGTTGCTGACAGCAACAGCACACTTCTGTTTGCTGTAGCAGGATTTGGACACCAAGTGTACAGCCTCGTGGTTCAGACACTCTGTAGGGAACAGTGAAGAGAAACTCAACAAGCCAGTCACTGAATAAGACACAGAGTGTGTGTGTTTGTGTGTGTTTGTGTGTGTGTGTGTTCTTTACTTCCAACATAGTGAGGACCACAACACGCTTTTAACCAACAGAGTGAGGACATTTTTGCAAAGTGAGGACATTTCGGCCGGTCCTCACTTCTTTAAAGGCTTTTTTGAGATTTCAGACTTTGTTTTAAGGGTAAAGGTTTAATGATAATGATAATCAACTGAAACTGTATTGTGTGGTTATGAAACTAACTAAAATTATAGTGAAAATGTCCAAATGTCAACTTTTTTCATACATAATGAAGGTGGATCAGGCAATCAGGAAATAATGGCAAAATTTACTGTGACCTCTTTTAATCTCCCACCCAACAAATACCCCATTACAAAAAACTGAAACTAACACTAAAACTAATAAAAACTAAACTGAAACTAAAGCATTTCAAAAAAATAAATACTAAACTAAAACTAGCAAACTCACTCTAAAAAAACAATTAAAACTAGCTGAATTTGAAAACAAAAATTCACAACCCAACTAAAACTAAAACTGATGAAAAATCCAAAACTATTATCACCTTGCAAAAGAATTCACTATTACAATGAGGGTCCTCACAAAGATAGAAGTACAAGAATGTATGTGTGTGTGTGTGTGTGTGTGTGTGTGTGTGTGTGTGTGTGTGTGTGTGTGTGTGTGTGTGTGTGTGTGTGATGCTCACTCAACATTGTGACAAAGCTCTCTGACATGTACTTTAGCTGCAACTAAATCTCAAAGTAGTTCCTCAAAAAACTACATTCCTGGCTTCATTGTATGCCTTGTAAGGGATTCATATGTGCATTAGCACCATATGAGAATACTGAATATCCCATTGACTCACCAAATGGGGGTGGTTGTGTCAGGTGTGAGGGGCAGGTGTCAGTCTGGCCAAGACTTCTCCCGTAGACAGCTGCATAGATGTTGAGAACCTTGGGGGGCTTACAGCGCAGGGTCATTGTCTCCCCCTCACACACCACTTGTCTTTTGTGTTCAGCTGAGCCAAGGGAAAAACACAATAAGGAGGAAAAGGTTAAGGGAAGACAAGGATTGGATTTTTGTGTGTAAAAGCTAAGTAGCTTTTTAATATTCATCCGCTGTAATAATGATAATATATAATAATAACTTTATTTATATAGCACCTTTAAAAACAGCGGTTACAAAGTGTTTTAACAGACAAAGACAAGCAAGAGCAGAAGGTGAAAGGCAGCATAATGACAAAAGGCTAAACAGTGCGGCTGAATAAGAGCAAGACAAAATCTGGGTACATTAAGACAGAGATGCAAAATTATAGTGGACAGCAGGGAAGTAAGATTTATCAGAAATAAATTTAAACAAATAATGAATGAATACAATTACACAACCGCACACATAAATAGGTAGAAGACAAATGTTTGAGACAATAAAACAGTAAAAAGATAGTCTTTTTTAAAAATGATTAAAAAAAGGTGATGACAACACACAAAAGTAGTCTATAAAAAATGTGTCTTAGAAACAGATTTAAACAAAGTCACTGATATTTTTGAGCCTTAACTTTGGAACAGTCAGAACGTTGCCACTTGGCTGATATGGGGTCAACATTTCCAATACATGGCTCAAAACCAGATCCTAATGTGCTTTAAAAAGTGATCAGTATAATCTTTAAAAAATGGACAGAGAACCATGGAGGGAAGCAAGGATTGGGGTGATGTGATGTCTGTTTAAACCAGTGAAATATGAGATAAACTGGAAAAAGTTGGGAGGAGATATACCATATTCACAACAGACATTTTGACTTGTCATTATAGAAAAACCATAGGTGAATTAAATAACATTAACCATAGCTCAGCTAATACACCTTTGCTTTTTATACTATTTCTGCTGCAGGACTCACTTGGCTTACACTTGTAGTCCACGTGAAGGTATTTGGTGGTGCCAGGGCAGGGGTCCTTGCCAAACAGCAGGTGGTTGACAGGCAGCTGACAATCTCTGTGGCTTTGACACTCTGACAAAAGCTTCTGAACAGCAAAAACAAAACAGGGACAGTCAGCGTTTAGCAGTAAAATCAACAGGGAGCACAATGTAAATCAGATGCAAGAAGATGCAAAGAAGGCATTTTATAAATCTAGCAGCAGTGTTCACCAGCCAGCTCATCTAAGGGTGGTGTGTTCACTATCAAACATATATGCGGAGAAACCACTAAATCAGCTGAAACCAGTGAACACACACATATACACACAGAGTGAGAGTGAAACATGCTGCATATACCACACATTCAATGTACCTGTAGAGCAGTAAAAGCTGAGCAGTTGTGGTTGTCGGCTCTGAGCGGAGCGTCCGGGTCAGCTCTGCACAGCCGCGCCTCACCAGAACCATAGAAGGCAGTCTGGATGGAGATGGTGGAGTGGCGTGGACAGTGGAGGCGCAGAGGGTGGCCGTCACACGCCTGAGCAGAGTGACTGGTGATGATCCTGGAAAGGTAATCTGTTGAACAAACGGCATTGGTTGAATACACATGGAGAAATTGTTTCCTTGACTTCAGCATGTGGAAACAGCAGTGTAACATACAATGTAGTTTGAAAAAAAAATATGACGATGAAGGTGTGGGGTTTGAAAGATTACTATTACATTAGGAGAAATGTAGGATCCAACATTTTTGGAGCTTGGTCCATACCAGAAACTCAGGCTGTTCTTTTTCTTATCTCTCACTTGTGAGCCCCAAAACTTTACAAAACCACTGAAGTACCGCTTTAAATTCACTAAATAAGTATAGTATAAGAGACTGAATCACAGGAAAACTCTTAGGGGGTGTGCTTCCAAGGGGCCCATTAAATTCACTATACCTACAGGGGTAGAGATAGACAAAACAACTAAAAACATCATTGTCTAATATTTTAATTTTGAGGCATCTTTGAGGTACAATGAGTATGATTTGTATGTTATGGTTTGTAAACACAACATTTAAAGTTGGCCCCTCTTGTATGGCTCAATAGCTATTAATTATCCAGCAAGTTGAGTGATCTTCAATCAAGCTGGTTAATAGACAGTTTTTGAGAGTTTTTGTGTCCAGAGAGGAGAATTTAGTGGCACTTCCCAGGATTTTGACTTAGACAACAAGGATTGCAATGTCAGCGAGGCCACGCCCAAAAAAATTAAAAGAAAGGAGAAAATACAAGCAGAGGTCTGCTTCTACATCCTTCTACAAAATCCTACCTATTGTGCCTTTATTTATTTAATTTTTTACTAATTTGCGGCTGTGGTTTCTGTGGTTTCGGACCAGTTTGGTTTTGCCTCTTTGGAGATCTGTTTTCAAGTTGTTTTGAAAACCTACCCATCATTGTGCTGACTGCTGGATCTCTTTCCTGGGTGGCAAACCCCGCCAACTGGCCTTCAACCTGATATGACCCACCTTTGTTGCACGGTGTGCAGAAATTACTTCTGATTCAAAGCCTTATCTTGAGACGTCTAAGATTATTTCCTTTTATATAAAAGGAATGCTGGAAGACTCTGAATATATTAAATAGATTAGACTGACAGTTTGGATATAACTTCAATGACAAAACAGAAAAGGAAAGGTATTTTAGTCTTCACAATGTCTCAGACAGGTGTGCAGTTGAATGCTATTCTCAGGTGGAAGGTTTGGGACAAATGGCTGGTATTTTAGGAATACTGGCAATGTAAAAAAAGAGAGAGACTAAAACCACCTTATTTTTTAACCCATACATGACCTGTACAAATATATTTCACACACCCACTATACAATGTAAAGAAAAAGTATTTTCCAGAAATGATTTTTCTTTTTTTTTTCTCCATTAAATACAAATGCCATTAAAAAAGGGTAAATTACTCAGTTAAAATCTGCAAATTAATATAATGGGGCAATATATATTTTATTATATTATTATTCAATTGCTTAATGGTTTTGAATGATAAATAACAGTGAATTATATGTACAAAAAATATGAATATATATAATTAAAAACAAATTAAAGTAAAAGAAAGTAAGTAAAATAACTGTGGTTGGCAACTTTTGCTGCCAGATTTTTTACAGTTCACATATCATACCATTTATTTACCACAGAGCAGCCCCATACTAATACTTTCTGTGATTTTTAACCATTCTTATCATTATTTATCCTCCTCCCATAGCACCCTCATCATCATCATCTTACTTGAAAAGTCAGCCAGTGCATTCATGCGTCTGGTCCACAGGAGTAAAATCAGGTAGAAGAGGCTTTGGCTCCAGTCTAGTCCGTGGCAAGGACGCGTCCAGCTCATGACTCTCATCCCCTGCGTCTGAGATCATATTAAAGAGACTGGAAAAGCCCCTGTAGGCTGCAGGACTTCATAAAAAAATAAAATAAAAAAAACGTAATCTCCCCTACTTATGGTTTATACGCAGTGCAGTTAGAAAGTAGTAGCAGAGAAAGCCACCGCTTTATCCTCCACAGAGAATATCAGCACAGAACAGCGTCTGTGTGGCTGTTTGAATCGTGCCCACTGTGCAGCAGAGCAGGTTAGAAATAGCAGCTGCGCAACAAGTTGGTGAAAAGTGACAGACGAGGTGATTAATCCGCAGCGTGGTGAGACTCCCAGTCCGACTCTCCTTTACTGTTCAACAGCGCAGGTTTGTGAATAGATGCATGTGGAAACTGAAAGCGACCTGCAGTAACAGCTGAGTGGGAATTATGGTGTGGGCGTGGCAGATCAAACTATTTAAAAGGAAAGAGGGACACACACACACACACACACACAGGCCCACCCCCCACATGAGGCACATGTTTACTTTTTGGATTATGGCAAAATGCTTTCATTCTGGGAGGTTTCTCTTCCTGTTGCTATAAACTGACAGGCCCAAATTTGAATGTTTTTTTCTGTCATAACCTCTCATAGTGTGAATTTATTTGGGGCATTTTCTTCCCTCTGCATATTGATTTTCATTATTATTTCTATGCCCTTTGTTTGATTTTAACATGTACAAATAAAAAAAATGTAAAATGTAATTTGAACCAGAATCCTCAATGCATTTACTGTACTATTCTATACATTTATTTACTTTTTGGACTTGGCTGAAAGATCCTATACTGTGTAAAACTAATCATGATATCAAAATTGAGTGTAAATAGCATTATTTACGTTTTGGTAAATTTAGCATTAATTGTAAACTTATCGCAGCCATATGGAAAATATTATACATATATATATATATATACTGTATATAAATCCAAAATAATAAAAGCTTCACTCAATTTCACTGACATGTGTAAATTTAAAGACTATATTTAGATTCTTAAACTTATGACACTGTTTAAAAAAAGAAGAAAAAACTAAAGCTGTAGTGTGATCTTAATATGTAATTTTTTCCTTCCCCTTAATTTTATATAATTTAAGTTTATTCATCCCAATTCTGTCATTAATTAATTAATTAATGCGATTAATATCGCATTATGAGTGTTATGTCAGTCTTAACTGAAATAATAATACTAGTAAATACAATCTCACTTATAATTTTTTTTTTTAGGTTTTCTTTCTTCATTTTTTCTTCTTAGGCACAGCCTCACTACAGTATATGTTTGTAGATTATATGCAGATTTTGTAATATTGGTCCCACATTAATGTAATTAAGAATAAACAGGAAGAGGCGGAGTAATACTTACACACGCAGTATTACAGATACACACTGAGAGCAAATTTAAAAAAAATTGGCACAGCACATTGGCAAATGTTTTGCAGCCCTTAAATTAGAAGGCAGAGGTAGCTGAGGACAGTGCCAGCGACCAAAAAAGAAATGGCCAACGTGGTGTAAAGCTGCTTTGTGTGTATCCCAAGTTGACTTGAGTGAAATGATATTTTGATTCTGTTTCTTTTCATAAGCTGTCGATGGCCTAACCATGGTGCCTTTGAATAAAGCAGGGGGCCTACTGGGTAAAT
Source organism: Centropristis striata (assembly GCF_030273125.1). NCBI lineage: Eukaryota > Metazoa > Chordata > Actinopteri > Perciformes > Serranidae > Centropristis > Centropristis striata. The sequence goes on along the minus strand of NC_081531.1, from coordinate 28,491,760 downwards.
TGCTCCCCGGCCCACATCCATGACCCACTCCATGGTAACCGGTCAATCTACATGTCAGACTGCAGCGCAGACCTACAACAGTCAAACTGACGGAGACGTTGGGGTCTCCACGGGAAGAAGACTGGCAGGGGGAGGAACTGAGAGGTGATATTTTGCATACAAACTGGACAACAGGCCCCTTAGTTGGTTCCAGTCTCTGTATTTTAGCTTTAGGCTTGCAGGGAGTGGCTCCAAAGCCCCTTTCATGTGCCGTTATCCCTCCAAAGCCTGTGGAATTTTGTTGTCAAACTCGAAAAGTTTCCTGCACTTTGTTTTTAAGCCATGTAGGTTAAAAAAAAACAACAAACATCTAAATTGCACTTGAGGCAAATATGCTCACATTACGTTTATGTGCTGAACAAAGTAATAACTGTGTATAAACTTATAGAAAATTTCAATTTTTTTTCTCCCATGTCAGCAATATACAATTTCAGCAAAGTACATAAATACATTTATACTCTATACCGGTAGAAACAACATTTAAGTATATGTATACTATATTACAACTATTAGTGTTCATGTTAATGCAGTGTTTATCACTGTTGAAAATATTCTTCTGAAATTGCCATAAAAGCAGACCATCTAAACCATCCCTTTTTGTGCAGAGTGATGGATAAAAAAAATGTGCATCTGGCAGACTTTGATCAAAGAAAAACCGTCACATGGCATGTTGTTAAAACTTATTTAAACTGGGAACACAACCACTCGGTTAGATAGCAGAGACTAGAAAATACAGACAAAACATTTGATTAGTGTTAATGATGTTATGTACCAAACAGGAAGACGTGGAAAAAAAACTGAATACGTCCAACATAAGGAATGAAAGGTCAAGATTTTAAAAAAAAAAACTAAAAAAAAAACACTTTCTCAACTGATGCTTGATTCTTTGAAAAAGCAAAAGTTTTCCTGTTAAGCAGAATTATTTCGAAAAAATGAGCTGTGGAGAAACACATTCAGTCTAGGGAGGTTGCATTATTTACTTAGATTAACATGAAAAGAGAGAGACATGTTGTTTGTTGGGGGGGGGGCACAATTGAAAACTGGCAAACTATCATTTTGCAAAATTATTACTTTATTATACAAAAATTACAGCTCAAAACAAGAACAATTTTATCATTACAAACATATTCACTTGAAATCCATATTCACCTCAAGTTGGGAATGAATTGCAGCCTGTAAACAAGGAAACATGTGGCAATAAAACAAAAAAGTAACCAGCAGCTTTTCATCCATCACAGAATTAACTATTCAGATACTCACCAATTCTCTTTTTGCTTCTTCTATTTTCACTTGTGCAAGAGATGGGCTCTGTTATAGAAACAAAGTTCATCAATTTCTGTAAAGTTGGTTTAATTCAGTCAAATTTACACACATCAACATACATTTAATTTCTCAAAACGAAGGCTATCATTAAAATATTTGGTAACACTTTCTATGAAGACTACATCTATAGTGCATTATGAGCGCATTCATAGTGAATTATAATGCTCATTATAATCAATCATAATGCATTATGACTGCACTCATAAACACATATAAAGCTTCATGATGCACTATATCAACAGTTATAAATATAGCTTATAATGACTTATAAATCCAAGTGTCTTATGAGTGCTCTTGACTGGTTATAAACTACAGGCTGACTGATGAGGCTTATAATACATTACAACTACTCATACCCCTCTATACACACACCTCAACAATCAGTTGTTATAAGGATTCATAGGATGCCATAAGTATAAATAAATGATCAATGTATGCTTTAAGTAAAGTGAGGTTCATATAGACGCATCTATAATGCAGTATAGCTAATCATGATGTTTCATTGTTGGCGTTAAGTAAAGTGTAACACATTTTCATGCATTTAAAAGAAGCTATGCTGCATCATAAGTCATTTCGTCAGATACCAAATATAGAGAATTACACTAAGATTAGGAATGTAACGGTAAAGCTCAGTTTCAACCTGTAGGGGGCAATCCACGTGCATATTATGTCCACAAAATGTATATTTATAAGATTCACAGATTTGGAGCTCAATCAATCACCAACACTACTTAATACGTAGATATAAGGGTTTACATATGAAAACTTTGGTTTTGGGATTTAATTACAGTTTAAGGAATAAAACAAAAAAAAGATAGCTTTATTTCAATAGTCAATCAATTAAAACAGTCTTAATCAACCATCTGGTGGTGAGGAAATATTTGAAGTTTGAATTTCTTTCTCATCTTATTCTTATTCATTTCTTTCTTAATTAACTACTGTAGCAAACATAGGCAACGGGCATGGAAAGCCACCACTGCTAAAGTTTTCATATGTAAACCCTTATATCTACGTATTAAGTAGTGTTGGTGATTGATTGAGCTCCAAATCTGTGAATCTTAAAATTATACATTTTGTGGACAAAATATACACGTGGATTGCCCCCTACAGGTTGAAACTGAGCTTTACCGTTACATTCCTAATCTTAGTGTAATTCTCTATATTTGGTATCTGACGAAATGACTTATGATGCAGCATAGCTTCTTTTAAATGCATGAAAATGTGTTACACTTTACTTAACACCAACAATGAAACATCATGATTAGCTATACTGCATTATAGATGCGTCTATATGAACCTCACTTTACTTAAAGCATACATTGATCATTTATTTATACTTATGGCATCCTATGAGTCCTTATAACAATTGATTGTTGAGGTGTGTGTATAGAGGGGTATGAGTAGTTGTAATGTATCATAAGCCTCATCAGTCAGCCTGTAGTTTATAACCAGTCAAGGGCACTCATAAGACACTTGGATTTATAAGTCATTATAAGCTATATTTATAACTGTTGATATAGTGCATCATGAAGCTTTATATGTGTTTATGAATGCAGTCATAATGCATTATGATTGATTATAATGAGCATTATAATTCACTATGAATGCGCTCATAATGCACTATAGATGTAGTCTTCATAGAAAGTGTTACCAAATATTTAGTATAATATAAAAACACGAGATAAAGTGAAATTAAAACGTACTGGGCTCAAGTCCATGTAGGGCTTCAGTTTCTGTTTCAGGGGGATTATTTCTTGTTTCAGCACGGTGACTTCCTGCAGAGAGCAAATAAAATGACACATTTTAAACCAAGATAGCAGAAAGTGTTACGTTTTTATTACCACGGTACATGTGTAACAGCTGAAGTTACCTCAGAGAGTTGAACAATAGCCTGGTGGGTGATAGACTTGTCCATATTCCTGGATAAGAATTGAGCCTGCAGGGATGATCAGAATCAGATTTACTGGCCAAGTACGCATACACAAACATGGAATTTGAGTCCGGCTAACATGCTCTCAATGTGCAGTGGTGTGATATAGTGCAAATAGTGCTAGAAGGGAAGAAAACAGCCAAGCAAGCTGACAGAGGTTGGTCATAGCTGCTGCGTGACTGTGATGTTTAAAATATCTGTCCTCTCCTGACAATAATACCAAGGGCGTTAACTCTTGGATATAAAAACCAGAGGCAGTAGCCGGGGTTAATTAACGGTCTGCTTTTCTTAACCCCTGTGCCTTATTCAGGACATTTTTGGCTTTTTAATGATTTTTGTCTCTCAACATTTTGGCTGTGTTAACGCATATTAGAGCCTGACAGATATATCGGTCAACAGATATTATTGGCCAATATCGTTATCAGTGTATATGCTGTTTGATATGTGCTGTTATGAAAACATTTTTTACACAATATATCATGCAGAAAATGTTGCTTGGCGTGATCTAGAAATGGTGTTGCCACTTTATTTTTATTTTTTTTAAATGGTCAGCAAGTAATAATAAGTAATAATTTACTTTATTCTTATTCATTCTTTATTTTCTCAGTTATCATTTACAGAACTGGCTAATACATTGTATAATGTATAATAATGTAAAACAATGCCAAATATTATTTAATAAAGTTTTACGTTTGAGAAAGTAGCTCTCTGGCTGCATTTGCAGAGTGGTGAAGAATCAGTGCAAAATCCACATAAAAAAACGTCTATTTTCATTCCAGCTCAAAGAATTACTGTATCTGCCGCCATATCGTTTTTGATCACTTTTCCGCCTCTAAAATCCGTATTGGTATCGGTCACAAATCCCATATCAGTCAGGCTCTTGCATTATGTAAACAAATTGGAAATGAATGGCTTACTATTATGAAAATGAGTGAATACTGGAAGTGTAAAATAATATATAATTCTATGGATTTTTTTTTGACATGGACAGTTTTGTTTCCTAAAGAAATCTAAGCAACTTTTTAAAGTGAGGCACAAGTATTAAGAAACTGAAAGTGGTAACTTCTCAGGTCAGATCATTTGTAATTTTCCAGAGAGCAATTTCTGCACCTGTGGTAACATTTCAGAGGCAGTCTGGTATTTATTTTATTTAAATGTTTCATTGGCAACATTATTAAGCTTTGAATAACCAACACAACATACCTCTGCCCTCTCCTGTCTACTTCTGAGCTCTTTAGCCTTTGCGGTCACAAAATCCATGTTGAGCAGTCTCTCTTCTGCTTTAGCGCTCTCCACCGACTGAGATTTAACAGTTTTGTTGATATCCCTGAAGACAGTTAAAAACACTGATTACAGGAGACATACAGTAGCGAATGGTTTTGCCTTTTGTTAAAGGGAAATTCCTTCACACATTATGTCATAGCCCAGGTGTTTTAACTATAATAGTACAAAGGTGACAGTAATAAGATGACAAAATCATCATCTCTTACTCTTGTAAGTTGCTCCGCAGCACCAGAGTAGCACCAAGTCTCTCTCTGACAGCCCTGAGTTCCCTCTCAAGTCTCCTGTTCGACTTCTCTTCTTCCAGCAGGTTGTCGGTGAGCTTGTTCACTGCTGGCATAAAGCTGGAGAAGACATGATCTGTCAGTGGTAACTCTTCAATAGTAACAGAACATAGACTTTAACAGTGCAGTGTCTGTGTACCTGCCCAGGGAGGTATCTCTGACTCCCAGCACCATGGCAGTGTCCACTAGAGTAGACACGTAGTCAGAGGCCGGCTTTGATAAACTTGAGGAGGACAGCCCTACACCTTCTAGAAGAACATCACGGAGATGAGCACCTAGATGGAGGAAACAGAGTGAAGGATGTGACACTGGATAAAGGACTGGAACAAATTAAGTCTAGTAGTAGATGTAGTTTAGGCTATCATTCCTAACTTCTGAGATCTGAAACTGAAATGTACAAGTCTTAGTGTGACCATTAAAGGCCCACAGACTTGGAATGAGCTTGAGAGGATGAGAAAAGAGTCTGTCTATCTTTAAAAAGAGATTAAAACAAAAACTACTGTTAAAATATATGTAGCTCAAGCTTGGGTCGCTGCGTTTTGTTTTGCTGTACCAGTGTCTGGTGTGTTTTTGTCATTGTGTTAAACTTTATACTCTTTGTACTTATGTAATTACTTTTGGGGTTAGGTATAGGAATCAGGTAGAAATAGGAATTATTATTTTCATTTTTTTCCATAATATATTGTATTGTTATTTTGATGTTCTGGGCCCCCGTTTATAAGCTACTGAAAGCTTTTGGGGATACGCTTTTGACAAGATCATGTTTTGCTGTATATTGTGATTTGAAATTTTCATTTGGATTTTAAAATTATTTGTAAATAAATAAATGAAATTAAGTTTACTGCATCTACCTGTGTCACTCACCTTCAGCCTGGTACTCTGATGCTTTCTGTCTGAGGTCTTCTGTCAGGAGAGCTGTGTCGCTACACCGGGCCTCACTGGACTGAGCCAGCTGGTACAGTATGTCCACCGTCCTGGTGTTCACCTCAAAGGGGGGCACCGGCTGATCTCCAAACACCGAGCTGAGCCAGCTGTTCACCTGAGGGGTGAAAACAGGAAACAGCAGGGTTTTTCTTTTTTCTTTTTACAAAATCCAAAGACAGTCGCTCACTGTAAAAACGTATAAAGTCAAGTTAGCAAGACACTGGACGTTACCTTCTTAATCTTCTCACACATAGTGAATTAAAAAGAAACCAAATTCACAACGACTAGCTTCTTAAAACCTTCAGGTGGTCCAGCTCGGAAGAAAACAAACTCTTTTATTTCGCGCCTCCCAAATATCATTCTATTACTTCCGGGTTATCAGCCAATGAAAAGACGGAGCGAATACTAGCTACTTTTGGTAATAACAATTTCCCCTTTCTTTTAAATGTATTTATTTATTAATGTTTTTCTAAACATGACAAACAGTGTTTTCTTAAATTAATACAAGCAAAACAGGTGAGAATAAAGTTATGTTGTGTTTTTCCGGTTCACGTTCCCACGCTCACAAAGACGAGGATCAGCTCAAGATAGTTCACCTCCGTCCCCCTGAAGCCTTCTCCACCAGACTGGAACAGCCCCACTGATGATTAAAAAAAAACGTATGAGAAACCTCTTGGAATACTTACCAAATAAATTAATCAATAGTCAGTGTTTTCTCTTGTGAAAATTATTGTAATTTTATGTGGCGAGAGGAAAACATATCATCACTGCCAGATATAGAATAGAATAGCCACGTATATATCACGGATACATGTAAAAGAATACATTTTAAAAAATGATAAAATAAAAATATAAGTCTCTCAAAATGCATGTGCCACTGAGGGAAAGAAAGAAAGAAAGAAAGAGAAACGTGTCATAAGAATTAATTATGTTTAATTGCATTTACCAGAAGTAATATTACAAGAGTGTACTGTTTTACTCCACTTGCCACTTGCTTGTGTTATTAAGCATCCAACAATAGACAGGGTACAGACTTCAATATTTGAAAATGTGGTTTTACAAAAACTCTTGAAAAAAAAAATCACTATAAAAGCCACTTGCTCATAAGTAAAACATTGATATATCTAGTTGTTTATGACCACATTAAAAAAGCAATATAAAAAGTAAATAAATAATGAATAAAATACATGTACAGGTGATGTAGAAACCCACCTATCTGGCTTATCTAAAAATCTCATCTTAAAGAGATAAATATATATCCCCAAACATAATGTAGATTAAAAAAATAAATAGATGAATAAAACAAAAATAACCAATAACAAAAAAACACAAATTACCCATTAACATATCCTGACCATAGACCATGTAGTTAAAAATCTACATGAAGCAATATATATCAAGTGGAAAAATGGGGCGTGAAATGGGGCTTTAAATTTTAATTTGAAAAAAAGTTAAGTAATGTTCTTCTCAAGAAAGAAAATCAGTGACAATGAAAAAGTTGAACCTATATAGAAAGAATTTAGAAAAGGGTATGTAGCCTTCGTTTCTTGGGGCTAATGTTTGACGTGGAGAGAACATGTGAAAGGAATACGAGGAAAAAAGTAAGAGAGCATTAAATGTAATGATGTGTTTGGATGGGTTAAAGCGGGGGGCTGATTTCACATCATTAAAGTATGTAGCACTGATCAGGTCCAGAATAGATTATGGCAGTGTGGGATACGGGTCAGCAGCTAAATCAGTCCTATTACAGCTAGATACCATTAAAGCACAAGCATTGAGAATGTGTTTAGGAGCAATGAAAACTGCCCCAGTATGTTCTCTTCAGGCTGAAGCGGGAGAAATGCCATTATGGTTAAGAAGAAAACAACTTGCACCTTAAAGGACACAGCAAAGACCATCCAATGCAAATGGTGCTGGAAATGTGTTGGGAAAAAGGGAAAGAGGAAAAAACAAGCTTTGGGTGGGTCAGTGAGGGAATAGCAGAGCAGCTGAAAATAAAACAAATAGAATTCAGTCCAACAGTTCTGTGGACAACAAGACCAGAATGGACATTACAGGAATCAAGAATAGATTTAGAAATATTGAATATCAAGAGAGGAAATCAAACAGCAGATTTAGTGCAGGGATTTTATAATCACACAGTAGTATGGGCAATATATTTACATTTTTACAGATGGATCGAAGAAGGAAAAAACACAAGCAGCGTTGGTGGTTCCAAGTCATAATAGCACATTGTCAAAAGATCATTTAAGCATATATGCAGTGGAGTTATGCACAATACTAATGGCTGTAGAGTGTATATAGTATGTAGTGATTCAGTTTCATCAATATTAAGCATTAAAAGCAGGACAGCCAAAACACATCAGGAAATATGTGCTCATCAAGGGTTAACCGGAAATGAAAAAGCAGACAAAATGGCTAAGGAAGCAGTAAAAAAAGAGGTGATGAAATGAAAGTAAAATTATCAAAAGCAGAGGAAAAGTCTAATCTGGAAAGAAATAATCAATCAATCAATCAATCAATCAATCAATCAATCAATCAGTGGAACCATCATTGGAAGAGGGAGATAAAAGAGAGACATTTATACAAAGTGAAAAGTGTAGTAGGGATTATATGGTTATAATAGAACAGAACAAGTAATTATAAGTAGACTAAGAATAGGGCACAGTAGGTTATATAACACATTAAATATAATGTAATTACTGCAGTTAGGCTTTGTAGGGCAGTGTACTTATTCAAAGAATATAACAGAAGGAAAAGTATGAAAGAAGTTAAGTCCAGCAGATGGCGGTAAATGCAACGAAAAGGATGCCAACTGCCAATAAACACCAAAGAAGAAGAAGAAGACCAAGACGTTAGGGACCTGTGTTTCACCGCGAAAGTACGAAACAGGCTCGCTTGTTTGTGAGAAATGGCGTCGGGAGGAGAGGCGTTAAAACGGCGACAGAAAAGTCTAAATATCACGTATGAGTCGGGTATAGACTCTACTATTGTGGAAGAAAAGTCGTTTGACCAAGCAGAGGAGGACGAGGACGAGGAGGATGAACCTGTGGTCTTCATCTGCGGGAAGTGCAAGCTGCCTGTCGGGGATTCAATGTCCTGGGATGGAAGTGAAGACGTCCAAAACCAAATACGGTTAAAACGTATGGGATTTAGTTAACTTTGTCTTCTTTTCATGCCCAAACTGGAAGCTAACTCTCTTGTGCAGCTTGTTAAACTGTCCCCAACTACTTTTGTGTTCACCACTGTTGAGAATGCATTGAGGAAACCTTTAAAGTTAAATTATCTGACTCCAACACAAAATCCTCATCTATTTCTCTGCGCCCATCGTTTGATGGGGAATGATGAGCAGGAGACATCCGAGTGTTCAGTTTAATACAATTACGTTTTTTTACAATACATCAAGAAATGTGCAGTTAGAGTCTCTGGGTTCAATCCACACGTCCCTGACATTACATTAGGCTGGTCAGATCATGAAGGCTGAACACAGTATAATTTCCCATAAACCCAGTTTTATATCTTAACGAGTTTTTCTAAGAATGTAGGTAGATTTCTCCAGTAGGTGCCTCCTTTCAATCCCTTGATTTGTCAGTTTATTCAATATGTGCACGTCATGTCACCAAGCAGAGAAGACAGTTATCTTTCTGCTCAGCACACCATGTCCGTGACCTGACCTGTTAACAAAACATTCAAAACACAAACTCCTGCCTTGATATGACTTGCAGAGATATTATTGGAGACACAGAATTTGCAACAAACATAAAATATATATTTTTGTGATAATAAAATCTTACTCTAAATAGGCCAGAGAAAGTTTAAGCAGATGGCGTAATGTACTTAGTTTAATCATAGTTAAAAAAACAAACAATATTAGCACATGAGCATTATAGCAAAACATGATTAATCTATCGATGCACAGAGAGGGCACACACACACACACACACACAGTGAATTATGCACGCATAGATAATGACCTACGTCAACAGAGACAGAATAACAGATTATTCTAACACCACAGACTGCTAATGTAATGCTCCCCGCCAACCTAGTTCTGAAAAGTAGGTTTATGTATGTTATGTAGAAATCAAAACTAATTGGATCTGGAAGTTACGCTGTTTAACTTAGAAAATAATTGGGATAAAAAAACAGGCATTATAGTCAGATTTTGAATTTTCAGCCAGTCCTTGAATGGATGACAGGCTATGAAAGTTTCCGTTAAAAAGATCACCAAAGTGAAGCTTTAAATTGTGGTATTTCTGTCAAAATCACTTTATTCTCCATGTTTTATTTAAAACGTTCTCAAACCTGTTTTGGAATAACTCGATCCCGTTAAAAAATATTAAATTCTGTGCTCAACAGCACAACTGGAAAGCCAATATTGATTTTTTTTTAAGAGGAACGGTCACATGACTATTGTTCACTGAAAATAAGACAGAACTTTTTTTTCTTCCAATATCCATGACATAAAAAAAAAAAAGCAGTCCAATACCACATCACAAAATATGGCCTCCGCAAAAACTGAATGTGATAAAAGTCACACAGTTTATGGTTAGTGTATCGCATCGAATTTCATTAGCTGTACAGGTGTTAATGTACATATCTCCCCTGTACCTACATTTATCTCCCTAAAATAACACTGTGCCTCTTTTCAGCTATGTAGTTGGTTCTGCAAGCCAGATTTTGGCAGCAGAGGGCCCCAAAGGGCAGCCAGTCACACCAGAGTACAGTACGGACATGTGACAAAAGGCACATTTCCATTAGGTACTTTTCCCTCTAGTGAGCTGCTACGAGTCTCCAAATAACATCAGAAAAAGTCGCTAAATTTTCTGCTAATCGCTTTTTTTGAAAAAGGGTCACTACAGGGATCTGAATCGTTGCTTAATATAGCGACAAAGCCGGTAAGTTGGCAACACTGCTTGCTTGGCTTGCTGCCAGTAGAGGTTGTCAAAATGCAAATAGTTTAATTGGTCTTACATGTGGAGACAATTTTTTTTTCGATGTTGTTGACACTTGTGGATACTTGGAAGATATAATAAGATACATTCCATTTTATTTCAATTAAAAATAAATTCCACTTGCCTTTTTTATTTGTTATGTATGTTGTGGTTTTCACTGTTATACTGCACAAAATACATTTGAGTCGTTTCACTTCTAGCCATGATTGTGCTGATTCCATAGAGGTGCATGACTTATACTGTATATTGCAGTAAAATACAAGGCCACAGTGAGTAAAATGTAAAAAGAGCAAAAAATGCCCTGAAACAGTTTGGGGTTCTTTGGGTTCAGACGGTTAAACCTTAGCAAGCTACTTAGAACACTGCATTCAAATGAAGTTGTAGAGGTCGGGAACTTACATCCACTGACCTTAACTCATGAATACATGCTGCTACTCATTGTTGACATATTTGTCATGTTCCTTTTTTCAGGGGTCACTGACAACGTTGTGATGGGAACGAGCACGCGCATGCATGAAATAAGCAAACAATCTGTCTGGTAAGAAACAAAGTTTTCAGATGCTTTTAATCAGAAAATCAACTAGTGATTGATAACCTGAGTAAAAGGTAATGCATTTAAAAATAAAATTCCCCTGTCAGAGTTGTAGTTGTATTTTATATTATATTATTGGGTTTTTAAAACGGATGCTTTTTATATATATATATATATATATATATACATTTTATTGCAGCCATTAATAGAAATGTAAATTTTCTGACATATAATGTTCTTCATACTTGCAGCATGCCTGCAAAAGTGAGTAACTAATAATTGTAAAATTTAAATAGACAATAAGGTAAATAGGAAGCTAAAAACAAACAAACTGACGCTTAATGTTCTAGAAATGTGGAAATAGAGGTCTAATGTTAAATTCCTTTATATATTGTTAATTAGTTGTATTTTTAACAGGGCATCATATATCATAAGATAAGATGTTTTGTATATGAAATCTTAATCTGCAAAGTAACTAGTGGAGACATGCACGTGAGCAACAGAACATTAGATTTGCATTTTGCTCCCATTTCCTGCACGTGACAATTGACATTTATGTTGTCAGGTGATATTAGTGTAACCGTGACAAACTGTATGTCATTATTCTTTCTGTGACAGATAGTGTTTGTGTACAGTAATTATGCTATGAACTTCTCTTCCTCTTTTATGACCCTGCCAAAACAAATACATTCCAAAAGGAATGAACTCTTAAGTTCGTCTCAACATAAACGTTGCAAAACTTTACGCCACTCAAACAAAGGGAGGTGCCACATAATAACATGAACAGGTTTACCTTAAATACTGGTTAATTTAAGTCACAACCAGTGGTGGAATGTAACTAAGTACAGTTACTCAAGTACTGTACTTAAGTACAATTTTGAGTTACTTGTACTCTGAGTATTTCCATTTTATATATCTTTATACTTTTTACTCCACTACATTTAGCAGAGAGCTTTAGTTACTTTTCAGGTTGAGTTGATGTAAAAATGATGATCAATTTAAAGACATGGACTTAAAAACTTTAACCTCATCCTCATCCCAGCGACAGTATATTAAGTAGTTAAAATGAGTCCTATCTTGTGAAAATTCAAATGCTGCTTGCATAAATGCATCAATACAAATAATCCAATCATATATTTAGAATATATAAAACAATCTGAGTTGGTCCATTTTTCATATGAGTACTTTAACTTTTTTAAACTTTAACTACATTTTGATGCTGATACTTTTGTACTTTTACTTCAGTAAATTTTTAATGCAGGGCTTTTACTTGAATTTTAGTTATTTCACAGTGTGGTATTAGTACTTTTACGTAAGGGATCTGAATACTTTTTCCTCTGGTTACAACCTGAGTCCACCTTGCCGTCAACAGTTTTTTGTTGTTTGAGAGGCTGAAGATTAATCTGACACGCTGATTCTGTTGATTTTAAGTGGTTTTATAGCAATTATTTATCGTTAGCCATTGGCGCATTGAAACAAGATTTTTAAGGCCTTTTGACTTTGTCGCAAAGTAGTTAGTGACTATAGCTAATGTACCCCAAAATTGTATAGTGCACATTCCACCACTGGTCCTACATACACCTGGGCTCCAGAAAAAAACACTTAAATTTGTCAACCCTTATTTTGCTTTCCACTCATTAAGGGCACTCATTGTTGGATTTGAGTTTCAGTACTTGTTGGATTAAACCTGATCTGACCTAAACTGTTCTCTTTTTTTTCCTATTATTTTTCCTCTGCAGTTTGATCGTGGATCTGATCTGTCGAGGCTGCGACTCTGTGCTTGGCATGGTTTACTCATCCACACCTAAAGACCTGGACCACAAGAGATTTGCATTTTTTTTCAATGTAGCAAACATTGACAGGTATGCCAATCAGGGTGTGGCTTATTTGCATGAATGTCACAGACTTGTTCATAAATTATAGATGTTTAATGCGATTCTGTTCTATTTCTGAAGAAAGTGTCACAATAAAAATACCACTGTAGTCTGTGATCTTCTAATCTCTTCCTATTATCTGAGGAGATGCCACAGAAATTCCCCTTATTCACTATATCTAGAGTTGTTACTGAATATCTATTTTGTCTTGAACTAGAAAACATGGGCCCTCGTTTATAAAGCCCTATTAACACATTTAATTGAATGACATCACCATACACTTATTATTATAAGAGAGTATAATTAAATCATGTAGAAATAAAAACTCTAATTTGATATGGAAAATATAATCTTAGTGCTGACTTTGTAGTTAAATAGTTAGTGCATTTACTGCTGGTGATGGCAATACACACCAACAACTAGAGGAAAAAGGGTTTTAATGTCAAACTTGTGTGTTTTTAAATCATAAGTGTTGTGAATTTATTTTCAAAATGCAAAACAGTGATGTTTTTTAAAAACCAGCAGGCCAAAAGTACATCACAAAATATGGCTTCCACAAAAACAATGTGATAAACGTCACACAGAAAGGGTTTATGGTTGGGATATTGTATGGAATTTCATTAGCTGTACAGGTGTTTATGGTATATTTCCCCCCTGTAACTACATTAATCTCCCTAAAAATTACATGGTGCCTATTTTTCAGCTATGTGTTAGGCTCTGCAAGCCAGATGTTGGCAGCAGAGGGCCCCGAAGAGCAGCCAGTCACACTGGAGAGCCGAGGCACTGTTGAACAACAGCTGGCAGAGGTAAATTACTGCTGCTGCTTTTCTTTGTCTGTTTTCTCCAATATTGTATAGCTGTGAGATAAAATGTTTAATCCGCTGAGTAGAAAACCTGCTTCAAAACTCTTAGTAAGGTGTAACCAAGATTATTTCTCCAATCACAGGTAAAGTTGAGTCATTTTAAAAATAATATTGTTTTGTAAAAATGATGGAAAAAATACTTGCCAGTTATGAGTCACTGTTCTCTGTCTTGATGGCAGTGATCTCACATTGCTTTAGAGCAGCTCTGTTCTGCTCATTGATTATCAATGCACAGGTTGTACCAATGATGACATCAGCTTAGTGCTGGGAAGCCCTCGCTCCAGTGACGGGCAGACATTTATATCAGACATTACCTCACCTCACTATGTCACCCCCAGCAAAGTGATTGATTTTTCACAAAATTTTGGATTATATTATATTAGATATATTATTGGTAAGTTTAAATCATAACATTGAAATACATTTCTAGCAATAGTTTTCTGTTTGTTTCAGCTTTGTAAATGTCTTCTCTTGTAAATGTTTGTGTTTTTTATTATAAAATTTTAGAGGGTAGTTGCATTTTTCACTGGTATATTGTAGTGGTTCCCAAAGTTATTCTAAATGATCCTTTGTTTAAAAATATCTACAAGTGCACAGATTGGCCAGTAGGTGGTGATAGTGTGCAGGAATACCTGCCAGCCCTCCCACACTCTTGCACCAAGGACAATAGATGTGATGGGGAGCATGTTGAGGAATCTTTGTTAGAGGAAAAACATGTTTTGATCATGACGTGTCTTTGTCACTATAGCTGAATGTATATGTAAATGTCCCACAGTGTTATTCTTTGACTTGGCAGCACAGTTCTAGTGTTCCTGCATATGACAATTGATACTTTATGTTGTAAAATGTTATCAATGTAACCATACTGGTTATAGACAAGACAGCGACAGAACATGATTTGCATTTTACTCTCAGAGGAGACATCATGTTGTTTATGAATTCTCTGAGTAGCATGCCATTATTCTTTCTGTGACAGATATAGTTTATGTGTACAGTAATTATCCTTTTTTCTTTTGTTCCGTTTGTTTGTGACCCTCCCAAAACATATAGAAATGACATTTAGAAATGAATTATCTCTTATCTTGATCCCAAGCCCCGAAGCCCATGTCAGTAAAGTAAAAATGTTGCAAAACTGCCACTCAATCAAAGGGGAGTGGCATATCACATGACAAACAGTTTTACCTTCTATACTCTACGGATAATATATAGGTTACGACCTAGATCCACCCCGTCATCAACTGTGTTTTGTCTGAGGCTGAAGATTAATCTGACTATGGTTACACACTGATTGTATTAATTTTAGGTGGTTTTATAGCCATCATTCACCGCTAGCCATTGGCGCATTGAAACAAGATTAATAAGGCCTTTGACTACATCTAGAATATAAATCTAATTAATCACATCTGTCGGCATAAATCATTTTTTTTCACTGCCAATTGAGTTCCTTCATTGGCATTGTGTTTGCGTCTAGGCCCAAACCTGTTTTGCTGGCAACCGGTTTTCTCAACAAAATGTTAAAGTAAGTAGGATGAACAGGCTTGTCTGTTCACAACTCATATAGCTATAAAGGTTCAATACTGTCGGGTTCCCAGCCCACTAAAATGTTTCTGTAGCAACAAGTATCGAGAGGTGTTGATCAGATCTGATTAAAATAAGTGCAAATTTTAGACAAATTTATTTAGACAAAGTTCTTGTGTTTAGACAAATTAACATATTTAGCATCTATTCAATATTTAAATAGTTCAGCTGCTTTTTAAATGCTAAAATAATGAATAAAGTCACCTAAAAGTCACTTGCTCAACAGAAAATGAATCAGAACATTTTTTTTATCATTGTTTAACTCATGTATTAAGCAAAAAAAAAAAGTGTTTTTAATATTGTCAAAAAAGGCAATTGAAAAGGATACTTCAGACTTTCGCAGGTACTTTGGTACTTTTCAATGTTTGCTGACAGTTGAAAGACCAATTATTAAGGTTGTCAACATTACCTATATTTCTATACTTTTTTTTATTATTCCTTTAAAAAATTGCACTGTTTAGAACAATGCAATCTCTGTTAAAGATATACACAATATATCAACCAAAGTACAAAAAACATTTAAAAAGAAAAAAAGATATACAGTTAGATTTTCACAGATGAAACAATGAGAAATAAAATCAACTGTGTGTTAGCATATGTGCAGGGTGTTAATAAATTGAAGAGAAGAAGACAGAAAATAATTATAATGAATTGTCTTTTTTTCTTTTTGCCTTATTATCAAAAGAATATTATTTTATATATTTGTATGGAAGTTTAAAGTTTTGTTAGTGTTGTTGTTGTATTTTATATTATAATATTGGGTTCTTAAAACTGATGCTTTTTTATTTAGGCCTTTAATAGAAATGTACATTTCTTACAAATAGTGTTCTTCATACTTAAATGTAGATGTTTTATAGTGAGGAAGCTAAAAACAAACAAACTGATGCTTAATGTTCTAGAAATGAGAGGTCTTATTTGAAATGCTCCATATATTGTTAATAGTTGTATTTATAACAGTGCATCATATTTCATAAAATGAGATTTTTTTGTACACGAAATCTTAATCTGCAAAGCAACTAGTGGAGACATGCAACGTTGCTTCCATTTCCTGCACATGACAATTGATACTTTATGTTGTAAGATGTTATCAGTGTAACCGTAAAAAACCATTGAGAGGTATGTCATTATTCTTTCTGTGACAGATAGTGTTTGTGTACAGTAATTATGCTTTTAACTTCTGCTCCTCTTTTATGACCCTTCCAAAACAAATACATTCCAAAAGGAATGAACTCTTAAGTTCGTCTCAACATAAACATGTTGTGAAACTTCATGCCACTCAAACAAAGGGAGCCGCCACATAATTACATGAACAGATTTACCTTAAATACGCCCTCATTTCAAAAGAATATAATTTTATATACTAGCATTTATATGGACGTTTAAAGTTTTGGTGTTGTGACAACCTTACTCACAATTCATTTGAAAAAGCATTGACTGATAAAGAGGGGATGAGCTGAAAATAATAAGCCTTATTTATTTTGTTAAATGGAAAAAGGGTTTGGCGGGAGAACAATTTTAAGATATTGAAAAAAGTTGTCTTGATAATATCGGCAGTTTAAACTCGGGTATAAAATTCCAAACAATATCCAGCCCCACACTCTTTGTCCTCGGCTATACTGTATGTGATGAAAGTGCTCGTTGTCCCTGCCGCCATAGTTAATGTATTCTGTCTGTCTGTGTGTCTGACTGACTCGTAGACACTTGTTTGGGTGCTTCATCTTATACACTCACTGACCTGTCTACCACACCCCTCCCCTCCCTTTTCCCCTCCCTTTCCCCCCCTTTGTACCCACCCGTCCCTGACCACTTCCCCTCTGGGTTTCGTCATTCTCCCTCACTGTCCCCCTTTTTCCAATTATCTCTACTCCACCCCTCTTTCTTTCTCACTGCTTCCTACTGCTCCCTTCGTTTCCCACCTGTCCGTTTTCTCCCAATTGTTTCTTCCCCATCTTCACTCCTATCGTATCCACCCATTGCGCCCCCTCACTGTTTGCACATTTTTCTGCCATGGCGAACCCTGCACCATTTTTTTTAAAACCTTCCTCTTCTCTCCTGAATGACCCCCTCCATCTCTCCCAGATGAAACTGCTGGTATTGTCCATGGCACAGAGGCTGGAGGAGATCGAATTCGGCCTTATGGAGGAAAGCGATGCGGCATGACAGTGATGAACTTGTCTGGGTGGATGCTTTGTCCAGGTGTTGAACATGGCTCCTCGGCCATACCTTTACATT
This sequence comes from Centropristis striata, assembly GCF_030273125.1. Classification (NCBI taxonomy): domain Eukaryota; kingdom Metazoa; phylum Chordata; class Actinopteri; order Perciformes; family Serranidae; genus Centropristis; species Centropristis striata. The sequence goes on along the minus strand of NC_081531.1, from coordinate 28,473,945 downwards.
CCTGTATCGTTCTCTAGGTTTAATCTTAACCGCATTCCCTCAGTAACACTTTTTGTCTGAGCCTCACCTTGTGTCTCGCACACACACACACACGGAGCGTCCTCTCCGCTTTGTTCTGATTACCGATGGTGAAACAAAGACTGCCTGCACATGTAATCAATCAAGTTGTCATTGCTGTTCCCGTGGCTCTCGGCACCATCTTCTCTGCCCGCCTCAGTGCAGAGTGAATGTACGCTGTGAGCAGAATGTTTATTTGTGCAGGATTTCATCAGGCAGGCTGCACACTCAGCAGAATGCCTTATTGATCCGGCCACTCGAGGCCACACACACTTCTTCTTTGTTCTCTGCCTCCAGCATGGAGCCGAGAAAGATTGCTTTAAATGTGCTTTTCATTGCCTTCTTGTGGCCAGAAGTGATTTGATTTTGATTGCCAGGAAAAAATGTTTTTATGTTTAAAAAAATTTGTGTTGAATCATTGTACAGGCTTGTTTTGGCCTAACTATATCTGTTTAATAAAGTATTCAACTGTTACAAAAACTGAAGAAATTATTTAAAAAATGCATTCAATATTGTCAGTTTTACACAAAGGATTAAACCAAATAAGACAACTTTAAACAGCCAGGATAATCTTTTAAATGTTTCTTTTTCTTTCACTTTGTGTGGTAAGATTGTTGGGGATCAGTGGCTCATCCTGCTTTAATTAGAAGTATTTCTTGGATTTAGGAGTTAAACAGCAAGTGTAAGGTCTTTGGGTTTATCAGGGGGGTGATTATATATTAAAGGCTGAGTGTTTGTTTACCGACTGACCTCTAATGTGCCTAGCAACACTTTCTACCAAGGCGGGAAAGCAGCTTCATGCTGTACCGCATGCCCTCCCTCACCCACGAGGTTTCATCAGCCGCACAGAACAACAACAGTGAGAAACGGCCAACCAGCACGCTGTATCCAAGGGCAGGTTGCGATGGCAACTGAGAGCACGTGCTATGCTGAGTGCCTGTTGCCATCTCGTCATCGTGTTCACTGCCGGAGGAACAGCCAGCCAGCTCGCTGGCCGGCACGCCTGTCAACAGACGTTATCCCCCGCTCATGCTCAGACACATACACGGGGGAGGAGTCCTGAGTGAACCCCCCCCCCCATACGCCCTAATCTCTGTGTGATGTTTTTCTCCCTGCTAACCCCACCCTTGCCCATCTTTCTCCCTCCCCCTCCATCTAATTCTCCCCTCCCTCAACTGCTGGGAAAAAAAGTCAAAACAACAACAAACAAGCCGGCGTGGTTTGTGTTGTTCTGGTGTTGTTGTTGTCTTCATCCAGTCCTCGCTTATGGATGGGGTACCTTAATACATCCTGCACATGGGGTGGATGATGCAAGCCGGCCGGCCTGTCGCCTGTCCAGATGTGTGCTGTTGCCTCCTATAACAGACTAATTTTGGAGCATATCTCCCTGTTTGTTTGTTCCATTCAGAGCATAAAGGCTTAGAGGCTAGTGTTTGAAGTCAGCGTTACCATGAATGGCTCACAGAATGGCCTCTGAACTCATTTGGCTGTTATATATATAGACATGTGTTGCTGGATGCATTGCACTGCTCAGTGCAATAATTGCACAGATTTCACCCCATTCACCCCTTAAGTCTCAACCAATCATTACAACCCACACCAAGACCAACACACAAACACACACATGCATCAGCCAGTACATCTACACACATTCTACAAGCACTCGGGGACAAAGGATGAATAATGCAGAGGTAGTGTCTGAGTAAAAGTCGCCTCCCCTCTTTCCCTCCTTTTCACCTTCCCCAAGCAATAAGGAAGCAATGTTGCCATGGAGGCAATGAAGCCTCGGCACGCCGTCAGCCAATTACAGCCTTCCCTGTGTGAAACATGAGACCAATGGCAGCTCGAACTGATGCTGCTGTTGCCACAGACACTGAGATCCTATTGGCTGAGCTCTGCTCTTTGATTGAATTTCTGATCTTGTTTTTGAGAGAAAAAATAACTCAAGGAGTGCCACCTGTGTGCCAACTTACAAAATATGTTTGTTTCCTTCTGCAAAATGAAAAGGATTGCTTTGTGAGAGGGAAAATGTTTCTGTTTTAGGGCTTGAAGAGACCTCAATTCACTTCCATGTTTTGTTGCTGTAATGAAGTGAGCAAAGAGGAGTGTTTTTTTTCCTTGTTCATTCTGAGGTTTATGTGTGGGTTTTTTTCAATTAAAACAAGGAAAAACAACCATCATTTAATAATTACTGTTTTGGTCAGTACTTGTTTCTTACATTTATTTGCATTTTTCTGCCCTACCGTCGTATTATTTGGTTTTCCCCTGACAAAAGAACCACACCCCACCAGTTGCTCATTGCTGGTTAATGACCAGTTTACGGTTTAACTCTTGATTTTCCAAAACCCAAGGTCCATTATGTTCCATCACAGTGGCATATAGTTATATTCTATCTGAGTTGTGCATTTGAAATCTTGGCACCAGATAATTTAAGCACATTTTTTATTTGTTATTTATTTTCAGTTTTTTTAGGTTTAGGATATTCAAAATACACAATTTGAAAACATTATGATGCATTTTAATACAATCCCATCCCAGAATTAACCCTAACCTATGTCATTATTGCAAATGTATAGTATGACATACCAAAACATTAAAACGTGATAAATTATTTATAAACTCATTTGGGGGGGCAGCTTGCCAAATGGTGTAAAAGTTGAGGGCACATTCTCTAGGATCCGATGGGGGGTAATATCTTTGGATCCATAAGTTATAGAACAAACTTTCTTTCCCTTTAAGCAGTACAATAAGAGTTTTTGTTAATGTAAATGTATTGACATGGGGCATTTATGTAAATACTAGCCAAACATATTCAATAGATTATATCAGGTAAAAATTTTAATTCTGCTGATTTCTGTTTGAAAATATCACATGAAGAAACTTTGTTTTACTTATATATATTATATATATATATATAATATATATAATATATAATATATATATATATATATTATTTACGTATATGTGTGTGCGTGTGTGTGTATGTATATATATATATATATATATATATATATATATACCAAACTGAACTTCCAACAATCACCACTACTTTGACTCACATGGTTAGCAGCTTAACACTGAAATCTTCTTGTTAGATCTAAAGTCATTAAGACAGTCATCCTTGTCTTTGTCTTTGTGTCCCACAGACTAGACGGCAGGTCAATTAGTTAACCCCTTTGTCTGCGAGGTCAAACTTCCAAAGTAATCTCAGGAATCAGTGGGTGTAAGATAATAGTGGTGTCAATAGCTTTTTGGAAACTTAGCCCAGTTTTGTTTTACCAAGGGCGAAAGCGTAAAGTCTCTGCTAAGCCTGCTCGTTTCATTAATCACCTTCATGTGTGTCTGTGATCGAAACAGGATAGCTGGCCAGTCAGAGACACGTCTGACAGAATAACCCAAATCCCCTCGGAGTGCTCAAAGCCTCCTACTTCATTAGAAACATCTGCTTGTTTATTTCTCCACACATCTTTGTGTACTCCTGAGTCTGCCAGGAGGTCTCTCACTCTCTCCTCCTGGCTGTGTGTGTGTGTGTGAGAGCTGCTGAGGAAGGCAGTACTGTGTCTGTGAAGGTGGACCCAGATGCTGAGGTTGTCTGTGTGTGTGGTGGGGATGAATGTCCCTGGTGTTCAGCACTGTAGCAGGTTAATCGTCTGTTTTTCTCAGACACAAAGGCTCGGCCCGTTGCCAGTGACACCCTGGTGTGAATGTGTGTGTGCGTATATGTGACGAGAAGGGGGCTGAAAACAGGATTAGTGTCATCAGGATCTAAGCCTGAACAGATTGACAGAAATAACGTCCTGCTGCACAGTAAGTGGTCACTTTGGCCTGTCATTAAAAGAATATTAAAACAAGATTTTGTGTGGTTGAAAATGGGAAGTGAACAGTGTCTGATGACCATTTATAAAAGCCACCACACAGGTTACGCATTGCTATCTGGGTTTCCTTTGAAATTTCCAAGAAAATTAATTTCCTCTGGTGTGTGACACATCTGTTCTCTTTTTGTTTCAGTTTGAGTTCAAGTTTATCAAGACTTGCCAAGATGAGAATTATAAGTACTTTCTTGGAAAACTCTGACATGCTTCCTGCTTTCTATTGTTTTAGACAGCGTAATAGTTATGATTCACGACAATAAATTCACAATAGGGTTATGTTGAAACACCTGAGATGGTTTTCCAGTGAATCGTTTATGACACACTCATCATGGAAAATTTTTACACAAAGATTAATGGAAAAAATAATCTGTGTGTCAAGGAAAATTATTTTTCAGTTTCTATCTCATCATGCTTCCTGAGATTATAAACAGATAAACAACCTTCAACTAACTCTTAAATTAATCTCTTTTTGCATTTGTTAATCTGTCTGATACATTTTCCAGTTATGATTTAATCTATAAAGTGTGCAAAAATAGCGGAAATGTCCACAATTTTGGGGAGAGATATATCAAGTTATTGTTGTTTTTTAGTCCAAAGATGTTAATTCTCACTGGAATCAAACAGAGAAAATCAGCAAATTTGCACATTCAAGTAAAATAATTGTTTTCCCTTTTTGCTTGACAAAAATTGATGAGGAAAGTAGTTACTTCTTCTGCTACATGGAAGTCTCATGGAATAGTTACCAAATCTAGTATTTCACATCATGATCCCTGCCAGTTTCTTAAAGGAATTCTCCACCTGCAAATGATCATCTGTATATCTATTATTAACCTTGTGTTACCTTGCATTCTTCAAGAAAACCTTTTTCTTGCATGCTTCAAAAGTGAGCGAAGAATCCAAAAAAGGAGTAAAATCCATAATTAATTAAAGTCAATGGGCCATGTTTAACACCAGCAAAACTAGATCAAAACATCAGTTTACAAACTCACACAACTGGTACGATATAATCCAAGTCTGATTCACCCAGTTATATGTTCATTACTTCTCTATCATGCATTTTTCTGCAAAAATCTGCCTCTTCTGCTTAGTTTATACCGTGCAAGACACAGTGAAAATGTTTTAAATGTAAAATTTTAAATGTATGTGTTTGGGAAGTAATGAGCATACGGCAGGATTAACAGAACTTTGATTATACTGCATGAGTTGTGTGAGAGTTTGTAAATGAATGTTTTTATATAGTTTTGCTGTTGTGAAAAGTGGCCCCACATTGACTTTAATTCAACAAGGATTTTCTCCATTTTGGGATTTCACCCTGCAGAGAAAATGTAAGAATCATTGGGTAAGTATTGATACACATTTGATCATTTTATGGATGAATATTTCTTCTAAACAAATTCATTCCAGGTGTCATGGTTTTAATTATGAATACAAAATCAAATGATCTTTAAATTACAATTATCCAAATCAAAAGCAGGATCTGAAATATCTGTCATTTGACCATATGATCTTGTGTTAAACTTCAGTTATACCATGTTTGATACATTAAGCCTTTCTCTTTAAAGACAGTTGTCTGTGGATGAAACCAATGAATTTTACAACGATTTATCAAGGCTCAATAATCCTAATAAAACTAACTGCCATAGACTTCTGTGTTAAAAAAAATGTTTAAATCAAATCGGATTGTTAAAATAAAATGTCTTGTTTGTGGATTTGGAGAATTGTGACTCTCCTATTAATCATCTGTAGCAGAAATAATCCTAAAAAGTGGCTCTCTGACATCTCTACTCTGTCAGTAAATTATATTTTGCCATATTTATAGTGTGTTTGTACACACACCTACTTCAGGTTTCACCAGACTGGCACTGAACACTACAGGTATTACCTGTACAAGCCCTATGGAGCACACTATCCTTTCGCTTAGCGGTTAAGTCATCATGTTCATGGTTTGTCTCTCCAGACCGCCCGGGGATTTTGACTAACCTTCCGCCTGTTTTTGATAAACAAAAGGCTCCGGCTCTAATGCATTTTTGAGCCACTCTTGCCCCTTGGCTTTTATCAGCTTAGCCACGCCGCTTTAATCGGACAGCCCTGTTTGTGTCGCTCTGAACATGTGTGTTTGTCTCAGAGCTGTGGGGACCCCCCTGCTTTGTCTCGTCAGGCCAGTGTCACCCAAAGAGGTTTATGATGGGGGCCACAGCTGAGTAGATTAGTGTCTACAGTATGTGTGTGTGTGAGGGAGTAAAGAGGGAGGGGTTTTTATGTGTGTGTGTGTGTGTGTGTGTGCGTGTGTGCGTCCTAAGGATCCTTCAGCTGTTCCAAGGGTGTGTTTTTCTTTTTTTACCCACCACAGGTGTCCTGTGGGAAATGTATATGGTATGTGAGACAAGTGGCACATTGAGGTTGTAAAGCAACATAAACCTTTCCGTAGCAAAGAAACTAAATTTTATAAAGTGCTCCCGGAGATGAAAGCTTTAGGAATAAATTATACGCCCTGGGCTCTGTGTAAATTCTACATAAATTAACTGAAATATTGGATTCTGGAATTACTTGCTTGATTATTTTACTCTGGTGTATTAAGTGTATATTTTTTCAGCTAAAAAAATTCTATATTGGCATGTGTGCACAGAACACATAAACATGAAGCCAGACAGTAAGCAGGTGCGTTTGAAAGACCAGACAGACACATAATGGATTCAGTATAAATATTTAAAATACTTTATACAGCATAGAAATCTCTTGACACTCAAACAAAACCATCCATTACAAAATCTTACAAAAGACCAACCCCCCCTCGAGTCTGTATCAATCTCAGTATCAATCAGGAAAAAAGGTACAAAGACATCATTTCAAATGTTGACAGAACAGTTCGACTCATGAAAACATTGCATGCAACTTTTACATTTGGACGGGAAGAGATTCTACAGTGTCTTAACAGTGAGAAGCCTCGTGTGCCTGCGGAAGCCTTTTGTGTCAATTAGTTTTATGAAGCATTTAAGACGTGAAAATGTCGGTTATCGACAAACATTTTACAATCCCTTCGTACAGGACGCCTAAACACAGGAGTCGTACTGTTATTTACAAGCACAATTTTCATATAACTCTCGGAGAGCTCTTGGCAAATACTCATCATTGCAGTTAACACTTAAGACTATTGCACAAACTACAGCGTTAAGACAAAAGGAAGTGAATTATTTTCATGGATGTTACGTGATCCTCCCACCTCTATACCTTCAACCTTCGGCGAGGTTGATGTGTTTCATAAGGCTTTTGATGCTCGACTTTTTATCTTTTTTTATTTTTATTTCCAAAACTGACTGCGAGAAAGTCATCACTAACACTCTGACAGTCCCTGTGGGTCGTAGAGGTGATGTAACACTTGTCTATAAAAAAGTCATAGCTGTGAATTGTTATGCTGAGTGATAGTTTATGAGAACATTATAAAAAGTGAGAGTATGACTCTTCTCTTGTTCCTACTTCTATTTCGGTGCGATGATTCAAATGGCACTAACGCTCACACTGCAAGGCCGTGGCAAAATCCACACAAGCATGTCACAATTGGCCGCTGCTATACATTAATGTATGAATAATGCAGTGAGGTAAAAGATGGTAAACACCGTTGTTACTACAGGTTTTGGTTTAAGAATAGTGCAGTAAGCTTTTCCATTCAGCCAGCGTTGAGGATACAGTGCCAGCTGGCTGGAAGTCAGTGGGTATCTTAGAGAGTGTTTTCACAGAGACAACATTTATACGTGTAATCAGGGTAAGGGTAAGACTTGGGTCCTGTTAGCTGGTGTGAATCAGTTTGCGGGTCATTTAGTAACCAGTTACAGCAATATTACATAAGAGAGTACCTCTAAACTCAGTCTATAATACAGTGTTGTGTGTGCATGTATGTGCGTGTGTGTGTGTGTGTTACATGATGTCCCATGTTCACTCTGTATCTAGGCCACAGCGAGGTTTAGTCATTGCTCAGGGATCAGTTTCAAATCTCATCTTCTCAGCATCACCACCTCTTATTACATAATGAGAGTGGTAACAAGAGATACACTATTTTACACTCAAACCTCCTTTTATTTTATTTTTTTCTCTTTTTTTTAAATGAAGTCAGTGCTAAAAAAGTGGCTCAGTCGCAATAAAGGGACAGTTCACAGTTAAAAGGCCACTCTGGAAGACCTCTCCAACTTCCACAAAAGTCTTTCGTTTTGTTTTCGTCGTATCCCTCAGCAGAGAGTCTTGAGTGCACCTGAAGCACAGAGGAGAGTCTGCATGGGGTAGGGAGGAGGGGACACCACTTCTTCAACTACCTGTTCTGGCCGGAAGGAGAACGGCTGCAGCTGGACCTTCTTTTTTAAGATCTGTCCAATTCCCATTGAGGGGAATTTGCTGCGGTGCGTGGGGCTGTCGGGATCGCTGCTGCCGCTGCTGTTGGAAGGAGGGCTGAACGCTGAGGTGGGGTTGAGGGGACTGAAGGCGGACTTCGGAGGGCTGAAAGCCGAGCTGCCCGGGGGGCTTCCTACAGTGCTGGGAGGGCTGCCGCTGGTGTCAGAAGAACCACCCCAATCTGACGAGATGCTTTTCTTGGGCTGCGGGTTCACAATGAGGACGGGAGGACTGGGGATTGTGGCCTTCTTCAAGTAAGAGGAGTCGGGTTGGAAGGCAGAGACGTGGCGGGGAGGAGACAGAGTTCCGTTGGTCAGCTTGTACCAGGGCGAGGCGGGGGTGTCTTCAATTTGCTCGGCTTTGGAGAGGGAGCCAAAAGAATGCATGCCGATCGGTGATGGTGCTGGTGGAGCGGGTATGTTGTGTTCTGGGCTCGTATTGACTTGTGGAAGGGTGGCCAGACGCCTCCGTTGCTGAGGGGTGTTGGAAAAAAGAGGTTGGATCTCAAGGTATTCCATGGAGGAAGAGGCGACGGTGCCAGGTGGTGCCAGAGGTGAATTGCGATGGCCGCCAGTTATGGCACGCAATAGACCTGAGGAGGAAAAGAGAGGCATTGTTAAATATGAAAAAGTGTCAAAAGGCATTTCAAGTTCAACGCTCTACAGCTTTCACCCAAACTGGGTGAAAGATTCCAAACTCTGAATACTTCTGGCTTGGCGCCCTGTCTGTCTAGATTCTATATGTCATGTTAAGACAGCCCCCTGACATAATTGTCTGAGAACAAGTAACAAGTACGTGTCAAGGTACAAGAACATTCTGTACAGATTTAAACTTGACATGCTGGATCTGGTATAACCTCTGGGCTTGCTTATTAGTGCACGTGCTAATGCACATTTTAAGGAATTGGAAACTTTCCATCATTATAATTGTTTTTTTTAATTTGTGTGTGTGGGAGGGTGAGTTATATTTAACTCAACATTTATGTTTTTATTTTTCAATGAAATAATTGATTGTTCAGTAAAAAAATGAAAACTTGATAAAGTTTTACTTACACATAAATCTCTTGAAATGTAATGTTTTTTTTTGTTGTTGAATATTTCATAAATTCCCCAGTTTAACTTCCCATGGAAAGTTTCTGGTAATTTACCAGAAATATACAGAAAATGTCCACCCCTTTGCAACCCTATCCTCTACACCACATATAGGCAAATGAGGACAGGGGAGAGGAGCTTAAACCCCAGCTATACCACCGGTTTCTTGTTGCTACTTGTAAGCTTTTCTTCAAGGAGTGTGTTCTGACGGACTCCAACCACTTCTCACTTTTTTGGTACAAATCTAATTTGAATATGCTGCTGTCATTTCATTCCATGTAATACACTTAATATACTTTTGTATTACACTTTCTAAGTGCTTTCATCTGACTGCCAGTAGGTAAATTCTATTTAAAGTGTTTGTGTGTTTGCCCTACGATTGACTGTCAACTTGTCCAGGATGTTTCCTCTCAGATGGATGAATGGGTGGGTGGTTGGATGGATGGACAGACAAACAACGGATGGATGGATGGAAGGAGGAGTGGATGGATGGATGACTGGGTAACTACGTATGTGTGAAGAACATGCATGTCAACCTACCCTGTATGGATAAAGGTAAATAAAATACAATAAACAAAGTGGTATTTTTAAAAAACAAACTTATCTTATTATTATTCTTTTTTTTTTTTTTTTTTTACAAATATGCACAACTGTTTTTGCACTGCACTGTATGACTCCTCACCTGTTTTGTGTTTCTTTTCCTTGCTGGGCCCCTTTGCTACCGCCAGGTAGACCGGCGTCTGCTTGGGGGGGATGGTGAGCTTGTCCACATGCTTTCTCCACTGGGTCTGGAAGTATTCGCTTTTCTGTTTTTCTCCTTTCTTTTTTTCTTGAAACTGCATCTCCTAAAAAAAAATGGGCCAAACCACTCATTACAGCAGGTCTTGACAAACCTGTTGTTAGCGTCTGCTTAATGACATTGTAGAAAGTGCCAAACACTTCCATGGAACTGTAGAGCTTGTCTTATGTAAGTTTTATTTACCCTCTTATTATAATTTAGCGTGGCGTGACACAGGTGTTGAAATGAGGTGTTGAAATCACTCACCCGGTACTCTTTTGAGAGTCTCTTCATTTTTTTGTTGAGGAGGAAATAGACAGCAAGAGTGTGGCAGGCACGGTTAGTGAGGACGGCGCTCAGCACCTCGCTGTGCTTGTAGCTCATCTTCTCAGTCATATGCAGCAACACCGTGTGGTTTATTTCCTCGATATGGATCCTGAAAGGGAACGCAGGGCAAAAAAGTTAATGCTTTGTGATGCTGTAGACAAAAATAACCAACGACACGCAGCTGCAAAATACAGACATTAAAATGTGTGCGAGTATACCTGTTGAGGTACGGTGCCCCTGTGTTCTTGTTGGCCAGCTGTAGCCAGGAATCAGCCATCACCTGATGGATATTGGGACGCTTGTTGGGATCTGGCTCAAGAAGCTTCTTCAGAAGACAGATGGCAGCTGAGACAGAGAGGGGAAATAAATACTCATAAGCCGCCATTGACACTCAACTCGCCGCATAAAGAGTAAAATTGTTATCTAGTATCAAAACATGTTTTCATATAAAATCTGACTGCTGAATGGGACCAAACAATAAAAAATGGCTTATTACCCTGCAAACCAGGAGGACACCACTCAATCATTTTCAATGACTAGTTGGAACAAATGTTATATAATTCCCTTGTCCTGTGACACTGCACCAACAACAAACTTGGCCTTGATCCTTCTCATCCGCTTGCATTCGGTTATAACGTAAGACAGATAAGAAGGAGTGTGTGATTAGCTTGATTATAGTTACTTGCATAACTGAGGAATATAATCCCTTACAAGTATTAGAGTGACACTGTTTGGACAGGACATGCTCTTGGTTACAAAAAACAAAAATATTACGCAAGTACTCTGAAGCAAATACCACTGTACAACTGCCAATAAATCTTCTTTGTGCACTGCCAGCGACTGAACAGGAAAGGTTACTTAGAACATGTCACTAAAATTGAACCTACACAATTACAGTGAGTGCACTAATTTTACCTCTGCAAACATGTCCCCATTTTTCTTTCCCTCTACTTCACCGCCATTGGTCTTGCATTTACACCATACAACAATATCACCCTTTAGATTTCACGTCTATATATAGCATTATACAACCCTAATAAATAAACCCATATTTTATTCCCAACAGAACATGAACAACATATCAGATGTTGAAGCTGAGACATTTTACCATTTACCATATCTCATTTTGAATTTGATGACAGCAACACATCTCAAAAGAGATGTAAAGATGGGCAGAGGTTTACCAATCTGCGACAAACTGAATCTAAAAATTGTGGAACAATTTCAGAAAAATGTTCCTTAGCGTGACTTTGAAGATCCTACCATTTACAGTGTATAAAATCATCAAAGTATTCAGAGAATCAGGAGAAATCTCTGTGTGAAAGGGACAAGGCCGAAGGTTGGATGCTCGTGATCCTGGGGCCCTCAGGCAGCAGTGCGTTAAAAACAGGCATGATTCTCTACTGGCTCAGGAACACTACCAGAGATCACTGTCTGTGAACACAGTTCGCCTTGCAATCCACAAATGCAAGTTAAAACTGTAACTCTTTACCTCGCAGACATTTACAGACAGTTGGTAAAAGAAGAGGGGATGCTACACAATGGTAAACATGGCCCTGTCCCACCTTTTTTTTTAACGTGTTGCTGCCATCAAATTAAAAATTAGCTCATATTTTCTATGAAATGGTAAAATGTCTTTGTTTCAACATCGGGAATAAAATATTGGGTTTATGAGATTTGCAAATCATTGCATTCTGTTTTTATTTACATTTAAGACAACTTTTTGGGAATTGGGGTTGTATTTGGGCATACACTCAAGTTAAAAATGATGTTGGCTGATGGGAGTGGATGTCTGCCAAAGCTGTATCACTGCGAAATGCCTATCATTGGTGAGTCATTGCGCTTTGTTTCTTGTGGTTTTGCGTCACTGTTCTGATGAACTGCATTTCTCAGGATAATCTGTAAGGTAAGCAGGGTGTCTGAAGGTTGTTTATTTCCATGTTTATTTCTTGTTTGAACAGCACTGTTTTACCATTTTACCAAGTTATTTAACCAAACTGACTATTAAATTTAAAAGGCCTTTCTTGAAATTCTTGGCAGACAACGGTGTCAACATTCTTTCTCATGCACACAAACTATAATTATCTTGTTACATACATATCTATATTTAGACTCAACGCTCAATGCCAGTTTTATGATTTTTTACGAATACTTCCAGGGATGTTTCATGTTTAGAGTTGATTGATTAATCACAGAGAAGCGGCTTGTCATTTGTATTGCACAACTGTAAATCAGTGCGTTTGGTATTTACCTGTTGAGAGGGAGGGAGGTAGAGGGTTCATTTCCTTGTCCACCATCTTCTGATGCAGGGCTCTGAGACTGAAGGGCTCCACGGTGAACGGCAGAGTCCCAGTCAGCATCGCATACATGTTCACACCGCTGGAAAATCAGAACACACACTTCAGCTTGTAAAATAAAGGAATATATTGAAATAAGTTGATGTTCGGCAACAGGTAATTACATATTTAAAAAAGGAGCGAACACTCACATGGACCAGACATCCACCTTCGGCCCGTACTTCTTCCTGGAGAGCAGCTCCGGGGCGGCGTAGGCTGGACTTCCACACTGGGTGCTGAATGGGTCTGAGTATCCCAAGATGCCAGCGCAGTTACTGAGGCCAAAATCTGAGGGACGGAAGAGGTGGGTGAGTGTTGTTTCGGGGGTTTATTACTTTCCTTTCCGCCCACTCATTAAACCCATCACAGCGTTACACACAAACACAAGCACATTAGCACTATGGTGTGAGCTTGTAAGTGTTTTAATGGGATATTTAATTGCTCTTAACTCCTCACCACATGTGGGACACTGTGACACTCTGCATGTCCCACTCCCACTGAGAAAATCTTTTTAATACTGTAAAGTCACTTGCATCAATCTTTTATTATTAACTGACTGCTTGGATATTATTTTTGTCATTTGCAGTGGGAAGGTTTGTATTCATGAATTAATTTATGGAATCCATGTTTGTTTTATTAACAGGGAATAAAAGAAGCAGCACTGAATTGGATAAGAAAGAGAAACAGACAGTTTTAAGGTGAATTAGACACTGTAAATGTAAGAGTTCTTGAGTTACCTATGAGCTTTATGTTGTCCTGCTCATCCAACAGGAGGTTTTCTATCTTGAGATCCCTGTAGAACAAAGAGTGTCATTGTTTAAATAAGATTACTTATCTAAGCAACGAATCATCATACAATGCTGAGCAGCGGGTGAGGTCAGCCCCCCACCCCCAAAATATGGGTCACACTGGCTGATTTTTCAGGGCCTATTGTGTTCCTCCAGATCCCTCCTCAGTCCTTGAAATCCTGTTATACAGTTATCTAGACAGGCCATCTCACAATGATGGAAATTTAGTTCCCAGGCTCTGAGCAACAAAGAATTGCATTTTCCCGGGAAGAGCTTTGTGAAATTTATATCTGAAATTTGATTTAGAGATGCAGTTAATGTGTTTTCCCCTTATATAAAATAAAGTGTTATATAAGTAACAACATTGTAGGAGAAATACCCTGGAATATCTGTGCAGAGCGCATGAAAATCAAGCTGTTTTACACTTTTTTTGAAGGGAGTCTTAGCGGCTCTCTTGGAAACCTCTTAAAGCAAAACAAATATGTTTATTTGTGGATTAACTGTAATGTGCACAATACGGACTTAACCCACACTTTGAGAAAGAGGATCATGCCTGACTCAGAGATCTTGAAGTCAGCTTTGACCCATAAACGACACAAAGCTCTTTAAGCTATGGATCACAAACATGGTCAATGTTTTTAACAGCATTTAAACAAGCATTGGAAAGCAAAGTGTGTGTGGCTCTGTGTTCTAATGTTCTGTCTCTCTCTGCATTTGTATGCATTGTTTAAAGTGCATTTAATTACCTGTGCACCACACCCGCCCTGTGCAGGTGCTCAACGGCCAGCACCAACTGCCGAATGTATTTTTGAGTCTCTCGCTCATCCAGGCGTTTCTTATCGTAGATGCGGTTCATGAGGTTCCCGCCGGGACACAGCTCCATCACCAGGTAGTAGCTGTTCTCCGTCTCCAGGATGTCCAGCAGCTGCGTGATGTTGGGGTGGCGGATCATCTGCTGGATGTGGCCCTCCCGCCGCAGGTTTTTGGTCACATAGGAGTCTTTCTTGGCCTTCCGCTTGTCTATCACCTTCACCGCCACCTGGAGGAATTCAGAGAAGACGGAGAAAATAAGAGGTTAGGTAAGTCATTTTTGACAGAGCACTGACTAAGCAGCGTAAGCTTTAGTCTTGCTCCATATTATATTGTGAATAACACCCATGGATAATATAGCACAAGTGCCGTGCCTTGGAGAGAGGTTTCACAGAGTTGTAGTGTAACAGGTGACAAGCTACTCAATCTCCATTGCAGGGTATATAACTCGGCACTGACCTCTCCGTCACAGCTGCTCACAATGTGGGACAACCCAGGCGCTATAGGGCCCCGAGGCTGCAGAAGGGGGAGGTATGTGTGTGTGTGTGTGTGTGAGTGAGTGTGTTGGAGGGGTTACTGAACCATCATAAACTAGGGGAAAAGCAAATGTTACCCTATCTGGTGAGAAGGCGCCAAGGCCAAATGGACAGTTGATATTCCCCCATTTGCCACAGAGTTTAGCTGCAGCTACACACACATGAGGAGCGGCGACAAATGTAGAAAGGAGACTGAGGAGTAATAACGTAAGGCTCATTTTCTGACGCAATTTCAACAGCCTGAGGACAACAGATTCCTAGGAAGATAGGTTTTTTTCTCTAATTACTCATCCCGGCATGTACTCTGTTCCACTGCCCTTGTTGTCTCATTGGAGAAGAAACCTGCAGTCTCCTCATAAAAGCCACAGAACATGTCCTTTATGGCCAACACTTGCTTTGTAGCTAATTAGATTCAATAACGTACCCATCTATTTTATTTCATCCTTTGCCCGTGTCTCCTTGTATCCCGTCTAGACTGGGTTCAAGAACATGGCCAGCATGCACAGCAAATCATCTCAAGGAGAGCCCACAGACATGGAAAGACATGACCGGCGAAACTAATCACCATATCCATTAATGAAATGGTGAGGGCCAAAGTGGTTGTGTGTGCTACTCCTCTTTCTTCTGTCCTTCAGCTTGTCTTTCTTTTTTACTTTCGTCCTTTCATCTCTGATAATTGATTCACCTCTAAAACCCTTTTTACAGCTGCTAATTAAACCTGGCTGTTTGAGTGTGTCACAATACAGTAATAGATGGCCCATGTTTATGCCAAGCAGTGTGGATAGGAGAAGGAGTGTCGGGTATGTATGGGGGGGTGGGGCACTGTATTTACAGTAGGTTGGTCTATATGTGGAGAGGGGGGTGGGTGGGGATATAGAGGGGGAGGGGTGTGCCCAGCCAGGGGGCTTCTGGGGGATTCAGTTGTTTATCAGGCGCCCCTCAGACAGAAAAGGGGGGAGGTGGGGAGAGTATGGAGGGGAAAGTGGGTTACAGACATCAAAAACACATACATGTGACCTCCCTCGCCCCCCTGACCATGCCAGCACCATCTCTCACCTCTCCTCACTTTCGTACCCCCTGCCTGTAAAAACACCCCCAGGTCCCTCATCACGGTATCCTCACTGACTTTCTAGTGATGCTAAAAAAGGATCTGGGAGTCCTCATGTACTGTGTTCCCTTACCCCCTGACTACCCCTTTTTGCTTGAATAAACTCACTGCCCTGCGCTCCCTCCCAGTGCCTGTTGGACCCTGAATGAAAGAGAGAGAGAGTGTAAAGAGAGGGAGAGCATGTGCTGTGCTTGGTTGTGTGATTGCCAGCGTTTGCATCATCCTCAACAAAGAGTGTGAGGGAAGAGGAGAGGAGAGGAGAGGAGCGCTTTCTTTTCTCCTCGCAGCAACAGAATGGGAAGGTGGGGGGGACCCACAGGATGTGCTAATATTAAATATGCTTTAATATGCTAAATATGAATTTTTGTGGCATTTTCTGTTGTGCATACATACAAACAGACATGGGTCTACATGAAGAGGAAATAAGGGAAAGGGGGTACTTGTTTTTCAAAATGCAAATTGTCCTGGCTGCCCCTCAGAACAGCCTGAAGAGACAAAGGCAACCAGTGGCCAATGGTGGCCCATATCAAAGCCCTGCGCTGGCGGAA